>NC_135863.1:31689328-32289328 GCF_031162955.1 Sander vitreus
AGTGCTGTGATGTCTGATTCCAATGTTGGAAATGAATCATACTCAGAGTGTTAAACACGCTGCGACTTAAGATTGGAACACAGCACAACCTGTTGAATTATGAACAGAGTTTAAATAATCATATCATCAGAATATCTAAGTGCTCGTGGAGTGTTATTTCTTTCCGAAGTGCTATTAGACACACTAATGTGCATTTTATAGCATGACTGTAGCAGGTCTAGCCCTCTCCCGTCCGCCTGTGTAGACTCATGGACTCACACACATGACACGAACATCTGTCTCTCAGGTGGGAGCAGCCGCCCTCTGATAGGCCTCCTCGCATCACTGCGCCAGTCAAGAGGCTGAGCACATATACATGGGCAGCTGGCTCACACTTTCACTTGAACTTGATCTTAAATAATTCTAAAACTAGCAAGCTTTTGTAGTCCAAATGTTTTTGTAGTCCAAATGTTTTCAGTTGTGATAGCACTGTGCTGCGGGGTTCCTGACCCATCTGTGACAGCCCGCTCTGTTGCGATGTGTGGGAGCGGATTAGCCCGTTTATTATGTATTTTTGAATGACAGGATTATGAAGTTTGTGTGTTTCTGTAGGGCTGCTGTGTGTTATCAGGACTGCTGTGTGTTATTTGTGTTATGCTAACCCATTTTTTGTAAGCAATGCATCTCTTCGGCAGAGATTATCGTTGGTTACTATGATGTTTGGGGGGAGAAGCGGACAGTTTTTGAGACGTTCTCAAAACCCCATGGGCGGCATCGACCTATCAAGGTCAGAAATAATAAGGTGGTACGACTGCTAGCGGTCACTGTAGCGCCAGCTCCATCCACCATATAATCCACTTTGATGTGTACCTTAACCCCACCAGGATGTGATGTTTGTGTAGAATGCCTGCCTGGATGGGTAAGTATATGTATGATCTCTTTTGGTCGCGGGTATCGTTGTGTGCGCGCGTGTGATGTTGTCCAGCTCGGGGGACTGAAACAGGAAGTATAGAGCTGCGATTAGGAGGATCTGACATTTGCAAAGATGAGCTTCCTGTGATAAGAGGCTTCCTCTGTGTCTGTGGGACTCCCCCACCTTATCCTTCCCCCCTCTCACTATCTGGCAATAACTGCCTTCTCTTACATTCCACTCCTCTCTCTTTCACTCACTCACTGTTGCCCGGACATACCAACTGTTTATGTCACACGTATTTACTTCCACGTTAAAGGGTCAGTGCACATGAATTACAAAAAACCATATGTTCTCATTTACCCATGGTATTTAGTTATGCATCTGCCTCCACCTACAATGGAGGTGGATTGAAATGTAGTTTGTGGGGCTCACAATGACATTGAACATTTAAAAAGGAAAACGGCAACATATATATTTTTTCTAGAATCAAGGTATCATACGTTTACATGCACACAAGAAACCGGGTTACTCAGAGAATTCAGGTTACGCAGGAAATTGGACAACGCATTTACATGTAGTCTATATCGACAACGTTGTTTTTCCGGGATTGTTCAGGTGCCGCCGGGAATTCCGCCGTATGTCCATTACTTTCCTCTTTCTTTGTGTTGGCGTTCTAACCTCTGGTGGATTTGTGAGGACTATGGTTAACTGCTCCTCAGATCTCTGCAGGGTAAATCCAGACAGCTAGCTAGACTATCTGTCCAATCGGAGGTTTCTGTTGCACGACTAAAACTACTTTTGAACGTACACACGTTCCACCAAAACAAGTTCCTTCCAGAGGCTGTTTTGCAGCGGCACCGTGGTTCTGTCCGGCACTTAGCGCCGCCCAAGACAATTGTGATTGGTTTAAAGAAATGCCAATAAACCAGAGCAGGTTTTTCCTCCCATCTCGGAATGCTATGTGGACTAGCCAGACCTTCCTTCTGTCCTGTGGAGGAGGGTCTGGCAATGCGAGACTACATGCACTGACCTATATTTATCTTAACTGTCTAATTGTGGCCAAATCTTTACAGGGATGCTCAGCGTTGGTGTCTGTATCATGTATTCTTGGACATTAAATGAGATTCTTAAAGTGTACTGAAGTGACATGGTTGAGATACGTTTTAGACAGATAACTTAATTTAATGTAGTCAACAATATAATCATGCTATTTAAAAAATGTTACTCCTATAAAGTGTTATTGACTAATAAATTGTCTCTGTTTCTTCGTTAAACAGACCAGACCTAGGTTGCAGCCTATGACAATTATGTATTACAGCCTTAAAATATAATATATATATCATATAATATATAATGTAACATATTGGTATTGCAGCATTTATTAATGGACATCCTACACTAAACATTTACTAGCACCTGACAACTTTACTGTTCATTTCTTCTCTGTTGGATGGCCAACAGCTGTCTGCTATAAACCAGCCTCTGTGTTCAGCGGTGCACCGATGCACTGGCATCATTTCCTTGTGCCACTTTCAGATGTTTCTATTTTAAAGATGATTTCTCCTTTCTTCATAATATGAACTTTCTGATTTTTTGAGTTTATCTTATTTGAGTTTTAACTCAACACACACACACACATCAGTCGGGAGTTAAGTCAAGCATGTTTGTTTTTTTGTCCGTTTTATTTAAAATGTCTTTTTCGAGCCTCGTGGGCCCTTTCACGTCTTCGTGCCCCGGGGCAAGCTGTTTAAAGGTCCCATGCCATGGTGCTCTTTGGATGCTTTTATATAGGCCTTAGTGGTCCCCTAATACTGTATCTGAAGTCTCTTTTTATATAGGCCTTAGTGGTCCCCTAATACTGTATCTGAAGTCTCTTTTTATATAGACCTTAGTGGTCCCCTAATACTGTATCTGAAGTCTCTTTTATATAGACCTTAGTGGTCCCCTAATACTGTATCTGAAGTCTCTTTTATATAGACCTTAGTGGTCCCCTAATACTGTATCTGAAGTCTCTTTTATATAGACCTTAGTGGTCCCCTAATACTGTATCTGAAGTCTCTTTTATATAGGCCTTAGTGGTCCCCCTAATACTGTATCTGAAGTCTCTTTTATATAGGCCTTAGTGGTCCCCCTAATACTGTATCTGAAGTCTCTTTTATATAGGCCTTAGTGGTCCCCTAATACTGTATCTGAAGTCTCTTTTATATAGACCTTAGTGGTCCCCTAATACTGTATCTGAAGTCTCTTTTATATAGGCCTTAGTGGTCCCCTAATACTGTATCTGAAGTCTCTTTATATAGGCCTTAGTGGTCCCCTAATACTGTATCTGAAGTCTCTTTTATATAGACCTTAGTGGTCCCCCTAATACTGTATCTGAAGTCTCTTTTATATAGACCTTAGTGGTCCCCTAATACTGTATCTGAAGTCTCTTTTTATATAGGCCTTAGTGGTCCCCTAAACCAGCTGTTATTCGCATGAGTTTTTTTACCGAACTTCAGATAATTCGATTGACAATTGGATGGAAACTTAACTAGTAATCCGATTTCAATCCTCCCCCTAACCTTATTTTGGAAGCAGTTATTATTATAAGTAGTAGTAGTGATATACTATGATAGGAATATGTCTGAGTTTTACTAATACTCAAATATTTAGCTGTAGCAACTTTATTAGGCTTCCAAATTGAAAATACTTTGGTTTTAGGGCATGATCTCTAATTTCATGCTGCCGCTCTGCTGTCACAGCAGAACTTTCTTTTTCTAAAGTCTTGACATGAATACATGTAAAAAAGCCCATTAGAAACCTGCTTACAGGTATGAATGGCCAAGAAATCCGCTTTCTCCAGGAGAAATTGTGTTGCGTCAGTCAGATTCCTCTTACCCCTCCCCCAGAAACTGGCTTTTAGTCTCCATAATGTTTAAGAAATGAGTTTGCAGTGTTTTACATTTGCTGTTTTTAGTGTATAACATGATGCCCCTTATAACTTAGTGAAAATCTTTGAAAAGGTGAAGAGAAATAGGAAGTGAAAGCCCTCTCTGTGCAGAATGTCATTCTGTGAACAGTTTTGATTGGAACTCTCTACCTATGCAATAGTAACTATAGGAAGTGTTCCCAGTGTCTGTTGTGGCAGTATTTTATGTGTGTGACTTAGTGTATGCCACTGTGTTTTTAGTCCCATGACGCTCTCCCAACCTGTAAGATCTTTTACTTTTCCCCTTTACTTCTGAGTAAGACTTGTCTCACCCCCTTTGCAGCCTCCTCCTCACCGTGGGATTACACACTGATGCAGCCCGTCCCCCCTGCTGTATGCTACTGCCCCTTTAGAGCGACATCAGAATGTCATCCCACTCTCAAAAAGCAGTTGTAAGTCTGAGATCATACGATTTCCTGTTCTCTTGTAGAACTGGGACTCGGAGATGAAGGCAATACCTCATCCCTCTCCTGCGCAGAGAGCATGTGAGTCATCCCGCATTACAACAGTGCGTGTCTGAGTAGATGAGTGTGAGTGTATTGGCGTTTTTCCATCACGTGGTACCATTATGAAAAATAAGTCCCTGGTACCTGCTAACAGGTCCTTTTTTAGTACCACCTCCGTCCAGGTTCCAAGCGAGCCGAGCTGATACCAAAAGGTGACGTGAAAACCTGCAGACTACTGATTGGTCGGAGAGAATCGTCACTAATCACTGCGTCATCATTGCTAGCGATAGACGGGGGGTGTCCTGAACAAACCCTCAGGAAAGGTGGGAGAGAGATGGGGGATGACACGCAGCAAAGGGCAGCAGGTCGGACTCAAACCCGGGCCGCTGCAAAGGCCTCAGCCTACATGGGGCGCACGCTCTTACTGGGTGAGCTAGAGGTCACCCCCAAACCCGCCATTTTGAAATAGTTTAGCCAGCGGTGGGTTTTTTTGCTGCCTCCAGCTTCTTTTGAAACAAAATGTGTCTTCTGGCAAACAGCCACATGCCGAGAATCAAAACAACACACCTTCGACGTTCTGTGTGTGTGTGTGTGTGTGTGTGTGTGTGTGTGTGTGTGTGTGTGTCGTTAGGTCACGGCAGTTTCCTGCGTTGTCGCTATGACGACCAGCCACGCTCGCCTCACGTATGAGGCGGTACTACATCTGCAATGGAAAAAAGGGGGGACGGGGCACCGCGGTCGAGCCGAGCCGAGTAGAGCTGGTACTAGCAGTGGGTAAGCGCCATATGAGTGTACAAGAATGAAAGAGATACATGGGTGGAAAGAGAGAATGAATCCCGTAAATCAGCTCAATTGTCCATTGTCATCTGCTCTGGTTTTGCTGTGGAACTTTTAGAGAGAAAAGAAAAAAACATTCCAGGTTAATCAATCAATCTGTGCTGTGCCTCAACATGTGGCTTCAATCTCTGTTTTCTGTTGCGTCCCGCCCCTCTTTTAGCCTTCACAGAGATTCGCGACCGTTGAAGACGTCTTCGTGGTTGAAAACAAGTCATTTCAAACTGGGTTTCACACAGAATATATGTCCTCTCTTCTTTCATGCAATAGTAGCTCTAAATATCGCCACAGATAATATATATCTAAAGATTTAGATCTGATGCAGCAGTGTTCTACAGGAAAGATTAGTGTAAAAAGCATCCAGGTTTGGATGTGTCCGTGTGTACATGCCCTTTCTGTGTGTTGACTGATGAGCCAGTAAACAGACCCAGTGGCTCAGATATCAGTGGAGTTTATTGCTCTGGGTGCAGATCTGGCAGGCCCCCGATTTGTTTATTTGGCTTTCAGGTATCAAATGAAACCCGCAACTCTCTCTCTCTCTCCCAATCAAATGTGTATTTCCTCGGTGTGACCGCGCAGTAATGGCTTTGTAGAGTCAACAAACTGTCATGCATGGACTTGTTCGCACAAATACACAAGGCATTGTCCAGCGCGTATAGAAACTAATCTCTCTTTTCTGCTTTCCCACAGACACACACTCACATTTTCGCTCTTCTTTTCCCACACGCATCATTGCTCACTTTTTCTCTCACTCTCACTTTGACGTACACACTACATACGTACATAACACACAAGGCTACTGCATTCCCATGCTTTGTCCCATGTAGGGCTGGGTACCGAACTTTGATACTATTAAGCACCGACCGAATTTCCTCCATATTATCGAGTATCAAAAATGCCTTCTCATTCAATAGCAAATTTCCATACCTACGGAGTCATCAGTGTCAGTGAGCCAATAAGCATGCAGCATGCTTCTACTGTACCAAGATCTAATGATGTTTGTGATAGGCTGTCTACACATTGTATAGACATGCAGGGAAATCTCTACCTTACCCACAGAGACGAGGCTCATGTGTGTGTGTGTGTTGCTGTTTTTTGAGAGGGTTGACTACAGTAAGCGTCACATGTAAAGGAGCTGAAAAAAAAAATATTTTATTTTAAAATTTACCTTTATTTGATAGGACAGCTGAAGATAAGAAAGGGGGGAGAGAGAGAGAGGGGATGACATGCAGCAAAGGGCCGTGGGGGTCGGACTTGAACCTGGGCCCCTGCGGTAAGGAATCAGCCTTGGTACATGGGGCGCCCGCTCAACCAGATGAGCTACCAGGGTGCCCCAAGGTATCGAACCTTTTGGACGATACCTAGCTCTGGTCCCAGGTCAGTTTGGTTTCAGAGGTCGGACACAAATTCTCCTGTCCACCCCTCTGTCCCCCTCAGCACGTAATTCCGACCAGCAGCACCCAGGGACCACCAAAGGGTAGAGGCTACACAACCACCCCCACCAGCATGTCAGTCACACACAGCCACAGCCACCACCACCGACCTCCTCTCTGCTCCATCCCTGCAGCCACTATCAAAGGATCTGAACAGCGTCAACATTATCTATCTCTGTCTCCCATGGGAGCGGCCGAGCATGGTTATCATTCGACACACACACACACACACACACACACACACACACACTCTCACTCACTCACTCACTCACTCACTCACTCACTCACTCTTCTCTCGTAACACATTCTCACTCATACTTTCCAAAACACACACACACACATACACACACACACGATACAGAGGAGATCAAAGGTTAATCATGTCTTTTCATCAGCTACACCACCCTCTCATCTATCTGTCCTCCTCCTGTCTAACGTGTGTGTGTGTGTGTGTGTGTGTGTGCGCGTGCGTGCGAGCAGACATTTGTCTGCGGTTGTGGGAGCATTTCTGTCCTCACTATTGGAAGCAACTTTTTTTCCTTGCTTTGCACTTGGTAAATAAACAGTCCAGTCCTCCTCTCCCATTGTTTTCTTCTATCTCTCCATCTCCTCTTTACTTATGAAACAACATTTCTCCGTTTACATTGGGTGATTTAATGGGAACCAAGTGTTTCTGTTGTAGTTGTAAAATTGGCTATTAATTTGATGTACGCTCCAATAAAGTCTGTGTAATAGAGCCTTACTATAATTTGATAAGTATGTGAGATTTTAGCTTCATGTTTAAGAGTCTGCAAGTGAACTGAAAATCCTGCTCTTGGCTGTTTGAGTCGTTGTTTTTTCTTTTCTTAGTGTTGGGAAAGAAAGCGCAAGGGAGAGAACGAGACAGTCAGAGTCTAACCCCCCTGTGTGAACCCCAACCCTGACTGAAACAGGAAGTGCTTATTCATTCAGGAGGTGTACATTTACAGAAAACCCTCTCCTGCACCCTCAAATGGAGATTTTTGAACTAGGACAGAGGCACAAAATGGCTGGGAAGACCTGCAGTGTTCAAAAACAAATGTTCAAGGCCCATATGCTTTAGGTATCTGATAGTTAAAAGACATGGTTTTCTTTAGTTGGAAATGATGTGATCCTGCAACCTGACCAGCGACCCTTGAAGAGTCCTCCTGTTCTGAAATAATGCTGTGAATATGAGTTGGCTTCTGGCTTTCTTGATTTTTGCTTGTGCGTTGTCTTTCTGCCCTCCTCACCTGACATTCATTTTTCAACATAATTACCTCAATTCATGGGTGGATATTTGGATATTTATAACTATTGCTCTGCAAGTGAGTTTCCAGATTAGCACTTCAGGCAGTGCGCTTGTAAAAACAAATAGAAAATAAATGATGCATAATATGGTAAGGAGTTGAGAATATGAGGCAAGTATATCAACAATTTAATTCTAGCAATGTATTCATTTAGCGTTTAACATTAATGTCTTAAACATTTACTTTGACAACTGCATTAATTAAAACTGCATTTTACAACAAGTCCCCACAAACCATACGACGATGTAGATCCTACCCTCTAATACGATCCACAGGAGCACTTTCCGTCCTCATATCTAAACCAGAGAACCTAACAGTCGCAGTTTAAACATGTTGTTGAAGGTGCTGTAGGTAGGATTGAGAAGATCCAGGACAGAAAATGTGAACATCAACAACTTCTCAGTCCCTCCCCCCCCTTTCCGCTAAAGCCCAAAACGGTCTCCTAAGCCCCTCCCCCCACAAGGGAGAATGAATACGTGTGCATGAGCAGTGATTGACTTGCAGTTAGACACCCCCCCCTCTGGCCCTGATTGGTGCATCTGAACAGGGAGCGGTGGATTTTTGCAAATCCCACTACAGGCTGTAGGTGGAGCCAGAGGAGCCAGATTATTTTTTTAATGACCTGCTTCATGTAGTTCTACTGGAACATAGGGTCAGTTTCAGCAAATATGACAGAAAGGTAGTTTTATAAGGCTTACCTACTGCACCTTTAACATTGTGAGAAGGTTGCAGTTTGGTTATGTTTAGGATCAAAAACTACTTAGGTTTATAAAAAACAACGTTGTTTGGGTATCAGACGTTACTGTGGGAAGTTTGCACAAATGGAAACAAGTTGTCTTACTTCAAACTTGGTTTAATGACCACCGAGGATGCAACATAACAGGACGGCAGTCACACACAACTGGAGCTACACGTCCAGCCAGCCTACAGAGTAACACGCATGCGCAGGATAACTTCCTACTAGTACGGCACCCGCAACGGCTCAACATATACTGAACACAGTGACTGATCGACCGTTACTTCACTTCTCGTTACACACGTGAACGTTAAGTAGCTCATGTAGCTAGTGATGTAACTTGCCGATTACTTTTATTTTCAAACGGGAAAGGAACCGCGGTCTCCTGGGTGAAAGACCTGCGTTTGTTTGACACATCCAACACCCCCAACCTAGTTTCTTGCACAGAACTTGGCGCTCTTCTACTTTGTCACACCACTTTCTGCTTTGCTCCTGTCATAATTCTTACAGCAACTAGAGGTTATAATTGCTGCTTGAACAATAACATATGGGAGCGTTTTTTTTGGGGGAAGAGAGTCGCATTTTAGCCACCATTTGTCTCATTTTTGTCCGCATATCATATCATTTAGCATCTTTGTGCTAAAATATTATAATTGACTGATTGTCTATGTTATGTGTATAACCACATAACATGTGTATAATTTTCATCGGAAAATCGAGCAGCCTTGGCAGAGGAGATGAATTATAGCACCCATGCTCCATAGTTCATTAGCGCTAACCCCAGCAGTGTGGTTGACCAGGAGCCGTGCCTCTCCTCCAGCTCTCAGTTAGCATGGTGGTGTAGGCTTGGAGCAGCCAGGCTACACTCAGGGCTGCCATGCACATTATCACATCATCACGCTTCCTAGCGTGTGGGATTGAACATTTACCGTCAGGCTTTTAAGCACTTTCAACCCCACTGATCTGACGCACACTTGTAGGGCTTTGGATGACTTTGGAGACTACATGGCTGTAGTGTAGTGTGGAATGTTTGCATTTTGTGTTTAAAATGTCAGATCTATTGTGCAGCAAAGAACAGCAAAACAGGTTCTTGTGGAATAAAATATTTGGGTCTTCGCTTGTCAATTGGCCACAATGGGTCAATTAGTATACTGTGTACAGGTTACATGTTTTTAAAGTTTTAGGATACTGATCCTCTAAGTCAGGAGTATCAAACTCACTTTCACTAAGGGCCACACTGGAAAATAAGAATCACATCCAGGGCCAGACATGTATAGTTTATTTCATTGAAAAAGTAAAATGTCTTACTACATGCTGCATGTTTTTTTTTTTTCTAAATATTTATTTTTTTCCGTTTTTTTGTGTGGCTTTCTCCAATGTTTTTTGTCGCTTCTTAAAAAATGTCCACTGGTGTTCATCCGTAGCCATCTTGCAATGTTTACTAATGACTTGGACGTCGCAGCGCTGTCGTCATCTGTTTAGCTGGCCTCTGGCCCGCCTATATCAGATACACCGATGTGATTGGTGCAGCTCAGCTACAAGGGCATAGTTAATGAGCAGCATTACTAAATGCCAGTGTGTCTCGCTGAGCAAATTCAAATTGTGCTCTGGTGAGAACTCTGGATTGCCAGGGTATAACAGCGTGGCATTTGGTTTGATCCTACATATTATGCTGTCTAAGAATTCCTTTACCTTGTCTTTATATCACAGGATTGGGTCCAGCAGTTATGCCTCAGTGTCTCCCTCAAATGTCAACCTGTGTCCAGTATGATAGTCTATTAGTGCTGCATATGCTATTGCAAGGCAGCTCAGGCCTCTTATTTTTCAACCCTCATTGCCAGTTTATAGGTCGCAATTTCTATGTAAGACACAGCCCCTCCCAGATGTGGTTTGAAGAATGCTGTACTTTGACAATTCTACATGTCACACACACCTAAATATTGGGCCGCTGTAAATTATCCCCCTGAGTAGTGGGTTTGAAAGCAAACATGCAAAAGTCTGGTATCATAAAAGAGGAGCATCAGGAAGTTAAAGGCATCATTGGACACGTTGTGGGGCAGTGTCACTGCACTGCACACTTAAATTGAAATGTTTTCTGGCCAACAAAGGGAAACACTGAAATGATATGTTTGTTGTCGATGGGTTGCCTCAGCTTTAGTGTTGTTTTTCTCTATTCCAACTTAGATTGCAGTTACTTATACGTACATGCACATGTGTATGTGGGCTGTGTTTCTTCTTTAAACTGCAAAACCTGAAATATATTAGTACTTAGCTCCACACAATGTTTAACTTCTGTCTTTTTGTGGTTCTTTGAAAAACACATGTGGATCAGAGGAGAAGGGAAAGTGACTGTTTTTTTTAGCAGGTTTCGAGTTGGTGCCTCACATCTGGGCCACAACCTCGCAGTATTATCTGAGATGGAGAGGTTGGACACAGTCAAAAACACACACAAAAAATGGGTTGATCTGTCTCAGGAGAACGAGAGAAAACAACTCAGTCGTGGCAGCAGTGTGTTTAAGAGCGGGGGCTGGTGTGTGTGCGCGCGTGCGTGTGTGTGCGTGTGTGTGCGCGTGTGTGTGTGTGTGTGTGTGTTTTTGTTAGGGTTCAGTGAGCAGTGTAACAGTGCCCCCTAGTGACCATGTCCAGATCTGCATCAGCCGAGATTGTGTGAAACTGAATCGAGCTCAGATCTCCTCTCTGCAATCAAAGTATCTCTCTGAGAAAACATTTACCTCCACGGCCGCGGTGAAGTTCTTAAAACGCAGCCATCGCTGTTCCCCATCCTCTTATCACTTCTCATAGCAAAAAAAGGGCATGACGCCTTCTGTTTTTATTAGAAAAAAGATGCCTATGACAAAGGCCAGATGTTCTTTGCCAAGTAAAATATGTTAGCGCTTACACAATATTTGCTTTAGAGTTGTTTTTGAGCCTTGGATTTCTTGGTTCAATACATAGTAAGACAACACAAACTCCAGATACAGCCAAAAAACAACAAAGTTATCCATCCAGCTATTGCTATACACTTGAGAACAAGCTTATATCTGCCACACACACACACTTCCATACACATTCCCAGTGCTGTGCCCCAACAGTCCCGGCATTAGGTGACATTCTTCAGGCTGCCTTTGAAGTGTTTGTCTGGTAATAAAACGTGTGGATTTTACATTACTTATTAAGAATAAAATAAATAAATACGCTACAGCAGCGATAGAGTACATCAATCTCAGTTTAACATAGCTACATTTGTGTGTTTGTCTCCCTCCTGATGTGTGTGTGTGTGTGTGTGTGTGTGTGTGTGTGTGCGTGTGCATGTTTATGTGTCCGACTGTGCACGTGTTTAATGCATTCTTGTGCACCGGTGCAGCTTGTAACTCTAGCCCAGCATGTTGCTCCGAGGAACACCACAGATGTTCAGATGTTTCTCCTCGGGAAAACAAACATAACAGAGGCCATTTTCTATAGGACGGGGGGGGCTGTCAAAATAAGAGCTGGCCCCCTTTGGACCTCTCCTCCAACAGTGACTCTCTTTCTTCATAAGCAGGTGATCACTATTTAAACTGCTCTTTTTTTTTTTACTTTAACTTCCGCAGTCTGTTTTTGTGTGTGTTTGTATGAAGGGCTGCACGATATGAGGAAAATATCTGATTGCGATTATTTTTGACTGATACTGCAATTGCGATATGATTCACGATATTGGAGGGAATGATCATTTGTGTTATCATTATTCTCATTTTCATTGAAAAATAGTTTTTTCTTTAGTCTGTGGGGCTGGGACATCTCTGCAGCACCACAATACTTCATTAAGAATGGACACATATTTTTCCTTTAAAGGGGTGATAAAAAGGGTTGCAAAATCGATTTGACCTTGTCATAGTTGAATATCGACAGTTTGGAGGGTAACTAGGACATACATAGAAGCTCAAAGTCCCATTGACACCCCTTTCCTCTGCAAATCTCACATTTTGAAACTGCCGCTGAAAACGGGCGAATCTGAACAAAGCTAAAAGCTGACGTCAGCATCCCAACTCCTAGTCTTTGTCACGCCCCAACATCTGCATAGACTACACCACTGACCTGAGGTCAGCTTAGTCTTCTGAATCTAGCTAGGTCACGCAGATCTCCAGAGGTCCGCTATTTAATTCCTAAATTCACTTCTGAGACTTTTTTATGCGAGAAATCAACTTTCTAGAGGTCAAATATGGGCCGTTTTACGAAAATTGATGGCTAATTTTGTTAGTTCAGCAGGAGCTCAGCAGGCTACGTGACAGCGGCCGGTGCTGCCTCGCCGCCCGGCGTGTCCTACTTCATAGACTCTGGCTCGCTGTGAGCTAGCTGGATCTCCGTCACGAAGGGAAGCCCGCGGCGCTCCATACCCGCGCAAAGTCACCGTTTCTAGGTTACTGGACTACAAAATGCCGAGGCCCTGACGGAGCTCCAGGGCCTGCAGCTAGCCGCGATCTTTACCCATAGGATTGAAGGGACAGTAGCAGCTAACGAAATCCCTAATGTTCACAAAAATGCATTAAATTGAAATCGGACCCCATTGTTAGCTTTATAAGTCCTTGGGGTAGATGTTATATAACTGGCGTGACGGAATTCAAACTGTAAATATACTCTAGTTATGCCGGCAGCTGGCTGCCAGCCAGCTCCACGGAGCCCCGAGCCCCGGTCGTCCAGTAACCCAGAAACGGTGACTTTCACTGGGTATGGAGGTTGCCGCTTTCTCGTCAGACTGTGTGGAGCTCCTAAAGTCTGACACGTCTTACCAAATTTGCAATTAGCCATCAATTTTCATGAAACGGCCCATATTTGAGCTTTATATAGTTGATTTCTCGCATAAAAAAAAGTCTCAGAAGTGAATTTAATAACGAAATAGCCCGACAAACAATGTATAACCTTGCAGTGTCTGAAATATGAGACCTGCTGTCTCGTCTCCAGTGTGTTTCTATGGGGTTCGCTCAAACCAATCAGCGCGCAGCTCATCTAAATATTCATGAGCATACCATATTTGGAAGAAAAGCTCTTGTTCCAAATAGAGCCATATTCACAGGGTATTTAAGGGCCCATAAAATAGCATTCGGGCAATTTTCAGCCCAACCAATGTTACATACTCTATTAGGAGACCTTAAGGAACAGTGTGAAATACCCTATATAATCATTCTGTCACCCCTTTAACAAATGTCGCGCCCCCCTGTGATTTGGATATTGCACTAGTCCATATTGCGAGTTTGATAAAATTGCGATGAATTGTGCAGCCCTATTCGTATGTGTGTCACAGCCATCCATTACTCTTGTGGAGCACAGGGGGAGGGGCTTTGAGGGTGATGATTCCTCAGACTGTGAGAGATTTAAAATGCTGAAAAGGGAGGGAGGGGATTGGAGAAAACATGGTGGGAGAGCAGGTCACCCCTGCCACCCTCTCCTCCTTTGATTAATGTCTTGCTCCCCACGGTGTTTGGCAGAGCCTTGAAGGGCCCCCAGGTGAAGACCTCAGGGAGACGGGAATGGAGAAACATAAGAGAAACGCATAAAGAAAGAGCGCTATCCCATTTGCTTCTTTTCGCATGTTATAGGCCAAACATTTGTCTTTATAATGATGATAACACGGGTTATTCTAACCTGACACACGCATCTGTCTTGCACATAAAAGCGCAATATAAGACGTGAAACGAAAGCGCATACTGGCTCAGAAAAAAGAGGCAAGTCGTTTGTATCGCCGCTGATAGTGGGAGATGAATGTGACAGAGTCGGAGCAGAGGGGAAGCAAACAGCTGTTAGAGCTGTGAAATTGAAGAGGATCTGCGTGCGTGCAGCAGTGTATGGATTTTTCAACACTCTCGATACTTCAACTGAAGACAATGCCACAATGGTTACTCATGAAAACTTGGGAGGTGGTTTATTGAACCCCTATTGGCCAATACATTTCCCCAGAACTCACACACACACAGTGTGTGTGTGTGTGTGTTTGTGTGTTTGTTTGTGTGTGTGTGTGTGTGTGTGTGTGTGTGTGTGTGTGTTTGTGTTTGTGTGTGTTTGTGTGTGTGCTATGAGCTTGTTTCCTCTGGGCCACATGTTCTTTGGTGCTGAGCCGTCCTCAGTGCGCAGCAGTAACGAGAAGTCCAGGTGCACATTTTACCCTCAGGGAGGAAGTCCTTGTTTACTCATTTTAAACCTTGTTTTTGACCTCCCTTCTTTTTTTGGGGGCTTTTTGACCCTCCGAGACATTTGGGCCATTGAAGTCGCTTTGGTTCAGAAACTGTTGAGACATTATACATTATACCATCATGTTGATTTAATATTATATGCACGCTGATACAGATTGCTTGTAATAAATGACTACATATTCAGACCTCAAGGTGACGTCAGAAAGAAAATCCCCCATTATTCACAGGCTAGTACAGAAACACAGGTGGTTTTTAATGATTACATAATGTGTGTGTGTGTTCCCTAGGATAAAGAATAGATGTATATTCACATGAAAAACCTGTTTAGTGTGGCCGGGTTAGCTCAGTTGGTAGAGTGGGCGCACGTACGTGGAGGGTTATTCCTAGATGCAGAAGGTCCAGGGTTCGAGTCTGACCTGTGACGGTTTCCTGCATGTCTTCCCCCTCTCTCTCCCCTTTCATATCTCAGCTGTCCTGTCCATTAAAGGCAGAAATGCCCAAAAAATAATCTTAAAAAAAAAAAAAAACGTTTAGTAACGGTTGTGCATTTGGAGTCATAAAAAACTTTTTTCTACTATTTTCATAAATGTGCAGTGAAATGATTTATATCAGCAGTTCTCAAACGTGTCTCTCAAAGGTCCTCATCTGATTTTAATTGAACTTCTCTGCATTTTTTTTGTGCCGTTTTTTACATTTTTGTTGATTTGTTTCACCTTTTTTCAAAGTTTTTTGGAATTATTTGACCTCGATTTTTTTCATGTATATTCAACGTCCCTAATAATTTATTGATCAATAGAAAATGTATTTTAAAATAGAAAATGTTACACTTCATAATGTATTGTACTCATAACATGAGTGCTGGGTCTGGATTGACTTGCCGTTTGGTCCGGGCTCTGAGAAGCCCTGATTTATATCAATCACACAAATTAGTGTAATCAAACTAGCATTCAGTCCCATCATGCAATGGCAATATTCAAATGTTATTGGTTGTAAAAGTTGAAATCGTGCCGTAGCTTTTACCAACAGTGACTGACAATTCAAAGGACGGTGCCATTGCAGCTTATTATGCTGCTGATTGTGTTGTGTGAAAATGCAGTCTTTGTGTCATGAATGTGTCTGCTCGGGTGCTGTGCATGCGACTTTATTGGCTTTGTCAACCATGTACAACCTGACATCTTTCAGTAGCAGATTAACAGAGCATCTCTGACCTGTGACAGTTGTTTTTGTTCTGCTAGTTTTTGCATTATATTGTCCTTTAACGCACATGTGGACGTATTAATGACATATACACATTACAGATAATAGTTATGTAATTCCACACTTGAAAATTGTGTTCTCGGTCAAGGCCAGAGCAACATGTTGAGCTGTGGATCAAACCACTAACATTAGGACTAGTAGCACTACAACCTGAGCTGCAGTTGCCCAATACACGTGTTAAATAGTCCATTAAGTGAAGATACGAAAAGATAAAAAAATTTTTGTTATAACAGATACCATTAAAAAACACAAACATAAAAAAACATCTGTATGGCCACCCAACAAACATCTGACACACCTTTCTGTGTCTGTCTCTCTCTCTCTCACACACACACACACGCACACACACACACGCACACACACACACACGCACACACACACACACACACTCACTCACTCACTCACTGACTGTGTGGCCATATACAGTGGCAGATAAGACAGAGCCTTTGCTATGTGCTGGTTGCTGGTTGCTTTTGACCAGCAGAGGGCTCTCTGCCAATAGAAAAACATTTACTAGTCTCCCTGTACCTTAATAATGGTGGAAGAAGTATTCAGATCCTTTACTTAACTAAAAGTACTAATAGCCTACCACACACTGTAAACAATACTATGTTACAAGTACAAGTCCTGCATTGAAAATGTTACTTTAGTAAAAAAGTATCATCAGGAAAATGTACTTAAAGTTTTAAAAGTGATGTAGAAACATCCTCACAGCTCTGTCAATTAACTAAGTGTTTAATGGTCTAATCATTTCAGCTGGACTTGTAGGTCTATATATTGTTGGGTAGTTTAATTTATAATAATACATTTTATAAACTACATTTGTTTTGTGTGCAAACATCTTAATTTGTAAAGTAATTAGTAACTAAAGCTGTCAGATGAATGTAGTGGAGTCAAAAGTACAATATTTCTCTCTGAAATGTAGCGGAGTAGAAGTGGAAAGTGGCATGAAAAGAAAAGACTCAAGTAAAGTACAAGTCCCTCAACATTTGTACTAAAGTACAGAACTTGAGTAAATGTACTTAGTTACATTCCAACACTGTAACAGACTGTGTAAAGTTGTATACTGTTTAAACTGAAGTAAATGCAGTCCTGCAGCTATACTACACACTATTCATTCAGCTGAATTCTGACTGCAAAACAAGCAGCCATTTAGAACATCATAAGCATGCTGCAGACAGTTCACTGTCTGCACTGTCCCTCTTGTCCTGTAGGGGGCAGAATAACCCTACTTTGGCTCATAGTGCGTCTCTACTTCCAGTTTTGCCAGAAGCACTGAAGGGCCCACCACCTTTCTTTGAGGTACAGAGGGAGCTGGTCAGCTCTGCATGATTATCTCACTGTGAGCACTTTCTGTGTGGAATGGCCTGATGTCTGCAGCCGCTGACGCCCCGCCTCAGGAATGATCTCCAATTGAGGAGTGATGAAAAGTGTCCCTTTACTGTGTCTGTCCGACACAGACACACACATTCAACGTTTGTGTCGGAGTGTGTGCACACCGACAAAAAAATGAGTGTGCACCCACCCCCGCATATTTTACCAAATTAAAAAAGCACTCTCTCTGTCCTGGCTTGGCAGATACACACACTCAGTCATCACTGTGCTAATGACATTCTTCCACACACATGCAGGTACGATTGGGTAATAACACTCTGCAGGTTCAGCTGGGTTCAGTGCCTGACCGACTGGAGAGAGGTGTTTTTGAATGGTTTTTGGATTGACGACATGTATGAATAAAAGAATGAGCTTTAGTGTTTGATAAAGTTTCCAGTACTTTAAAGTTCTATACTGAAGAAAGTTTTTTTTTTTTTTTGTAGCAGTTTCCCATGCCATGCTTACATCACTGTGGCTTTGTTGCTGTAATGTTATGGGTCAAGGAACTGTTGCTTTTATAGTTATTATACAATAAAGTCCTCAACAAAGTTTTAAAAGGAGATGGAGGTGTGGGATTCATAAAAAATACTCTTGAATGTTTGCAGACAAGGTCACATTTATATTTTTGTAATATGTATGTTAGAGTTACTGTGTAAAGAGGTGCTAGTTTTTTTTTTTTTTCCTTCTTCATTGCATAACATTTTCATGGCCAGCCAATCGCATAATAAAATACCTTTTGCTCCTACAATGTCAGCAAATCTCCCTGAACGCTCGCTGTTAATTAAAGCTCTCCTATTTCACATAGCAGGAAAAGCCAATGGAAAAAATGCAAGATGCGCACACACACACACACACACACACACACACACACAGGTGTGTGTATTTGCACAAGTACCCCACATACTGACACATTTTAATGCACACAGACACAAAGAGAGGGATCCTGAGATTGTATGTGCCATGCAGTGTGTATTCTGTGCACACAGTCTTTTCCGACTATGTGAAAGTATTGGGTTGCCATGTCAACCAACAGAAACTTAAATCCTGCAGACTGGCCCGATAAGCACCTTGTGACACTATATGAACTCAGACCCCCTAAGTACACAAGAGCACATATACTTTTCAGAGCTTTGCTTAAAGGACATCCCCAGTGTGTTTTAGCTCCTTCATTACAAAACGTGTGTTCTACACACTTTGATGAGCGTTAGCGAATGTAAAGCACTGCTCTACAGTGTCAGCTTTTTATTCTTACCAGTAGATTAATTACACTACATTTTAGTTGCATTGAAACCAATACAAGGTAATGGTATTTAAAGTACTGCATTACATCTTAATGATGATGTGGCTTTGACAAAAATAATGTCAAATTGAATTAGTTTGAGCTGGGATAATTACACAACTCAAAGAGGTTTCAAGAGTCTGCTATCAGATTTTTACATTGCAGATATTAATAACAAAACAGTAGATGTCTAGAATGGGAGAAAGAAAGTCACCTGTGATGTTTATTAAGTATATGCAATTTGTAGTAAATGGGCTAAAACATAAAAAAATTATGTAATTTATAGCCAATAATGTATGGATGAAATGTCTATGTATGATGTGAAAATTGTCGCTCGTGGTCAAGAACCCTGTGAAACCTATTACCAAACATTGCAGTTTGCCCTTTTACTGTTTTGGTTCAGTTTCACCGCTCTCATAGCATCATTTTTGGCCTCAGTAGAACGCTTTTATCACCTAGTGAGCCAGATATTTCCCTTAACCGTTAGTGTAGACCAAAAACAGAGATAAAAGGACAGTGAAGATTGGACTCGCATATGGCAGGTGGACAAAAACACGACTTCAAAAGAATGTTAATATTGCTCCATACCTGTTTTATGGTATATAGGCAAGTGCATGTGTTAAAGGTGCAGTAGGTAAGCCTTATAAAACTACCTTTCTGTCATATTTGCTGAAACTGACCCTATGTTCCAGTAGAACTACATGAAGCAGGTCATTAAAAAAATAATCTGGCTCCTCTGGCTCCACCTACAGCCTGGAGTGAGATTTACAAAAATCCACCGCTCCCTGTTCAGATGCACCAATCAGGGCCAGGGGGGGTGTCTAACTGCATGTCAATCACTGCTCATACACACGTATTCATTCTCCCTTGTGGGGGGAGGAGCATAGGAGACCGTTTTGGGCTTTAGCGGAAAGGGGGGAGGGACTGAGAAGTTGTTGATGTTCATATTTTTTTTGGCCAAGTCCTGGATCTTCACAATCCTACCTACAGCACCTTTAAGTTTGAGCATTACAACTTTTAATGGTGATATGTCAGTGTTGCGTTTTACAGCTTGTTTCCACTGCCCCCAAATGGCCAAAAGCCAATGAATGCAGGTTTGAAGAATGAAGCAATGGGGCTCCACCATCATAATCCTTTAGCACCATCATTCTGCTTCTAAAAAACTGTGCTGAATGGAGGATTTAATGCCATTTTAATAGTATACACCGTACATATAGGCCTACATATGTACAAAATATGCATCATCAGTTCAAAAATTATATGGCTAAATACCTGCAAAACTATTGACATTCCCATCAGCCTCAGCTGTACTTTGTGTTTAGTACTAATTAGCTAGTGTTAGCATGCTAACACACTGAAGTAAGATGGTGATAATGGTACAGATTACAGCTGCATAGCATCAGCATGTTAGCATTGTCATTGTGAGTGTGTTACTGTAGCATGATGGATGTGGTTAGCGTGTTGACGTTAGCATTTAGCTCAAGTAGAGCCTCACAGAGCCGCTAGCATGTCTGAAGCCTTGTTTTTCATTAATAGCACCATCGCACACAGAGGGATTCTGGGAAGAGACGGGCTTTTCCTCTCATAACTAGCCAGAGCATCTCCACGGTGACTGCATTCAGACAACAACATTTTTTAATATGCACACACGCATAGTGTGAGTGCAACATTTGTATGCATAACTTGGTGTGTATGCAATCAATCAGCTGCAGGAGATGTGTGAATGAGCACCTGGTGTTCCTCTGGGATGCAGTTATGTAACCTGGAGCAAATGTGTGAGACACAAGAGCAAACATTGTATATCCAGTCAGCCAGACAGCCACAGTAGAACTGATGTGGAATAGGGTTTGTTTAACATCCCACTATAACACACTATTGTACACACACACACACACACACACACACACACACACACACACACACACACTTCTCCCCTCCTGTTCCCCCTCGCCATCCCATGTGAAGGAGGGGACTCATGTTGCATTGCGTGCAGAGTTGTAATTTTGTCTTTGTCTGGCGTCGGTGGCATTCTTTGCGCCTTGCCAGATTTCACTGATTTACCTCGAAACCATGTTTGAAACACTGTAACCACCGGAATTATGATACACACCACCTTTGTTACATACACACACATACACACACACTAACACACGCTCGCAAACATACAGCACTGCAATTACATAGGATCAAAGTGAAATTCAGAGAGTCTGATAGTCCAGCTAATAGTAGACGACAGCGAGGTGAAACATAAATCACGAGGAACAATATCAAAGAGTGAGCCCTGGGATAGCATCAAACGTGAACATTTTCATTGCTGCTGCTAATACTGGGGTCATGAATCAGACGCGGTCTGGGAGAATCTAGGTATTTGAAATGAAAAAGAGAAAAATGTGACTCCTTCGCGTGTGATCACTTGATTATGAAATGCTGTATTGTGACTTTTAGAAAGTACATAAAAGTGGCAACGTCCAACATCTTTTTGATTTGTGTGTGTGTGTGTGTGTGTGTGTGTGTGTGTGTGTGTGTGTGTGTGTGTGTGTGTCAACCATCTGCTTTAGAAGACCTTAAGCCAGATGGGAAATTAGCCGCTGCAACTCCCTAATTGAGCAGATCATTGCCCTGTGATTTAAGCCGCTCTTTCATACCTTCATCTCTTTTTATCACACGCGCTCAAACAGAAATAAAGAGCTCTCTGATCCACATATAGCAATACACACATGTACTCTCATTCTTCTTTGTCATTGATCATACCCCCACACACAGGCAGGCACTCCCTTAGGCAGCGACAAGGTTTTCCCCTCTTGGTGGGTGAGTCCTACACGCCTGTTGTTTGATCTGCTCACTCCTCTTAGCAGACAGCTCAATATCTGAGGGCCATGTTGCCAAGCTACTGTGCAGCCCACATGCCCGTCCACTAACACAACCACCCAGCTGACATGAAAGCACCACGGAGACAGTGTTTTACATGCAGATCCCTCTGTTCTCCACGGTTATGCTGCCTGTGGTTTGCTCCAACCATGAAAAGTTTTCTTCAAAGTGGCGTGGCCAAGAGACGACACCTTCCTCAGCGTGTGATTAATCACATCCACTGTGAACACCCAGGCCCCTGTAGCAGGTGTGTGTGTGTGTGTGTGTGTGTGTGTGTGTGTGTGTGTGTGTGTGTGTGTGTGTGTGTAAATCAGCATGATGAGCATTGTTCTGCACTTCCTAAAGAGTCTATAAAGCAGTCCAGATTAACAGGTCTTGTGTTTTCTCTCAAGCAGGCCACTCAGGAAAGGATTAAGGCTTAACACCAGAATTCAGACGACTGTGGACCTTACTTGATCAGTCAGACTTTGACATTGCTAGTTGCATAAGGTTGTCATGGTTCCAGGTCCCTTATGGCATGAGGTTCTTATAAATGATCTATTGGGACAATTATTTATTCCAATTCATCTCACATCAGCTATGAGAAGTGCAAACAAATACAGTATACTGTGTTTAAGTGTGTAGATTGTTTTTATACTTCTAAATTAAATATTTTTTCATAAATGATTTGGCTGATGAGCTACGCTTGTTAGGGACGTGTTGAAACGGGTGCATAAATGTAAGGCGTTTGTCATCCTGCTGTAGTTAAAATCAGACGTAAATGATGATGCATCGTCACGTCTTGTAACCTTATATGCACGTTTCCTCAGTACAAATGTATGCCAGTCTCATGATAGCACCACGGGGACGTGACTTCCTACAGACCTAGAGGGGACATAGTTGCAATGGTGACAGCTAGCATCATATAAGAGAAAAGGGACATGACGAGCACATAGCTCTGAAAACCCACCACTTCTGGCTTTCATCCTGACATACAGTAGCAAATAAATTTTCCTTCCCAGCATTCCACATTCTTCTACAAACTCTTTGTAAAAATATATACTCTCTCTCTCGCTCTATCTTTCTCTCTCTTTCTCGCTCTCTCTCACTAAAAATCACGTACTCTCCGACCAGAATAGAATTTTTGATCATGTTTCAAAATAAGCGCAGCTATTTATGAGTAGACTTGTTGTCTACGTTCCACTGATAAGTACAGAGTGATTAGTTTTGATTGTGGTGTCTTAGGCTTAGATGGTGAGTTGTTTCAGTGTTTTGAGGGTTGTTGAGGAAACAGTCTTTCTAATTTAATGTTCCCTGTGTTCTTTAGCAGAAGCCATATTTCCTGTAAACTGTGTGGTGGAGGTAATGGACTCTTACTTCCACATTTCATTCTTTCTTGCCGCTTGATTATTTACACACATTGTGTATCCAGCCTCTGTTTGCTCAGTTGTTGTGTAATATTATATGCTGGTGGAGTGATTTTATTTTATTTTTTTATTTGAGCTCAGATTTTGTTTTGGCATTAAAAGATAAGAGTAGCAGCATTGTCTTTTTTTTTTCTTAATATAGACAAATCTCACAAAAAGACGAAAATAACTAATGAATTTAGCCAAAGTTACACATGACATGTTTAATATAGAGCTTCAAACTATTAAAGTTACTTCAATATGCCACATTATTGCACTGGGTGACATGTTCCTTCAGTACCATGAGCATTAGCACTGTAGTGTATTTTGAGTCACGTCCCGCTGCTCTAAATACTTCCAGGAAAATTCATTAAAGAATAGATTACAGACGCTGATAGCAGCATGAATTGTGCATCACTTGCAACCGCTATCTGCCTCGTCTCAAGGTCTGATTCACAAAAGATATTGCAGAGCCAACACGCCCATAAACATTTGCAGCAGAGTGCAATTTGCCTTTTTTTTGCATTTGATTGCAATTATCCATGTGGCAAAGTATAAATGTTGCCTCTGTGCCAAGAACACAGTGTGCAGAAAAATGCCAGAGATTTGCAAACCGCGAGCTACAGGTCCTGACTCACGACGAAGTGCAGAGGCATTGCTCAAAACTCCAGGCAAGGGATTTATTTTCCCAGTCTGTCAGTGCTGTTGGTGTTTTCAAACCAAACGGCAACCTCCGGTTCTGCAAAATGAAGCCAAAGTGCCAATAACTGCAGTTCATTGAGTGGCCACTAGGCATGGGCCGGTATGACATTCTGACAGTATGATAACCTTCAGCAAAAATATCACAGTTTCACGGTATTACGGTATTGCAATTACAGCTATAAATGTATTATTTTCGAGATGTTTGGGTAAAATACAACTTTTTTTCCATTGAACACAATGTATTTTGTTTTTAAACGCACTGCACACTGGCAGGGAGAGGGATTTCTAAACTGCACTTTCTGAAAATGTTAGTGGTTTTGAAACCGTGACTGCGGTATACCTTGAAACCAGTAACCGGCTAATGCCTAGTGGCCACGTGCGGCTGGCTCCAAAAGGGAGTCAATCCCCATAGACCCCCATGTTAAAATGCCCAACTTTACAGCCGAATAAAACATGTGTACAGCCTGGTGCGATAAACACCAGGCTGTACACATTCACTGTAACGGCATGTGGCTGTTAGCACTTGTGAAGACTGTTTTTGCAATGAGGCTCATTTGCATAGAAAGGTTAGCCTGGAAATCCAGACCCAAATCCAAAAGATTAAGGGTCTGGCATTGAGTAATGAAAATGCCCCAACTGCACCAAGCATGCATTTGAAAATCTCACTGCACGCAATTGGATAACACTACGACCAATCACAACGATACATGGGGTGACGTATCCAGAGCCCCATACGCTTAGCTACCAGCGGAGCTAACTGGTAGATTAAACTGTCGTCATCTGTTTAGCTGGCCTCTGGCCCGCCTATATCAGATACAGAGATGAGATTTTTGTCTTGTCTGTGCAGCTTATGTCATGCAATCTTTTTGGGAATTTTTGTGATTCGCCCTCCAGTATCTACCAAATGTGTATTAATCCGAGGTTCCCACCAAATGCACCACTCACTCCTGTTTGAGTAACATTTGGCACTGCTGTTTAGGAAACTATTTAGCCTTTTTTTTTTAAATGAAAGTATATCTTTTTCTATATCTTTTTTTAATGACTTGCATACATTACTACAGTAACGGAGTAACGTATTGTTGGTTTTTATGTTTCTAATGGAGTTTGTTAACAATAACAAACTATAGTATGACACCAGCCTTATTCTTCAAAGGCAGAAAGACTTATTACAAATTTTTCCTATGTTTCTTTTACCTCATAAGATTAGCATTTTTCTCAAGTGAACAAAGCTATCCGTAGATCAGGCAAGATTTTATAATAAGTCAACTTTGTGCAATTGTGCTGCTCCCTTTCAACACTTTACTTTGTTTGAGGGCTTGTTTCACGGGTCATAACCTTCACACTATGCATTCTCAAAAGTGATGGCAGAATACTGAACCTTGTTTGAGGGTAAATTAGCTACACCATATATTGTACCTGACACCGTAACATGACTGTAACATTACTTCAACAGTGAATATGTATGCCTCGTCTTTGAATGCATCACTTCTCTCTCTGCAGCACGTTGTTTTGCTATTTGTTGATTTGGATGAATCCCCATCCAGCTCCTTTCATTAGTGACCCATTCCTCTGTGCTGCCTCTGGTTGGTAGCTTCCACCGTTTGAGCGTCACAGGTTACACTCACAGCCCTCTGAGTAACTATTGCTCACCTCCGGCTCTGTTAGATCTAATTAGGAAACTCCTCAATCAACCCATTTCCTGCCTTGGCTTTTATTTGGTCTTGTATCAAGAGCAAACTACATTCTCTCTCCCTAATCTCTCTCTCTTTTAGCCGCGCAGTGCTGAGTCAGTCTTAGATATTACATTGTAAACAAGTTGTTGACTATTAAAGTGAGTTGTTTTCGGAAAGTAGATGTGCATAGACGTAGGTGGCATTTAAGCTGTTGGAATGACATGTACTTACCATTTCCCATCACTTTCACAAAAGGTGTAATCATATAGGTGGACAGTCAGACAGCCAGGTGGTTGTTAAATAAGCATTTATTATGCTTACTGGATTTAAACAAACCGGAATCAAGCACATGTCTGCGTGAGAGCCATCAGAGAGTGTGTGTGGTGTTGTAAATGTGGTGTGGTGCCGTTATGGTGGGTGGTGTGCGTGGTGGTGTCACGTGAGATGAATTCAGCCACAGGTGTTCAGCCTCACAGCCAAGCTGGATGTTCCCCAGCACCCGGTGCTGCTCTTGAACAGATCAACATCTAAACCACAGATTGCCTCAGCCTGCCACAGCCCCAGAACTGGTCCCGGGCCTGCACTGTATGCTTTGGCAACAAGTCAACCAGCTCCAAAATAGCAGACACGTAAGCACAGATTTACACACCTCCTCCTAGCTAACCCTTATAATGTATCTAGCCAGTGCACACCTGCCACAAACACATAGAATATACACCCAACCTAAGCAGTAGGTGTCAACACGTGGTTACTGCCAAACATATGGAATATTTACCCAACCTAAGCAGTAGGTGTCAACACGTGGTTACTGCCAGATCATGTCACTAAATTTACATCCTAATTGCATGTTGTATTTTCCCATTTTCTTGTATCGTAGGGTTCTTAAGCAGTATAAATGCTCAGAGACAAACATCAGTTGTAGTTTGTTTTGTAGGATGCCTTTCTCCTCTGCGGGTGTCTGAAAAGATAAGACCCACATCTGACTGAGTCTTCACGCTCTGCTCCATCAAATAGCCCTGCTGTTATTCCTAAGAGTTTACCTCACAGCCAGGGCAGCGCAGCAGAGCCAACCGCCGGGCCAGACACTTTACATTCCCCAAGACAGAAACTCAAAAACAAAGATTCACCGTGCTAAATTTGATATAGTCCACATGGGAAGGAAAAGGAACTAACGGAGAACAAATCCAAGGAGATTAAAGCCTGACAAAGTCAAGCTGTTCAGTCGACGTTATCTAAATGTGCCGACATTGATATATTCAACATATACAATGTGCCCAAGTATTCATGCAGGTCAGATTTCAGCCTTGTAAGATAACTTAATCGATGTACAGTTTGTTACAAGCAGTAACAGTCAGTGAATTAAGTGAGAGTTTTACTACATGTCATGTTCTGGTTAGATCTTCCTTTCAACAGTCATGTATTACTCCCTTTAATTGTGTCTGTCTGTGCTTTAAATTCAAAGTAGGGCTGTGTGATATGCGAGTTCATGCGTTATATCATCTTCACGTAAGAGCTTTAAATGAGTTTCCGGGGTTTGATTCTAACCCTGTGGTGACAGAAGTCAAGCATAGGCTTTTGGAGTCAAGCCTGATTAGTACAATCAAAGTTGCAGCACCTGGCAGTTCTAGCTACCTTTTTACTTAGAGCAAGGCAGTTATACTGAGCAATGGAAATGTCCCCGTTTGTTAGTATGTTCTATGTTCTAAAGTATATTCCATTTTCTTCCTGCATTTAGTTTTTTTTGTCATTTGTATCATAGTCTCGCTTTGCCAGACCCTCCTCCAAAGCACGCTGGAGGAGGGTCTGGCTACTCCACATAGCATTTGGGGATGGGAGGAAAACATGCTCTGGTTTATTGGCATTCCTTCAAACCAGTCACAATTGTCTTGGGCGGTGCTATGCACCGGAGAAAAGCCGCTGTGCTCGGGTTAGGCTCGGAAGGAACTTGTTTTGGTGGAACATGTGTATGTTTAAAATTTGTTTTATTTGTGCAACAGAAAACTCAGATTGGACAGATAGTCTAGCTAGCTGTCTGGATTTACCCTGCAGAGATCTGAGGAGCTGTTAACCATAGTCCTCACAAATCCACCAGAGTTTAAAATGCCAACACAAAGGAAGCCCAAGGCAACAGATATCCGGCCTATATGAGTGTGAAATCCGGCGGATTTTTCGGTGGCAACGGAGCAATCCCGGAAGTGGAACGTCAAGGATATAGACTATTTGTATCATTACATCTTTGCACTATTGCTGTTTTTAGCCGTGCTAGGAGCGTGGCTCTAGGGATGGTGTCTGTCTGTTGGTCCACTACTTTGGTTCAGACTGAAATATCTCAACAACTATTGGATGGATTGCCCTGACATTTGGTACAGCCATTCATGATCCCCAGAGGATGAATCCTACTGACTTTCATGATCCACTGGCTTTTCCTGTAGCGCCACCATGAGGTTGAGATTTTGTCCAATACAATTGTTTATGACCAGGTACCTGCAAAACTAATAACATTTCACCCTTGGCTGACTTTGTGTTTAATGCAAATTAACTTAATGTTAGCATGCCAACATGCTAAACTAGGATGGTGAACATGGTTAAAAGTATACCTGACAAACATTAGCGTGTTAGCCTTGCCATTGTGAGCATGTTAGCATAATGATAGTAGCATTTAGCTCAAAGCATAACTGTGCCTAAACTTAGCGTCAATGAGCCGCTAGCATGGCTGTAGACTCGTAGTCTTGTTGCATCATTTCATGTTAACACGGTAAACTGTAAGTTGTGTGATGTTGTGCTTGACCTATATCATGTTTTATTGTTTTATGTCTTCCTCTCAGCTAATTTTGTTGCAGGTCATCAAAATATACCAGTTGTGTTTACTATGGTGCATGGTCCCTTGAATCAGCATATAAGCCAGTGGACCAACATAGACTGAGAGGAGGACACATTAAGTTGCTTCTGTAGTTTTAATCTTCTTATCCCAGCACCAAGTTCAAAGCATCTGACTGGGAGGAAGTGGGAGCTTAAAGTTCCTGTCAGTGAACAGTCTGTCATAGGCTGAGAATTATTCTTTTAAAATCCATATATGCTACATTGCTTTGTAAAAACCACCATTTGCAGCACTGATGGTGGAGTGAGTCATCATCCTTGTCCTTTGTTTTGAACCTTTCAGAGTTAGCTATGCTGTTTGGGTTTATTCAGGTTTCTATTTGTTCTATAACACAGCTGACCTTCCTGTTAACAGAAGGCAGCTACATTCCTGAGCAGCGCCAGAGGGAAGCGCAGGTGCCAGTCTGCAGACCTACTTTGCCAACAGCGCTGTAAACAGCCTGCTTGGCTATTATCCTTCTATCTTCTTTCACAGTCTCTCTGTCCTCTCTCACTCTGTCCTCTGTTCACTTCACTCTCTGTTTTCTCCTTTTATCTCATGCTATGAGGGTTCGGGTTAGCTTGGGTAAGTTGGGTTTATTTCGCAGCAGGCCCTTGCTTCCCTACGCACTTCTTTAGAAAGGAGGGAACATTAGCTTTTGATTAGACGGCAGTGTTTTCTGCTGGAATAAAGGAGCTCTTGTCCTCTCGCTGCCATGCGTTTACTTTGATAATTGGTTCCAGCGCACACCCAGCTGAGAAAATTATCCACAAAAAGCAAGATGTTACATCTTGCAGGCCTTTTTTTTCCTGCAGATGCAATTGTTTTTCTGCATGTTTAGCTTTCTTCTGATTTTATGTGACTCTGCTGTACAACCTGTCACACTACAGTGAGCTTTCTTACAAATGCAAACAATTTTCCTCTGTTGTCACACTCTCGACATTATATGATTCCGTTTTTTTTTTTTTTTTCTTCATTTAGTAAGTAAGTGTGTTTGTGTTGTCAGGTTGTGCGAACCCAGAGGAGCTGACCACAGAGCGAGCCCATTCCACGGTGGAGGAGATGTTCAAGACCCTCCGAGGTTTGAGCCACACCAGAGACCACCTCAAGCAGCTGCGCTCGGTCTACACCCCCAGCGATGGAGTTCACCAGGTCTTAGACACACAAACACAGACTGTCAACATCAGAACACACACACAAAAACCACTAGGGCTGGGACCATATGCTTTGGTCCCGATTTGATTCTTTCACCATACATGGGTGCAGATTTGATTTGTATTGCGATTCGATAGTATTGAGTATTGCGATTTTCTTTTCCTTCTTTAACAAAATCAAAAGTTGAATAACACCCTTCTAGAGACAATATATCATGAGACATTTCTAAAAACTAATTGTTTTCTAAAAAGAATGCACGTCACATGTCAGTCAGTCAGTCTGACATTAATTTTATTTGTAAAGAAGTACATAGTCTCGCATTGCCAGACCTTCCTCCACAGCGCTGCGGAGGAGGGTCTGGCTACACACACAGCATTCTGGGATGGGAGAAAAACATGCTCTGGTTTATTGGCATTTCTTTAAACCAATCACAATCGTCTTGGGCGGCGCTAAGCACCGCACAGAGCCATGGAGCCTCTGCAAAACAGCCTCGGTAGGGAACTTGTTTTGGTGGAACGTGTAGTCGTGCAACAGAAAACTCCGATTGGACAGATAGTCTAGCTAGCTGTCTGGATTTACCCTGCAGAGATCTGAGGAGCAGTTAACCATAGTCCTCACAAATCAGCCGGAGTTTAAAATCCGGCAATGGAGCAATCTCGGAAGTGGAAGGTCCTGGATATAGACTAAGAAGTACATAACATGGATTTTCTCCATTTTCAGCTTCCGCTCTGTTTTGCTGATATGATATGATGTAGTCGCCGTCAGCGGTCCCATATCAACAGAAAATATTTAAGTGAATCATTGGTAGTAAAATAAATAAATAAAAAACATTGATTCTAGGGAAAAGAATTGATTTTAAAAATTGTCACAATAAATCACAATACATACGATTTCAGAATTCTTTTCCCCCCACCCCTACACACCACACACTTTGTGTTGCAGGGTGGTTCCCTTTAGGTGGCCAAATCCAACACGTCTGTTCTGTGATCTTTCCAGTCAAGGCAGTCACACGCACATCAACTGCAATCCACCATCGCAGCTCCAACAACATATCTAAATTATATTCCCCAGCACTCCTAAGAAAGGCAGAGTAATTAGTTATTTAGTTTCCCTTGTGTATTATTTACCTTTTTTGCACTCTTGCTGTGGCAGTAGCACAGGCACAGACTTAGCAGAACGTCCCTGACCTGTATCACCTTTGTCTGCCTCCAGCTTGCGTCACAGGGGCACACAGCGCAGAGAGGGAGTTCACTGTGAGAGCCTCTTCATAAACCCCCTCTTTTCTTGGAGCTTATGTAACTAAGAAGGGCGTCTGTGTGCATCTGGAATCTATGTCCACATTCAATGCTCCTACCTTTTCTTCAGGACAGTCAACAGTTCAGCTTCACCACCGCTGTCCTTCACTCTGATTGGGTAGTTTTTTTAAAGAATTATGCTGTATGTCAGGAGCATAAAGGTTAGTCGATGAAAGTTCAAGACACTTCACATAAACAAACTAGAGATGAGCTTTACAACAGCAGAGACTTCTATGTCCTCTTTTTGTCTTTTGTTGTCTCTGGAACCTCCTTTAAATGACCTGGATGGAGGTTTGTATTGTCCCAATTCTTACATAAGCCATGTCTCCAATCATAAAGCCATGAGGTACAAAGCCTTGTTCTCATTGGAGGAGCTGAAGGTCTAGTGTTCAGCAGGATTGTGACATACAATGTTTGAAATGTTTTAAGCTGTAAAACAATATCATCCATTTTCATGCTATTTAAAAAGTTTTAGCCACGTGTTACATTTTGTTTTCAGCAATATACAAACCATGCTTAAAGGAAAAGTACATCATCTTTGGACAACATCTACACAGCTAGCTAGCAGCTGGCTAACCTAGCTTAGCTCAAAGATTGGGAGCAGTAACTTACTAGAGTCTCTGCTGGTTGCCAGGCAACTGATCCCAACCAAGAAATGGTCCAGCGGCACATAACCAACTGAAAAATGTTTTTTGTGCAAAGCTAATTGGCTGCTGGCAGTAGCATGGGCGATTTTAGACCCTTTTTAGGGGGGCTCAAGCCATTTCATCTCAGCTCCCCTAAAAATAACAATAATAAAAAAATTTAATCAATTTTGGTGCTTCAAGGGAGAGTTTGCGATATGTCTGTTAGTGACAGAGGACAAACAATTACAGGTTCAAAGAGCTTGGAACAGGTTTAATATCCTGTGTGTCTGTAGCCGATGCTGTGCACCTGTAACCCCGTCAAGGAAAGGGTTAACAGAAACATATTGTTGGCCAATCAGAGGTGGTTGTGCCAGACTCCCGCCTTTAGCTGAGTCTCTATCTGATCTGTCAGAGGGAGAGCAGGAGACGGTTGTAAAGTTTTAACGTTGGTAGTCTCCAGAGAAGAAGTTGGTCATTTCATGGCGCAGATTAGAAACGTAAGCACCTAATTTGCTGATAGTTACAACATTGTGTCAAATTAGTCATTATTACTGTGACTTATAAAGTTTCAGGTTTAGTTAAAGGTACTCTAAGCGATGTCACGCGTTTTTTAGGTTACAACATGTTTTGTCACATACAGCAAACATCGCCTCACTATCCGCGAGCTGCCGCTCCCCTAAACTCACTGTAAAAAAAGGAGGGAGGAGCGAACTGGGGGGTTTTAGAAGGTTTTAGTGCTGAATCTCATTACTCCATCTCAGTGGAGCTTAATGACCAAGCATCATGTCATCTTTGTCAAACTGATTGTGTGTGTGTGTGTGCGTGCGTGCGTGCGTGTGTGAGTGTAGCATTGTGTTTCTGTTGGGACAGAACTGTCTGTCCCTGTTCCTGCTGGATTTCATATAAAAGGAGAGCAGCGTGATATCTGTCAGCTACTGAGAAACATCAGAAATCCATCAGCCTCTCTCAGCACTCATCCTCTCCACCAATAAAGCCAATACCTGTTGGTCAAGATGTCTTCCTCTCATTAAAGAGTTCCCCCAGAGTACAGAGCTCTCCTTCTCTGGGTTAAGACTTAGGTCAGAGGTTTTTGACATGGGTCTTTACTGTATGCTGATTTTGTTTTTCACAAAGCCTGAAAATGACATATCAGCGGACATATCATTTGTATCAGACAACATCACAGTTTCTCCGATGGCTCCAATCACGCTTTGTTTATCCCAGTCATAATTCATCAGACCAGCAGACAGCAGTACATGGGCGGGCATACACACTTGTGACTACCTACCAAAGGGAAAGTGCATAGGCACGTTAGAGGAAGCTGTGAGCTATTGACTGTGTAAAATTGATTATATCTATAATAAACATTTTCTCTTATGGCTTTAACCTTTCAGCCGTTACCGACTCAGTTGCACGTGAGTACTGTGTGAAGCAAAACTTAAGGGTCAGTTCACCCAAATGGAAAAAAAAAAAACATTTGCAATTAACACTGTAATCTAGTCAAATTTATAATGAAGTTCTCCAGTGCGGTTCTTTTTTTTTTTTAGTCAAGTTATTGAACATGTTAAAAAAATACAAACACAAAGTAAAACTCATAAGCAATATAAAAAAGAAAAACAAAACCGAGTCCTCAGCAACATATAAGCAACAAATAAACAAGTCAAATGATATTGTTCACGTTTCAAGGAAGAGGTTAAGAACTTTTCTGGTCCTACCCTCTCTTAATTTTTATACAGTATTTATAGATTTCAAAAGATTCTATTTGCATCCATCAGTGTCCATGTTCAACTTGGTCGGCTTAAATAAATCAAGAACGTAATGATCTGAACTGATGAATCAAAAACCATTTAACAGTCCACAAACAAGACTTTTTTTTTCTTTTCAATCCTTTAAAGGAATAATTCAACTTTTTTTCCCCCCGGGCCAGTGAGACAACCAGCAGAGACTCCAGGAAGTCATTGGGCACCGATAAGAAATAGTCCAGCCTGTGAAACCACAAACTGTACACCCTTTGTATCGGCCTCGGTCTTTGTATGGAATAAACAAGCGAGATGGGACATTTTAATTAAGCTTTCGGAGGGCACATGCTGTACTCTTTCTTAAATGAGATGCATAGTACAACTTTGTGTTATGATTTTGACAACAAACACATTCCAGTCCCTTCTGTTCTTTGCTCTGAGTGTTTTTGATGTTGTCACTGTGTTGTTTTGGAACATTCATTTGTTCATTCACCTCTATACAAAAAAAATATTTGTGGGAAAACTGATACTCAGGCGTGTGTGTGTGTGTTTTAGATGAATATTTAAGCACTGGCATTATCATATGACTAATTATAATATTTTTTTCATCGTGTGGGTGCCTGTGGTGGTGAAATGGGATTGCTTTTAGCTTTTTAGGATAGCGGATGAAAATGGAGCGTGTGGTGTGCGTGACTGTGGGCCGGATTGGTTGTTTATGGCTGCGATGCTGTTGGTTGTGTATGTGTGTGCATGAGCCTGTTATTTAATCGGAGGTGAATCATTAATGTGTTTACTCCCAGCTTTATTTGTGCAGGCTGACCCATGCATTAAAGTCATGTTGGTAGAAGTAAACGTTGGACAGCAGGATATCCCCAGGCCTAATTTGGCTGCTCCTCAGGGACTGGATGAGTGGGAGTTGAGAATGATGCATACTGATACTCTATATTGAGGTGAGAGGATGCCTGTGGGCAGAAACACCTGGATGCATTAGCATTTGGACAACTGTGTGTGTGTGTGTGTGTGTGTGTGTGTGTGTGTGTGTGTGTGTGTGTGTGTGTGTGTGTGTAATGCTTAAATCAACAGTTTGGTCGATGGAGTCTTTGCCAAGTGTCCAGATGTTCCAACAACATCCAGAGGAAAAGTTGTGTTCCATACCTTGCTCACCTTTTGGCATATAGCCTTGATGTGTCACCAACTCTGGCCTCATGTAAAATAAGGAATGTAATCAGTGTTCCAGGACTGGAAAATACTGTATTCAGACGCTCTATTTTAAGACTTTAAGACTTCTGCTATCCAGAGTACTCAAATAAAGCTCTGCCGAAGCTTATCTGAGTCTTTATTGTTCTCTGATACAGCAAACTTCTCTTCCATGAAAAAAAAAAAAAAATCTGCTACCTTCGAGGCCTATAAATGGTACATTCTGTCCTGGGTAGCTGGGCATAAAAAGCTGAGTCATTGTCACTTTGTTCACCTTGTAAGAATATCAAAAGCTATTTGTGAGGCTTTAGTTGAGGTTCTGCAGTTCAGCTCCTTCAAGGACATTAAGATTTTATTGAAACCTCTGCTTGCTTTTCACTGTCAAAACGAAAAGTGTTGCACTGAATGCTAGGCAGCTCATAACTATGGAAAGGTGAGCCAGGTGCTGTTGATTGTTTTTGGAGAGGCAGGTTATGTCATATGATGGTGTCAATATGTTTATGTTCATAGGAAACTATGACTGTTTTTCATCAGCTCGTACACTCTCAGCTTAATCCAAAGTAATCTAAAGTATGGCTGACCTTTAGCATTAAGATGTGTTTTTCTCAAACGGCTTAACCTCCTCTATTGCTAGGAAAACAAGACTACAGCCATGCTAGCAGCTCTGTGAGGGTGTACTACATGCTAACATGCTCACAGTGACTATGCTGACATGTCTGGCAGGTATAATGTTTACCATGATCACCATCTCAGTTTAGCATGTTAGCATGCTAACATGTCCTACTGGGGTCAGCTCTATGTTCCCACAGCCCAATTGTCCCACAGCCCTATGTTCCCACATTTCTAAGAATTCTTTTTTCACTAAAAATTAGGCTGTATGTTCCCACATTTCTAAGATTCTAAGACTACTAGCCGGTCAGAAGCAGAGTATGAGGGCATGCCCTGACAGTAGCTAAGTAAGGACTACTAGCCAGTCAGAAGCAGAGTATGAGGGCGTGCCCTGACAGTACCTAGGTAAGGACTACTAGCCAGTCAGAAGCAGAGTATGAGGGGTCCTGACAGTACCTAGGTAAGGACTACTAGCCAGTCAGAAGCAGAGTATGAGGGCGTGCCCTGACAGTAGCTAGGTAAGGACTACTAGCCAGTCAGAAGCTGAGTATGAGGGCGTGCCCTGACAGTAGCTAAGTAAGGACTACTAGCCAGTCAGAAGCAGAGTATGAGGGCGTGCCCTGACAGTAGCTAAGTAAGGACTACTAGCCAGTCAGAAGCAGAGTATGAGGGCGTGTCCTGACAGTAGCTAGGTAAGGACTACTAGCCAGTCAGAAGCAGAGTATGAGGGCGTGTCCTGACAGTACCTAGGTAAGGACTACTAGCCAGTCAGAAGCAGCGTATGAGGGTGTGTCCTGACAGTAGCTAGGTAAAGACTACTAGCCAGTCAGAAGCAGCGTATGAGGGCGTGCCCTGACAGTACCTAGGTAAGGACTACTAGCCAGTCAGAAGCAGAGTATGAGGGCGTGCCCTGACAGTACCTAGGTAAGGACTACTAGCCAGTCAGAAGCAGAGTATGAGGGCGTGCCATGCTAGCAGCTAGGCGAGCATTATAACATGTGTTCCAAAGTGACCACGTTTGTCTCTAAAGTAAAGGCTGGACTACAATAGAGCTGTTTGGAGCAGTTTGTGAACAGTGTTTTCTGTTGGAGATGGTAAGTCCCTTTGGGGGGGACTTTGGGCTTTTTCACTTTGTAAACCTATGACATACACAAAAAGATATATAACCAAGCCAAAAAGCTTAATATGAGCACTTTAATGGAAATCATCTAGAATTCTATTTGGGTATCATGTAGTATCATGAGTATAACATAATGATGGTTGTGGATAGTTTTGTTGGTACCATTGAGAAAAAGGTATTTTCTGAAAAGACTTTTTAAAACTTGCAGACCAAAGTGCTCTTTTAAGCCACATCTGACAGTGCAGGATTTTTCCCCTTATTGCAGCAGTGTTTAAGCTCCTCTTTTGGAAGTGACTCATAAGTTCGCCGCCTGTTTGGTCAACCACAGCTGTTTATAACTCCTCTGTCGCTCACACCCACGGCCAGCCACACAAACATGCAGAGGCTAATGGAAGGGCCAACTGCTCTTCAATCACATTATATCATACACAGATTGTTTACTGTAGAATATCACACTTGACACATCTATATTTAAAATAAAAAATTAAACATTGTCATCATTCGGGGTGTTTTTGGGGTGTTACCTAACTGCCATGTTTAAATGTGTTGTTTGGTGTTTTGCAGGCGACCTATCGTCCTTTCCTGCGGCAGATCCTGGAGGAAGTCTTCCACCCTGAAAGACTTGAATGTCCCGACATCGAGCACATGTCTGGAGGCCTCACGGACCTGCTCAAGACCGGCTTCAGCATGTTCATGAAGGTCAGACCTTGCTCATAACTCACACACACACACACACACACACACACATTTATATGTAATGGGGTCAGCTCTTTCACATCCTCTTCATCGTTCTTTTGCCAACCCGCTGTTGACAACAAAGTGCCTTCTTCCATTGATTGAACTTGACCTGATTTGACAATTTGCTGAGTAAGCTTCTCTCATGTCTGCACCAACACGGTCTCACGGCAGTTCGTGTAATTGTCACGTTATTTTGAATCTATTGATTTGTTTACAACAACACGCTTATTGGTCTGCACATATACGTTTACCCTCGTAGTCCAATTAAACCATCAAAAGCAGCACTATGTGACGTGTCTTTACCCACCGCTTTTAATTCTTCTTAGACACAGAGATGTTTGACATGGCCAACAGATCAACCAGTCAGTCTGTTTTATAATCATCACTGCACACACATTTGCAGAACTTTTCACGTATTAGGTCGGCTTCACACTGCCTGCGTGGCATGAGCGTGTCAGCTGCGTGGCGTGTCCATTTTTATTTCGGCTCCCATGGTAACAGGTTGGAGCTTGCACACTGCCTGCGTGACACGCACGTCTCAGGCGCAGCTCGAGCTGCGCCGAAAACACGTGCATGCTAGACATACATAGAACAGACGCCTATTTTTCATGCGACACGCAAGCGTGTTGGAAGCGTTTCCAGGCAAAATAGAATACAAAAAGATGTGTATATGTCATTTTGACACAAATATATATTAATAAATTACATTTTGATGTTTGAAAGTCTCTAGGTTTTGACATAAATGCAGATATAAATGTAATTTCAAAAAATAATAATAGTTATTGATTTTCAAATATTGCACCTGTCAATACAGAACGAAATATTCTGCCGTCAATACTGCCGACGTTGTCTTTGCTGTAATCAAAAAAAAGTATATATTTATGTTTAACATGAAGTATACTACTGCTTGAGTGCATTTTATCAATGGGAAACATACATGTGTACAGACAAGGCTAGCAGCAGCAGCACCGCGTCAGACATGTTTCTGATGTGCAAAGACATGGAAAAATCCACACAGCCGCCACGCAACAGAAACGCCACGCTCACGCCACGCAGACAGTGTGAAGCCGGCCTTACAGTTACTGCAGTCAGGAGCTAAAAGAAAAGCACAACATAGGGACCTTTCACACAAGGATCACACTTTATAGGGCAAACAGCCACGTGTCTCCACATGGAGTCACCAGCTGCTTCTTTTCATTTCACATTTAGAAAGCAGTTTGCTTCACTGCGTGGGCTTAACACCCCCACCATGAATGTTCTTTATAACATGCCGAGTGGTGCCTCTGTTGGTAACATGTTTAAAGAGGCTTTTTTTGACCCGAGGAATCCAGAGAAAAAATCATTTGCCTTTCTGTGCCCTCATGGTTTATGAGTTACCAGTTTAAATGTACAGTGCTTTACAAATGGCTCTATGGTGGCGCTGTTGGTGACTTGTTTGAATATCTCGAGCAGATGCCAGCGGACAGTATGAAGCCTTGTGTCATGTCCATAGAAGTGTTTTACTATTTTATTTAGATTATAGCGCCACCTATGGGAAAAATGGCATGACATTTTACACACATGTTCAGGGTCCATATCTGCACGTTTCCCCAAATTTGGTTGCAATTTTATGTTGCATTGCAGGGACAAGGCAGTGTTTATCAATAGGCCATCCCTTCAGAACTTTGTTAGCCAGTTATATCGGTAAAAACAAATGCACGCAATGCGTTTGGGGTGATGTTTTGTGAATATTGGATTAAATAAACAGTATAGAATATGGAGCAAGGACATTTTTTGTTCAAAATAGCAGAATGTTTTTTTCCAGATGCTAATGATTAGCAGGTATAATATTTACCGTGTTCACAATCTCACTTGCTAGCGTCTAAAGCATGCTAACATTTGCTAATTGATTTAGCAAAGATTCACTTCATCATACAGTCTCACAATCGGCACACGAGTCAATTCAGTTTGATTTTCTGATTCATTCATTTGTTTTGTTTTACATACAGTATTATTTTAATTGTAATTATTAATTTAGATATTTCCAAAGTATGGTAGTGGACTGGTAAACTAGTTCACCTCCTGGGCACTGCCAAGGTGCTCTTGAGCAAGACACCAAACCCCCAACTGCTCGGGCAGCCTGTCCATTGACAGCTACAGCCCCCCCACTCTGACATCTCTCCATTAGTGCATGTATAGGTACTGAGCATGTGTGTGTAATTCAGGCCTGTGTGTAATAACAACAGAGTGAAAACATTGTAATTTCCCTTGTGGGATTAATAAAGTATAAATTATTATTAATTATTATTAAACATTTAATGTATTTAAACATTACACCAGGTCACTGCTTCAAAGAGTCACACTAGTTTTGAAGGCCCAATGTAATCCTGAGATGACACCAGCTCAGAGAGGTCCAGAGAGGAGCACAAGCTTCAATGCAAGAGAAACCACTGGTGTCAATGGCCAGACAGCAGTCTGTAACAGTGTTGCAATAACAAGAAACACCATCATTTCTTAGTCGTCCATTTTAACCCCAATTCCACCTTTAAAAAAAAGAAAGCAGTTGGATTAGCAGGGATTATACAATTCCAACCATTCATGGAGTTATTCATTCATTATTTTACAGTTTTGTTTCTCCAAGTTTTGAAAGCATCAGAGGAAGACACAAATACCTGAATGTCTGGGTTTAATAATATTTTGACCAAATGTTTTTTTTCCAACAGGCAGTTTTATGTAGTTTTTGGCTTGTGGGTAATGTATATCCACCGCAGAGCGGATCAGTATCCACGGTCTGATTATCCCACATGTGGGCCTGCTTAAACTGATGATTACCCATGGGGGAGGACTTAGACTGGTTGTGTAACTGTGGCCTGGTTTTATACCATACAGTCTGTTTTACACACATTAAGAAAGTTGGCCCCTGAACCACCAACTCAGACAGACTAAACCTATAAACCTGAACTTGGAGCACTCTATAGGAGCACACCCTTTATGCTATAAAACAACCCAATAAAACTTCTATTTTTAACCACAGAGCCTTCTGTGTACTCCACAGTTTGTATCATTAAACACACTGGACCCTGCAGTCGGGATTATGACCCAGTGAGAGCTTGTGCACTGTTGATTAAACTTCATCTTAAATTCTCTGTATCCAAATTGTGTGTGTGTGTGTGTGTGTGTGTGTGTGTGTGTGTGTGTGTGTGTGTGTGTGTGTGTGTGAGAGTTTGTGTCTGGGGTCCCAGTTGTACAGGAGATCTGGCTCCTGCTTATTCATAAGTAATTATCTGACCAACAAAGCAGCAACCAAATATAAGTTTTCAAACCCTAAAGTCACTGGATATCTCCCATTTATCGAGCACTGTTTGCTATTTGCTTACAACGGCTGTTGTTCCATGAGGCCGGCAGCACTTTCTCTCCCGTACGAAGGCATGTTAGCAACAAGAACTCACAGTGTGGGACATTGTTTAGTAATCCCATACTTGGATACAAGATGAAATACTTGAAAAGGATTGGGATGTGTGACCTTCTCTCACTACAGAATGTGATCAACACTGGCAATATGCTTCCAGACATGAAAATCTGTCTGACTCACCTAAATCAGCTGTGATATCGCAACGGGTGGGTCCCGATCTAAAAGAGGATGCATGTGGGTCGACTTTGTCAAAGTTACTTTGAAATGTTGTGAATTTGTGCAGCAGCACTTATATTTTGAAGTACTGTTTCCCACCTTCTAGTGAGTAGCCAGTTGAGGTGTTACATCAAATTAAGACCTAGTTAAAGTTAATTTGGATCCATTATTTAATAAAATCTCTTGTGATGTTAATAGATGGTTAGTCTATATCTACGACGTTCCACTTCCGGGATTGTAAAAAACGTCAGATGTCACTCTTTTTGGCCAGATGTCCGTTACCTTCCTCTTCCTTTGTGTTGTAATTTTAAACTCTGGTGGATTTGTGAGGACTGTGGTTAACTGCTCCTCAGATCTCTGCAGGGTAAATCCAGACAGCTAGCTAGACTATCTGTCCAATCTGAGTTTTCTGTTGCACGACTAAAACTACTTTTGAACGTACACACGTTCTACCAAAACAAGTTCCTTCCAGAGGCTATTTTACAACGGCACCATGGCTCTGTGCGGCGCTTAGCACCGCCCAAGACGATTGTGATTGGTTTAAAGAAATGCCAATAAACCAGAGCACGTTTTTCTCCCATCCCGGAATGCTGTGTGGACTAGCCAGACCCTCCTCCGCAGCGCTGTGGAGGAAGGTCTGGCAATGCGAGACTAATAGATGTGCGTCTCTCAATCGCTCAATAGCAGGGAAGGTCAATGAAAATGGTTTGTGTTCCCAAGCTGAATTACCTTATCCAATCTCTTCCTCTGGAGATTCCCATTCGTCATTTTTAAATGGTTTAACAGGATAACAAAGACATTTATATGGAATGGTAAAAACCCCTGGATACATTTTAATGAATTACAAAGACCAATTGATAGAGGAGGTTTGGGTCTATTATTACTATGCTTTTCACTTAAGGCATCTGGCCCACTGGTCACTTCCTCCTGAGAGAGCCCCACCCTGGTATTGTATTGAGCAATCTGTTAAACTGTATGGTGAGGCAAAAACACATCCGATAATGTCTCACTTAAATGTTGTTTGGACCAAAGTGGCTCTGCGGTTTGATCTGGATCCATATCTAAATACTTTATCAAGTCTTTGGCGAAATCCCAAGTTTTGTATGCATAGCTCTCCCCTTTTTTGGAGGGATTGGTGGAAAAGGGAATTGTCACACTGGGTGATCTGTATCTTGGTGGCATATTGAAATTCTTTGAGGAAGTGGTACAGCAATTTGGAATCCCTAGGTCTCAATTTTGTTTAGAAATGTGCAACTTCGCCATCTGTTGTTGGGGATTTTTGGATCCAGTTCTTCAGCCCCGAAGGCACCAGAATGTGTAGAGAAGGTGTACATATGAAATATGGAAAAGTTCATGAGGCTTCTGGGTATTATTCTATGCTTATGCAGAACCTGGGGGATGGAGCCTGGACAGCCCTAAAAAACACATGGGAAAGGAATCTGAATATTACACTGGATAATGAGGAGTGGGACAGAATTTGTAGGAATATTAAACCAAGCCTAGGAGGGGCTTGTGAGATGAGAGAGATGGCTAGGGTGGCAGTTTGATGGCCTGATTGGATGTCTACAGTAGAAAAAGGGGAAAGTAGCTGAGCTTTCTGGAGGGCTCCTAAGAAGCTTTGTGCTGGGGAGAGACGGGTAGGATGGGCTTATGGTGTTATCATTTATACATATGTTTATTTGGTTTATGGTTTATTGTCTATTTTGTTATTATTTTTGTTGAATGGTCTTGAATATTATAGTTACTGTGTCATCTTTTCTTGATTTTTGTCTGGGGGCGGGGGGGATATGTTCATGTTGCGAATTGTATGTTGTTTCAAAAAAAAAAAATTGTTAATCACAAAAACAATCCTGGGTTTGAATCCACTGGCAGGCAAAATGGATGAAATCATCTGACTGTGTTTTAAGATGATCTATTAGCATGACCTGAGATCAAATCTGGACCCTGAGGCTGGACCAGTCCGGAACCGCTGGTACAGTGGATGTCATCTTACTGAAGACAAAAAGCAGCTCATAGCCAGCAGCTTGATTTTTTTTTTTTAAAAGAATTTACATTCAAAGCTGTGTCTCTAGGAAAGCCTGTGGATGTATTTTCTCATCAGCATTTTATAACAAACAACTAATCAATTTATCAAGAATTATAATAATCATCATTGAATATGAAAATAATCGCTAGCTGCGCACTGATTCAGGACAAACAGTCATCATCATCAAATCTCATCTTTTCACACTTCCATAAGCCCCTCCCTCCCTGTGTGTCGCATGGCAGTACACATGGTTCAGACACTTAGCTGCAGTGCATATGTGGATCAAACAAACATGCAGCCAGTGATGTGTGTGTGTGTGTGTGTGTGTGTCAGGCATGTCTTCACGTGCCATCGAAACTCTGTCAGAATACTAAAACATTTGTTCTCACATTTTTTTTCACTTAACACATGTTGAATCATCCCTGACATGCTTCAGCCCAGCCTGCTGATGCTTCACGTGTACAGCCACTCTCTCCTCAGGTCCACCCCCCTGCAGCTCTGATTGCTCGGTTAGCATTCACAGGCTGAAGATGTGTTCTAGCTGCCACTCGGCAACCAATAGCACAAAGCCATTATTCTCCCCGACGGCCAATCACCGGCAGCAGAATCACCAGACTTCACCCTGCTGTTAAAATTCATCTTTAAGTCACAATTCATACTGTTTTGTGATGTACGAGCAAATATTTAAGTCTGTGAAAGTCTCCTGACACATGATGATGTGGGACATTTGTGGCTGCATATGTTGAGTGAGAGTGTGTGTGTGTACACGTGTCAGCCATCATAACACTAGGGTGAGAAGACATTAATCCATCGAGGTTTGTTTTGTAGAGTTCACTCTCATCAGTATCACCACAATATCACACGTGTCCAGCTGAACAGTGACTCAGCATCGAGACACTGAGAGAGGAAATGATAGTAGAAGTGCTGCATCACTGACTGTTCTACAGTAGGAAACGGAACACCTCTGGTGGCTTAAAAAAAAAAAAATGAACCAATTACAATGTCCCGTCTCTTAACTTCAGGTGAGTCGTCCACATCCCAGCGACAACCCTCTGCTCTTCCTCTTCCTGGTTGGTGGAGTCACGCCCTCTGAGCTTCGGCTCATCAAAGAGATCGTTACCACGCACAAACCCGGGACTCAGGTGAGTAGGCGCTGCCAGATGACATATAACATATAACATGTAGCTCTCTGCATAATCATGGCTGTGTTTTCTACTTGCCAGTTACTTTACGAGTTTTTCGAGTTCTTTTTTTTTCTGGGATGTTTAGCTCTGTTTCCTGTGGTATAGAACAAAAACCCTGCAAATATTGAACACAACGTTTGTTGTGTCACTTAAGCAGGGCTGGTGAAGTCTTTCAAATCTCTGTAAGAGAATGAAACTAATAACACTTGTGGACGACTTAGTTGTACTTTTGGGGCCCTATTTTGTACCCGGCGCAGCCCAAAGCCCGACCCAAGTGTCTTTGCTAGTTTAAGACCGACGCAGTTGTCAGTTTCCCGTCCAGCGCCCGCGTCGTTTAAATAGCAAATGCACCTACGCCCATCTTTGCGCCCATAGGTGTGCTGGTCTTACAGGGAGGTGTGTTCAGGTGCATTCTGGGCGTGTTGCTATCTTGAGGCAGCGGGAGGTGATCGCGCCATTGACCAACAAAAACCTGTTCTAAAGTCAATAACGCAGCATTTCATTGTTGTTTTAACAGAGCATTAGTAAAATGCTCCTAGGCTCGTGCACAGCGCGCGCACACTATGCTTGTTACACACACAGGGACAAAATATATACAGTATATTACAATGTGAGATCTGCTCTCACGCTTTCTATTTCATTCTTAATGTCAAGGCAATGGCACTATGTTTGTAATGTAATGTTCAAATTGCTCAATAAAAAGTTTGTCACAAAAAAAGGCCAACTGAGAAAACATTGGAGAGCCCGTTTGCAATTACAGTATGTAAGCACATAATGTCATCTGAAAACTGCTGCCCTGGTTAAAAAAACAATGCAACTGATCTCAGCTGGTATTCTGTCTGGAATGGAGTGGAATGGAAATTTCTAAGTGACCCCAAACTTTTGACCGGTAGTGTACATATAAATCATATTATCAAATGATAAAGTATGATACATTGTTTTAAATATAAATACGCAAGAGCATCATAATCATCCATTGTCATATAACACATTCTGCCAGCATAATAAGTAGTTTTCTTTTACTTAATAGTGCAAGTACATTTTGCTGATATACTTCCATACTCGTTTGCTTATTTAATATGGTAATTTTTCCGTGATGTTTTAACACTTCAGCCACATAGACAGCACCATGTATCCCAGCAACACATGGATTATCAATTTACAGCACAGCTGGGCTACGGAGGTTTCAGAGCCATGGTCGGGGCTGTAGACTCTAACTTGCACAAACGTCAGTCAGATAAAGGATCAGTGAGTCATGCAGACTAGGCTAACATACAACATATTCAACTAAACAACCCCTCTGCCTCTGCACTCTCTCTGCTACTATGGGATGGAGAGGGAGGGTTGCAGGTTAACAAGGGGCATGCATTTTGGTCATTTTGCTAACGAGGGGGATGGCATCTCCTAGGGCTGCACGATATGGGGAAAATATCTATTTGCAATTATTTTGACTGATATTGCGATATGATTCACGATATTGTAGGGAATGATCATTTTTATATCATTATTCTCATTGAAAATTAATAAAATTAAAGAAATGATTATAGTGGGATTTTTGTGAGTGTCTGTTCTTTAGTCTGTAGAATTAGATTTGTAGGCCAGGATGTCTCTGCAGCACCACAGTACTTAATTCAGAATGGTTTGACACATATTTTGCCTTTAACAAATATTCAATTTGGATATTGCACTAGTCCATATTGCGGTTTCAATACAATTGTGATTAATTGTGCAGCCCTAGCCCTCATTCCTCTCAAATCGTTCATACTTTTATCGTTTTATATTATATTCATATATATATATATATGAATATATTAATATTGTTTCTACCACAGGCAAGAGGTAACTGAAACAATAGATGGATAGAGATGATTAAGCTTTTGAAGAAGGTTGTGCCATTTATTAGAACCTCCATTGGCAAACTTTAAAACTGGGCCTTGGCTTTGATTCCAATTTTTTTTTAAAGTAGAGGTGAAACCCAAACAGGCCAGTTTCTCGATAGCAAAGTAGGTTGAGCATCTCTAACCCGTGTCCCATGATCCCTTACCTTGAAGATGGATGTCGTTTTGATGTATCAATCCAAAACATCGCAGATGATGTGATTGTATTGTTCTAATCTATCACAAGCAGTCTGTAGGATGGTACATGTGGCTGCTCATGACTCATTCAAATATTGTTTAAAGGCATACACGTTCCTTTAAAAAATACAAAACTGTAAAATACAATAAAAGAAATAAAAAAGGAATCTGTGAAAGATGTGTAGAGACTCTGTGTTGCTGTGATCCTCGAAGGGCAGGTTTCAGACCCTGCCCTGGCAAAGAATGCTTGACCGAGTGAACCAACGGTAACACTGACCTACATACGCAGGAGGCTCACATCAGGTGTAGAAGGTTTGAGTGTCATCTGATCTGTGCACGTATTAACACTGTATTTGCGTCCATGAGATGTTGGGGCGTGGTTTAAGTGCCAACTGCGTATGCAGTCCACACTGAATGTAAAACATGCAGATGTATGCGTTTCCTTTATGCGAGAGGAGTGTGAGAAAGGAGAAGAGGGAGATCAGGCTGGGTAATGTGGGTTTGTCTTAATAAAAGGCTTTGAGAAGGAGGTCAGAGGTAATGAAAGGCCTGGCGGGGATCAAAGCCTTCCATCTGTAATCAGGAAAACTGAATAAAGACGAGCTTATACAATAACTGGCTAGCCTGGCCCACACACATTCTGACCTCAGCACACACACTATAACCTGAGCACATACATGCACAACATACTGTTTGCAAGTAAATGTGTGTACACTGATGGCGGATGTCTGCGGACCAGACGTTGATGAACAGCTACACTGAAAACAAACCGCAGAGTTTTGCTCTTGCACTTGGACTAAATTCCTCTGAAGCATGCTTACTCTGCCACTACAAACAGACCCGTTGCCAATTTTAGGTGCTGACCCAGAGTTAAAGCAACACTGCTGCAAGACAAACAAAGCATCTCTGTTATACAACATCCTGTAAGAGGACTGGGGTTCTTATTCTAACTAGAAAGCACTCAAATAGGGCAAACTTCAGCTAAAGTAAAGAGTAGGGGTGGGGGAAAAAATCAAAAATCGTACATATCGTGTATTTTTTTTTGTGCACCTAAATGTTTTCTGTTTATACGGAATATATCATATAATATCATATCCGTTTCCAGCAAAACAGAGCGGAAGCAGAAAATACATGTACTTCTTTACAAATGAAATAAATGTCAGACTGACTGACTGACATGTGATGTGCATTCTTCTTAGAAAACAATTAGTTTTTAGGAATGTCTCATGATATATTGTCTCTAGAAGGGTGTTATTCAACTTTTGTTTTTGTTAAAGAAGGAAACGTAAATTTCAATACTATTGAATTGCAATACTTTGAGAATCGCAATACAAATCGAATTGGCACCCATGTATCGTGAAAGATTGTAATCGGGACAAAAGCATATGGTCCCAGTCCTAGTAAAGAGATTAAAAGAGACATTTTGCTGATTTAAATCCAGCTCTGTGTCATGGCACTTTGGGCAGTGGGTTTCGATGAACAACAGCGCATGGAGCTTCCAGCTGAGCAGCGGAGATCCGCCGGATTACGCATAATGCGAGTTCCGCCGAGATCTCAGCAGACCTCCACTGCTCGGGGCTCCGTGCCCAGGCACCACAGAGGGTACAGAGGGAAGCCAAATGCCGCTCATCGAAACACAAAGATGACGCAGAGCTGGTGTAAAATCGGCTAAGTATCCCTTTAAGTTTTCTGCATCAAAATATACATAACGATAGATGTGTCTGAGAAGATCGCAAACATGTTAAATGTAAATGAATGTATTCCTGGATCTACACCAAAATCAATCGCCCATTTCTCGGAACATTGCAGGACTTTTCACCTATTTTCATTCAAAATAGAGTGAAAAGTGATACTCCACTTAATATTTGGCTTTTTCAGTGTCAAAGCCTCACCCCCTGTAGACTTGACAGGTAATTGTAAAAAGTCTGTAACTGTAGTTTGCTTCTTTACATGGAAAAAAGACTGCACAGCTTGAATTCTCAGTGGTTATAAAATGTATTCTAAAGCCCTTTTCAGACATGCACCTTAATACGGAAGTGTGATGACACTTCCGTTACGTTGATTCCATGTCTGAATAAGCATTCAAGTCACTTTTACCTTGCACCAGGAACCAGGGGAAAGCTGCATTGATACTGACTGGATTATCCTGGTGAAAAAAAGTAAAGTTGATAAGATAGATTTAGGTTGGAGTATTATCTACCTCCAAAATGACATTTCTGAGATAGCACGCCACCTAAAAACCAGTCAAAACAACGAAGGCACTGCATACCATCCTTGCTGGAAGTAATTAAATCAAATTAAGAAAATGAACCGCTTGCCAGGCACCTGATTTATGCACCTTGTTAAATGCAAATTTGCACGTCACCCTGACATTCATGTCTGCTTCATTTATAAGTGTCGAGTAAGTCACAGTGACCTGTTTTAACGCTAATTAATGTGTGTTGTGCTCTGCTCCAGGTGCTGGTTTTGTCTACCAGATTACTGAGGCCCACGGATATTCCCCAGCTGCTCTTCACCACCCAAAGACTGTTGCCTGATATCGGTATCTGAAGGGGCGCCACGTGGAAACGCACGCATGCACACGACACGTGCGCCACAAACGCCTCGACACCTCGTCAGGTGTGAGTCAAGCTTCGGTTAATGAGAATGACTTTCAGAAGCTGCGAGCAGAAGTCAAGGAAACCAAATCAAGCAACATTCCTCCCCCGTTTATGTCTTTGTTTTGTCAGAATTAATTATAAAGTCAACTGTAAATTAATTATATGAAAGTAGCTATTCGCTTTTTGGGGTTGTTGACGGAATAGAAAAAAATACATTTGTGTGTTTTTGTGTGTGTGTGTGTGTGTGTGTCCTTCTGCTGCCAAACAGAAATCTGTCCAAAGTTTTCTGAACAAGAGTTGTAAAATTACATCAAATGTTAATATGAAACAATTAAACCAGTAACTTTTCAAACACGGTCATCTGATGCTTCCCTTTGATTTGCATACATCGGGCTCAGCAAGCGCAAGCTCTGTTTTGGCCAGGCTGTGTTAAAAGCAGACTGTAATGTGTGAACTCAAGGAAGCCTTGCTGTTGTGGTAGAGAGAATACCCACTCTGTTATCGTCCATTCACACCTCGCCACATCATATGGTGACAAATAAGAGCAGAATAATTAAGTCGTTTCACGCTGTCTGCTAAGGCCCATAATTTGCTCAAACCTACAGTAAAGCTTGCCCCCACCTACACTCCAACATGAATCACCTCGGCTGGAGCGCAGTCATTTCAGCCACCCACACACCTGAATCAATAGTGAACAAGTGTCTCCCACATTTTGTCAAGCAGAGAGAGCCCAGTAAATCCTGTGTTTTGAGATTTATGACAGATTGGAATGGGATATTGAGGATACACTAATTAGGTTCTGGATTGTAAATAAACAGATCTAACAACGCACAGCTTTATTGGAAAAGTGCTTAATATAGTCTCAGCTTTTGGGAGCATGCAATTCTCAGAAGAGTCCCTAATAACTAAACATGAACTCTTCCAGTGTCAGCGCAGGCTAGTTCCAATTTTGTCAACTTGATTTTCCAGGGGTCAGGGACTGAAGAGTTGAGCTGTAGAGAGATCAAGGCCTAAGAAGCAACCACACAGTCAGGCTTCTATGGGCTTAATAAATGCGGATATGAGAGCGCTTATGAATGGGTTTATTCATTGCTCAGACTTTTGGGAGTCATCCCTCACAGCAGAAGTACCGTTTCTCATTGTGTTATGGAACCAAGGAGATCACACAGGCTCCAGAAGTTAAAATTTTGAAATGTAGCCTACGGTCTGCATACTATGAGCCCTGCTGTCAAATGCACATATGCAAACTGATAAATGAAAAACCAGAGACCTATTCAAATTCATCATTTTTATTGTGAACAAAAATGTGAAATTGGAACAAATAAATAAAGCCCTTTGGATCATACCTTTTTATAAAGTGCATCAGTGATAACTGTCACACGCTACATACTGCATCTGCTGCCCCGCTACAACCCACACCGTTTCGTCATTATGTCTTGCACAATGATTGTTTTGATGCTGCAAAGATATACTGTAGTTAGTGACATACAAGAGACTGAGTGTACACACACACAGCTGCACTGGCTGAAATGGCTGGTATAATAACACTAGCATTTAGTGGTGCCATGTAGTGGCAGTCTGAATAAAAAAAAAACAGCTAAATATAAGCAGTCCTTCAGCACTGTTGTTGCCAGGAGAGCAGTGTGTGGGGTTCGGTCAGCCTCACACAGCTGCTTCTGTAGTTCCTCAGGTGTCGTTTCTAGTCCTGAACAGATGATGAACCTCATCACTGCGCCACCTCACATGTCATCTGACAGGACAGACACCTGCCAATCAGAGGTCATTACCTCTGTAAAGACTCGTCTGCCTCTCACTACTTAGAGCCGACCACTGTTCATGTCACATCTGCCTCTTTCAGCCAGGCTGATACAGGACTTCAGTGGAGAAGCATACATCTTCTGTCCTCTTCCACCTTTAAAAGCTTTCTTACTGTAGCCACTCTGGACCACTTTCAACTTATAGTTCGCTTCACACAGAGGTGACAGTCCTGACTTTGGCCGACAGTGCTTGCTTAAAGCGCCTCTTCAGGTCTTGCATGTTGGGAGATTTTGGCCTGGGGATGAGGGGCGAGCGCCTCTTCTCTGTGGTAGCGCCGGCAGAGTTGTTGGACGAGTTGGAGGCAGGAGGCGGCTGCTTGGCTAGCTGGCAGCACAGCCTGTGGAAAGCCTTGTGCACCTCGCTGTAGTCCTCGCTGGCAGATACTTCGTAGAAAGAACAGCCCAGGGTGCCAGCCAGCAAAGGGCCCTGCTGGGAGTCCACCCGCCTCAGGTGCAGCAGGTCCGCCTTGTTGGCCAGGAGGATTACTGGAGGCATGTTGGCGCCTCCGGTACGAACAACCAGCTGATGCAACTGATTGATCAAATCGAAGCTGCGGCGGTCGGTCACAGAGTACACCAGCACCACTGCATCAGCCCACTGGATGGAGCAGGTCACATGATCTGGTAAATTGATGCCATTATCAGTCATCTGGGAAGGGAAGAAAAAAAAGGAGAGTCTGATTAAAACACAACTCCGAACTCTTAGAGAAACCTTGTAAGCATTTTCGTCAAACCTTCCCTGACTTTATGCAACTGAGCTTTAGTAATGACTGGAATGCTGACTGAGGCAGACAAGAGCTATAGGGTTACTCCTCCAGAACAGAGGTGTGGCTGATTGAGGAGTCTGGATCAGGCTATCATTTACCCTGGCCTCAGACATCCATTAGCCTAAATAGGAGATTAGACAGCCAGACTGGCTCTACTTCAGGAGAAAATGTACATACACATTTTTGGATTTGGACTGGTGCCCAGTCAAGAGAGGCTTAGATGATTTTAACAGCCAGAAAGTGAATTGGATTATATTATTTTGTATTGGATTATCCTCAGATTTTTTTTCATATGTTGAATGTTGTCGGCTCAGTTACCTACAGTCAGCCCAGGGAAAATAAACTAATCTGTCTGAGAAGAGGAAAGCTTAAAAAAAAAAAAAAAAAAAGAGAGAGAGAGAGAGAACAGGATCTTACCTCCACACCAGGAGTGTCTTGAACCTGGATGGTCACTTGCTCTCCATCCACCTGCACTTCTCTGGAATAGAGATTACCTGCACACACAGAGGAAGGAAAACGAACTTTAGCACTAATAGTTAAACACCATCTTAAAAACAAACAAAAAACAGCCAATTTAGGCCGTTTCATCCTCAAAGTATAATGCGCAGTTACTCACCAGCATTTCTTTCGTAGTCTCCGATGAAGCGCCTCGTTAGGAATCTCACCACGAGCGCTGAAATAGAGAAAAGCGAAAATACAATATTAGACAATTAGCTATATGACAGAGATACAAGCCAACATTAATCACTCTGCGAGCACGCTGCGAGTAAACTCTACACCGCAGCGATGTTATTCATTTTCTTACCTGTTTTTCCAACTCCGCCGCCTCCTATCACAGCCATTTTAATGACCCGGTTTGGGACCGAGCATTCGGGTGCTGGGTACTCCGCAATGGTTGTCATGTTCTGGATGAGACGCATTTTTTTCCGTTTCTCAATTCTGTGCAAGCAAAATGGAGAGAAAACTAGTTTCTTGTCCAAACTCTTTCAACGGTCGCGGACAAAGACTCCAGGTAAGACGGGTGAAGTTAATCCTGTATCAATCCCGGAGGAGGTGGGTCGTTAGAAGTGAAATAAAGCAGCAATAGTTTGATGTCAAAGAACACTGGCTAAGTGAATGCTGCAGTAGAGAAGCGCTCGCGGCTTTTATAGCGCTCGAGCGGCGGTCGCATCTGATTGGCCGCTGGTTATCCCCCTCCCTCGTGCGCCTCCTCCTACACGTGTATATGCAAGCCATACACACTGGGGAGAAATGCTCTGCAACAGGTGGGACCTCTAGCTGGGTGTCATGACAAAACACCCTCTCTTATGGAGGTGGAAAAGGTAAAACATTTTTGTTGTTTTGTTTTTATTGTAATAGGGAGAAATAAATACAAAAAAAACTGGACGAAGGGGAGGGGGGTGTTCATGTTGCCAGTTGTATGTTTTGAATGTTAAACAATTAAAATAAATGTTAATCACAAACAAAACTTGAATGTCACAACAATTCATCTTATTTTCTAGTGAAACATACAAGTGACCGTTTCCCGTTAGTATCTACAAATTCAATATTTATTTATACATTATTTGAGCATTAGTCACATCCTCAAAATACAACCAGCTGCTTTTTTTTCTCATGCACGTTTTCTGAGTCTCAACTAGAACACTACAGTTTTGTGTGGGAGTACAGTATGTGGATGGATCCAGTTCAATCTCCCAGTGTTGTGTTGCAGTCGGGAACCTGTTCAGACATGCCCCTTCACTCGTGAATCGTCCACACAGGGGGTTAAGGCACCTAATGTTGTACAAATATACCCCCCCCCCCCCCCCCCCCACACACACACACACACACACACACACACACACACACACACAAACACACATTCACACATACCTTACAAGAACTCATGCAAGCAGTCATGCCGTGGATGTAAAAGCCAACAGCCCTCCACATGCAGAAATGACACAACATTTCAGCCAGTTATCTATTAAAGGCAACATAGCCGTAAAATAGGCAGGCTATCTATTTTTAGAGTACTGCTACATAATAAAACATTTGTTGATATTTCACATGACAAAGCAGTGCAGCATCCCTTTTGTGTGCCATCCCTTTTTTCTGTCTTCTGTCTGTCTCCCCCCCACAGGCCTCAATCTCTCCCTCTCCCATCTTTCATTTGTGCTCATGTGCTCTGAGGTATTTTGGCATCCAATCCTTCTGTGATTATGGTCTGGTATGTATTTTTGATAAGAGTGCTGATGACAGGCATCCCCGCTGAAATATGAAATTAGTGCCCAGGTTTCGTGATCAGACATGGTTGCTAGGTGTGTACACATGCACACACAGAACTATGCCTCTAACCACATCACAGTGAATTACACCCCAGCAGCATTATGGGAAGGACAAGCCTTTTTTCTTTCTTTCTAATAGTGAGTAAATACTGTACATACTTGCATTTGATTACATCTCCCAGAGTTTCTGAGTGCAAATTAAGCTCAAGCTCCTGCCTTTTTAAATTAATCAAGTGAGTGGAGTTTTACCATTACGTAATCTAAGCCCACGCTGCAGCATATTTGTAATACCAAAAGATAAAAGGCATCACGGATGTTCCCTCCTCTAGCAACAAGGTGAGAAGGCTAATTGCGACAGATGATGGGAGGATGCTGTGCTACATGGGGGTGTTTTTTAGCCCTAGTGACGGACCAGGATTCATTCAGAAATAGTGAGTGACGCATACCAGAAGTCAAAGCAGCAGTGTCTTTAAACTGATTATGACAGAATGCAGCATCACTGGTTCTATATCTAAAAAAATATGTTTATGTGGCAATAATATATTTCACATTGCAGTGCAGTTACTCCTCTCCACTGTCTGTCTGGTTGTGCCTTTGGGCCAGTGTTTCCTTCACTTTTCCTGAGGGAGGGCTGGAGGTTAATTAAAATACCTTTGAGCCAAGGTGGACAATTATAGCCACAACAGATCAGAACAAGGCCTGACTCGGGGATCAGAGTGTCACTCACACAGAGGTGACAATAGATGGTTAGGGAGGGAGAAATGGGGGTAATCCTTTAGCTGGGGTGTGGACAATTGTCAGGGAGAATTTGGGGTATTCACCGCAAACAGAGGAATGTTGAGTTAATTGGGGGTTGGCAGAGGGGACGAGGGGCAGGTGAAATCAGGAGGAGGTGTTCTCAGAAGGATGTCCTTGTTGACACAGAAGTGAGGACTGATTTCCTGAGGTGGCCTCACCTTTTTACAGTGGAGCTGAGAAGAGGCATTTGACTTTGATTACTTGCCCCTGGGCCTGATTCCACAAAGGGAGACTCATTTAGGATATCAGAGAAACTGGGGCAGTTTGGAGCTGCCCTTGGGGCAAACTACGGTTATATGTTTATCAGTACCATGATAGATGCTTATCATTCTCATTGCCTTTAATCATTGTCAGCAAATGTGATTATTAAGAGCCAATTATTCACTAAGTCCTGGTCTTAGATTTAGTTATCTTGTAGTTGAAAAGTGTGTGAATGCTAAAAAAAAACGTACGTAATTCTCCAAATTTGAACTATGCCGACAGGCAGGCAGGGTTTTAAAATGTTCCGTCAAAGTTAAATATTTCCATGCATAATTTATTCATATTCGAATGCAATGGCCAGTTGTTGTTTACTTGTTAGGACTTGACTGCAGATGCACGACAACAACACTAACTCATATCTATTCACACATCTTTTCATGGATCTCTTCACTTATTTGTTTATATCTACAAGAGCATTTGCATTTCCAATGACCAATGGAAATTGTATTGGCCTGCCGGCACAAGCAGCTCCTGAGCCCCACAAAGGAAGAGAGGTTGTTTTTTTCTTATTGAAATGTGAAATGTTTGACCATTTGCATATCTCTGAATGTCAACAGCAGTGGGGGGATGGCAATGGTGGTTTTAGGGGGTTGTGTGTGCTATGGCACTGGCTCTGAATGACAATAGTCCCCTGACACTACCTCCTCCTCCCACTCAGGGAATGCCAGCCTAAAGTTTTTACACTGAAGTTACATTGAAGTCATCGCCGACTTCTTAAGAAACACGATGGAAAATGTTTAAATCTTGATTCTCTCATTCTTCTCCTGTTTACATTCCATTTCTGATCTCTGAACATGTCTGAACATTGGATAACTTGGTTTCCACTCACATGTCTGAGGATCGATGTGCACGTGTCAGTCCCAGAGCTGTTTATGTGTGCCAACAGGTATGGCTGTGTGCATGTAGAAGAGACAGACAGACAAACAGGACTAGGTGTTGCAGTAACAACAGAGGATAGGGGTGTTTTCGTCTGGCGTGACATGTGACCATAGATATGTATTATAGGTAAGTATTTAAACTCCAGGATTATCCTGTTTACAAAGATTGAGAAGGTTGTTTTTTTTTCTTCTCACGTGTTAAACCTGTGAGCGAAAAATTAAGTTTGCACTTAACCTGTGCATATGTGGTTTGTATTTAGCCATGTTAAGTGGAAGATTAAGTGGAAGTTTAGCTGTGAGAAGAGGGAGGTCATTTTGGTATTGTTTTGATGGAAAAAACTATATTTTTCAGAACTCTGGGGAATAACAGTTTTTTTTCCCCCAGAAGAGTTGCATGTGTGCATCTTAATAAAGTAATTTGAAGGGAAAGGAATCTTAAATATCAATGGTATTTTGCTGTTTCTACAATGAGATGGTAATGCTTTTTTGTCCAAAAATGTCAAGGTATTTTGGTAAAGAGAGATAGTTTTCTTCTGTTTTACTTAAAATCATCATTAAACATAAAAAAAAACATCTGCCAAAGGAATTTTTTTCAGTCTGATGGAGAAAAAACATGGCAACAGGTTAAGGAAATGCGGAAGTACTTAACCCAGACAGCTGCCTTCTCCATAACATGGTATTCATTTTGTTACATCCCCTGCACCTCTTCCATGTGTATACAGTAAATAATGGTGTCATTAGAACACATTTGTAGATGAAACAGTAATGAGCCCAAGGTTGACCCCTGCGGTACACCCATTAGACACCAAAATAAGGAGTGCAGGGAACACAGTTTTGAGTCAGATAACAGAATGTTATCAATTTGTATTAAAACATCAAGTTGAAATAATTGTTTAATTTTTAAAGAAGATGTGGATTTATGGATCTCCAGCTCTACCATTTTCAGCTTCCACCTCATTTTTTACGAATCATTATTGTTCAGGCACCTATGGCAACGAATACACACACATTTATTTCTCATGTAATTTCTAGGTAAATCAAACCTTGGGAGCCTGGTTGATGAAATGAAATCATTAAGTATCACAGAGGCATACAGACGGGGGAAGTCTGCTCTGGACGCATCATGTTGGGGCTCAGGGTTCAGTGGTTGAGATTTATGGTTCTGGCCCTCTGTCGGTAATTTAGACTGTCCCCCCGGGCCCTGTTTGTCCGTCTAGCCTGCTTTACTGCCCAGACTGAACGGAGCAGGATCTCATGCTGGAGGCAGAGCAAGGTTCAGAATAGGGCCTCTGTGGTGGTTTAATATAGACAGACAGCTTCCTTGGGGGCTGATTCTGGGTCAGGGCTGGAGCTCTGATCTGTGGATATGATTACTGAGTGGTCAAAATGAACCACTGCTTCACATACTTGCAATAATACCAAGAGTATGAGAACGTTTATGCATAGTAGTACTGTGTGTACTGTGTAAAAATGTGTCAGACCTTTGTGTTCACCAAAGGTGGAAATAAAATGTGTGATTCAGATATGATGATGGTCCTCAGCGTGGCACAGTGACTCATTCAGCTCGTCCCAATAGCCCAGTGATGAATAGGGATATAGATGGAGCTGTGCACGTGCAGTCCAATTCAGGTGTAGAATATGTGAAAGTAAACAAAGAAAAGACAGGAACAGTATGAGCACATGGAAAATAAGCTCGCAAATCCTTATTTGATCTTTTTTCAGTCAGATCTTTGTCAGACAGCTATCAACATCAGTATCTTATATTGATAACCTTAATTGCCTTGGTTTTTCACAGTTTACCCCAGGGGCGATTCTAGGATCAGACCTTTAGAGGGGCTCAGCTCCTAATGAGAATGTGACACGGATACAGTGCTTTGCAAAAGTGTAAACCCTCCCGGTAAGTTTATTTACGTTCTTTTTCCGTTATAACTGACATAAAACTGGATAAAAAAAGAAAGTTCTGGGGCGTTCATTGTTTGTGTTTGTTCATGTTTCACAAAGAGTTTAACCTGAGCCAGACCGACAACAAAGATAGAAATCATATCACATCCATACAGGGATAGTAGTATACAGTTGTTAAAACATAATAAAATATATGACACACTGGTATCGGATCGGTACTCGATATCGGCCGATACGCAAGTTCAGGTATTGGAATCGGTATCGGGAAGCAAAAAAGGGTATCGGACCATCTCTGGTTTCTGTTAACCCTTTCCTTGACGGGGTTACAGGTGCATAGCATCGGCTACAGACACACAGGATATTAAACCTGTTCCAAGCTCTTTGAACCTGTAATTGTTTGTCCTCTGTTACTAACCGACATGTTCGCAAACTCTAACTTTTTTTAATTTATTATTCTTATCATTTTTAGGGGTCTAAAAAGGGTCTAAAACCGCCAATGGTTTACCCATGTATCTGTCATCTTTTGTCATATCCAAGGGAGCTTTCCTGTCAGTCCAGTGTTTTGAAGACTGAATAAAGTTTTGTGTGCAAACTGACAGACGGGCTCAGTCCTGTCAGTACCTCTCATGGGACGAGTGAACCTGAATGCAGGTGGATTAGGCACCTGTGAACACAAATCTGATGGGATATAGTCACACCTAAACCAATAGAAAACAATAGGATGTTAACGGTGTGTTTTAGTCTGTGACCTAAAGGACTTTCCCTCAACATACTGTCGACAGACAGATGAGAGACGTATATTTAAATACAACCACACAGAGGTGGTTTAAGCAAAGAACCTCTATACTAAAGATTTATACTGCATTTCAAGCAGCGCCAGTGGTATGAAACGGTACACACTTCCCGTCTCCTAAAGGGGCGTGGCCTCGTTTGAACGTGTAGTGAACGTAGAGTGGATGGATGAAAAGTTATATTAAAATAATTTATTGATATGTTCTTTTGTTAACGTTAGATATTTACACAGCTAGAAGTCATATTTAGCATCACAGAGATTAGTTTCGTTAGGGCGTTCACAAACGTTAGCTGACGTTAGCTTCTCTGTGTTGCCAGATCTCGCGAGAGTTTGGTCCTGAGACAGAAACAGGTCTCAAATAAAGTACATTTTTTTCTGATGTGTCCGTCTGAAATTTTTTATTTGAGTGTCAGAATGTTCTGGAGATATTTGGCTTGTGAACAATGGATCCAATATATATTTGGTGACTATGGGGCGAAAGAATCGCTCATAATCTGTGTTCACGTTCACTTCTCCTGCTGGAATGAATACACTCAGGACCTGCTGCTAGTCTCCTAAAGAGGCGTGGCCGTGGTGGAGCCCACGTGACACAGATACAGGAAACTACTCCGAGTTGGGGCGTCTCGGTTCTAAGCTAACCGACAACGGATTGAGCGTTTTGATACTTTTACAGTATTTATATACCAGCTTCGACCTGCTTTATAATAAAAAAAAGACATGGAAATCTCACTTTTTACAATATGGGACCTTTGAGTTAGGTTAAATAAGGTGAAACATGGCACATCAGGAAGGTAGCTGAGAAAACCAACAAAAGAACCTTTTCACCAGTGACCAGCCCTGCTGTGAAATGTTAATATCTGCTTGCTCTTTCTAGTATTTGTCCCGGTCAGAAAGGGTAATAAATGAGATAAAGCCTGAGGTGATCCTTCACAGGGCATAGAGCTCATTAATCCCTTGATGCATTACTTCTTGATTCCTTTTTATCGGGTGAGCGCCCTGACTCAAAGGGAGCCTTAAAGCCGTTGCTTTAGAAAAGCAGGAAGGTAATTGCACATGTGGACTCACTTCACCTTGTTCCTGAGATTCACACTCAATCACTGATGCTATTCTGCCAAGTCTGCCAGTTATTAACCCGGAATTGACCTGTACTTTTTCATGTTTGTTTTATTTCTGTGCTCACGTTATAGTGTTTGTTCATGTGTTGTTCTACTTTCTTTCCCATTTACACTACTACAACTGTCCTCCAAGCCCTTTGACCCTGCACATGCAGACAGACTCAGGAAAGAGATCCTCCAACACGTTCATTGTGAGAATATGATTCAATCATGAATGAATGACCCACACGTTTATATTCGTATGCAGATACACACCCACAAAGACACCCATGCTTTGGCGACTTATGCAGCACCCTCACAGAGAACAAAGAATTCAGACATTTCCACAAGAATATCTGTATGCCTGATTCAGAGGCAGACTGAGGCGAACCTCCTAGACTCTCAAGGTCACTTCCTCTACAGTGTCTTTCCTTTGGGAGGGCGCTTAAAAGGCAGAGAGCGTGTGAGAAAACAGATGCTGGGTGTTGTGCGTTAGCGGAAGTGTGATGGCAGGGAAATGTTTTGTCAACTCATATACAGCATATTGCTAAGTTGAAAGACGTAACTGAAGACGTTTGTGGACATTGGTAAAGTCCTACACATTTATGTGGTGTGTTTATGCATCATTGGTTAAGTGTGTTGTTGCATGCTGTTCTCCTCGATGTGATCATCCCAGTTCCTCTTTGCTGGAGTTGACTGCAGGTGACCCTGATGGTTCATGCTGTTCTCTGCTGCTTCTCTCCAGCCTGACACCAGGCGATACTTGGATGCTGGTAAAGTACACACTCTGCTACCCCCAGGCTGTCTTTCAGAAGCACATTATGTCTGCTGCAGGGAGGAGTTGTGGTGTCACTGGGCCATTAACTTACCACAGAGTGAGAAGAAGAAAACACAGATGGGGCAAGCTGCTGCTTACAATAATGAAAGATGTGTCAATGTCCCTGAAGGGTACAGACTGTACTGGCGGGAAAATTGTACAATTAAAAAAGAAAAAGATGTGCGTCAGACAAAAAAAGTGCCACAGCATCATGTGCCACTTGAGGCCCCCCCCCCCCCCCTCATCAGACCATTTAATAAATATAGAGAGAGCTGTGTCTAATGCTTCACAAATCACAGGTAGGGCGGTACCCGATTCAGAATTTTGTCAGTCGAATTGGATTTGGCTGTTCAATACGATTATTCTACTATTCTATTTTTGAGAAAAGATTTATTAAACTGCCACATTTTTGAATGGGGTTCTGCTGGACGTTCAGGTTGACAACAACGTTCACATAATATAAATAGTAAAACCCTTCAAGCTAATGCGTGCTAACTACTGTAGCTGAGGGTAATAAAAAAAACACAGAGACTCTGTCTGAACCAGTGCAAACCTGTGACCAGCGTGAACCAGGACGGCCAACACACTTTATTAACTCCCATATTGACAAAAGGCAGCGCATATGCAACGCTAGCTTCACTCATTCTATTTTTACCCATCACACTAAAAGCCCAATTTAAATTTACTCAGAGCATTTCGCTAAGAGGCTACACAATGAAATAGCTCACACTACGCTAACAATATTTTTGCCCACACCAGATTTAAAACGAAAGTTAGAGACTATTTTGTATTAAGGTGCTATAAGTTATAAATGTACCACTTCTAAGCAGAAGGCAGAAGAGCCTAACGTTGGAGCATGACTGGGTGAGGCCTTTCTACCTCTGGGCAGCTGCCTCCGTCAGATTCACCGTCTGGTTTTACAGCTGCCAGTTCCCGTTGCTGACGCGTTATTATGGCAGTTCAAGGCAAGACCTGCGCCTTCAATAGCATTTGTGAGCTACGATTAGCCAGGCGTCCATCCTCGCGGGAGGTAACGGAACCCGATTTGTTCAGGTTCATTCTTGTCCTATCCACCTGACCAATTGCCAGACCTTCCTCCACAGCGCTGCAGAGGAAGGTCTGGCTAGTCCACACAGCATTCCAGGATAGGAGAAAAATGTGCTCTGGTTTATTGGTATTTCTTTAAACCAATCATAATCGTCTTGGGCAGCGCTAAGTGCCGGCGCAATAACGGTGCCTCTGCAAAATAGCCTCGGGAAGGAGTTTAGAATGCCAACAAAGTGGAAGGTGAGGGACATCCTAGACTCCTAACCTCAACTGCTCGAGGTCAATGCCCAACCTCAACCACAGAACTGCAGTTGGATCCATAATAACGCGTCTCTGACATCTCCACAGAATGATTTTACCCTGGAGAGCAGCATGCGGAGAGCTCACTCTGCAGCTATACTTTTGGGGACTTGGGAAATGTCAGTATAGCTGCACACTGACAAAAAAAAAACAACTGAAAACTGATAAACTTCAATTCGATAGGGCCTGCATGCATATTTTTAGTGCAGCTAGTCCCCTCTTCTGTGGCAGATTCCACTGGTTTGACTCACAAAATAAATTCAAGGTGAGCGTGGTGATTCTTTCCAAAGGAATATTTTCACTCAGCAGCTGCGTCAGAGTGGAGCTCAATACCTGGTAGAAAAGAAGATCTCTGTGCACTAATATTGCATTAAAAATATATTGAATTGACGACTGCGATGAACCTCCCTCCTCTCTCTACAGCATCTGTCCTTTGTTACACTTTGTAACACTCCTTTACTTTGACAATTTGGGGGTTGGATTGTTTGTTGTCGTACCGGAAGTGAGAGGGTTGATATCAGTTTGGTCTTTCTGCATTTAATTGACAGACTCTGGTATGTGTTAGCTTGGCGCTAGGGCTGGATGTGTGGAGAGGCAGCTGAGCTACACTTTATCAAAAGAGGAGAAATGCAACTCCCATAAACTCCAAAGTTGTCGTATTTACATGTTGTGTCTTCTTAGCCGGCTTGCTAACATCGTTCAGAACGCAACAAGCTTTGTTTATAGTTGGACCCCATTCAAACACCCTCCTTAAAGATAAGGTAAGATCCCATCTTGAATATGCTAGCTCAGCCTGGTGTCCATAAATTAAAATATATAGAAAAAATTGAAAGGGTCCAGAGAAGAGCAACTAAATTAATTCCAGGAATAAAACATATGTCTTATGAAGATAGATTGAGAAAATTAAGTTTACCGACTCTCACCTCATAAGCTTGTACAGGGAATATATGATGTAACAGTTGAGCCTATATCAGTGTTGGAGCAATAGGTAAGAGACACATGTCTGTCTGAAAAGAGAAAGAATTTTTTCACACTCTCTGCGGTAAAATCATGGAACAAACTTCCAGAAGAAGTGCGTTCTCCTTCAATTAATTCTTTTAAGAATAGGTTGGATGCATTTTGCCTGTCAAAAGGTGTAATGTATAATTATAAAGCTTGTCAGTCATTTATGTAACTTATTTATGAATTGTTAGGAAATTTCAATCATGAAATGAATGTGTTTTATGAAAACAATATGTTAAAATGTGAATATATATATTTGATTTGTGTTGCTTGAGTCTGGAATAGAGGATTGTATATCCTGTACCAGGAATTTTTTCAATAAATGTTAAACTAGCTTAAAGCTAGCGTTAAGTACAGTCTATGGTTAAGATAGGTGGTGTAATAATGTGTGTTTCCATACACTACTGTTGTGCAAATATCAGGAGTTGGCTCCATTGAGATAAACAGTTGGTGGCGCTAATTCTCCAGTCGGGTGCCATTCAATTATTGTACAAGAAGAGGGTGCAACCAGATGATCTAATTGAAAGAGCGCCAGTCAAACCTCAAATGACCGAAAACAATGTGGAAAACATGATCGAAATATGTTTCATGTATTAATTTGAGCAACGTAACAGTTTCCTCATCCGATGTTGTTATCTGCCGTAGGCCTACTTTACGTCTCTTCACTGAATCAGAAGCTTCAGTGGACGAATAAGTCGCATGCTTCACGCTGGCTACATCATGATTTATTCACTAAGTCTATTTCCATTGTACTTTGTCACATTTTGCTTTTATTGATACAAGAAGTTTTCCCCCTCAGCCAAAGGTAAAATGTTTTTTGTGATATTTCAACTCTGTGGCTTTTCCACCAAGGTTTTTTTAATGAGCAAAATGAAGATGTGCATAAAAACAATTGGATGGAAATGCCTCATTTTCGATTTCTGATTACCTTTGATGTTGAGTTTCAATGAGTAATGAGTATGACTATACCCTGTTTAGGTTTAGCCTGTGCTGTGTAAAGGCAGATAAGGGCTTCTGTGCGTTCACTCAGCAGCTACCTTCTGTCTCCCAAGCACCTGGCAGAGTGAATTAGTGTGGTTCACAGGACTGGGAAGTGGGTCAAGCTCCAATGCTTTCTGCAGCCATCCCAGCTCACTGTAGACATCCAGTTATACAAAGAGATCTATTGTTATTAACCGTGATTAGGACAAGATGCTAGTGAGCCGCCAGAGAAGGAGAAGGGCAGCCCAGGAATCTGGAGCTGCTATAGAGATGAGGAAAATATGCAGGGGATATGGTATATGAGCATGTGTGCATGTACAGATTTTTGATATACTACCCATTTTAGGCCTGTGCTAATAGGTCTGTAGCACAAGATCTGATACTCTGATGTTTTATTAGATTCTCTCAGTTCTAAATTAAGAGCCACTGTTCATTTGCCTTTTACTATCCACATAAAAAAAAAAACCTGTTACAGATACTCGTTGGGCACTCAAAATCACTTATGGCCTGAAAGCAAAGTGACAATGTCACTGTCCTTGAGTGAATTAAGTATGATCATAAAAACTAGGCTTTATATAGCCTGACTGACACTATTATCCACTGACACTGACCTCCTCATAAACCTGACTGTTTTGATAAATTGTTAAGTGAACGTTGCATAAACATCATATGTGACCCCAGTACATTTGGTGCTATACAGCAGTTTTATAACACACATGACTGCGTGCCGTGCAATCACCGAATTGCACACATTTATACAAGCACTTATACAGATACAGGGCTGCCTGTATTAGATGGTCACAGTGAACTCTTCTGCTCCCGGCTTTGTGTAATGAGAACAATGTCAGGCATTGTGCCCCTGTCGCTGTCTCTCTGACTGAAAGTGGTTGTGGAGCAGAACAGGTGTATTTTTTGGATGGTTCGGGCGGACTACGTAGGATCGTGTCCTGAATGAACATTTCTGGATGTGTATGTATTTTAAGGATTTTGTAATTGTGAAATGTGATATTAGATTTTTTTTTAGTTCTGACACAAACTTGAACTTTTTAGAATCACAATCAGCTTTACTTGCAAAGTATATCTGGACACAAGGAATTAGACTGGGCACATACAGAAGACATACAGCTAAAACAAGGACAGCAAGCTAACAGAGATAAGCAGACATAAACATATAGCTAGTATGGACGGTATGTGAAAAAATAGTATATATACATTATGGTTTAGCCTTCATACAGCACTAGAGAGCAAAGCAGCCATCTGCTGCACCATCTTGAGTAGAGTATGTGAATTCATTAACAATTCTGATAATCGATTAAGTAATTCATTGAGCTAAAAAGTCAAACATTAACTGGTTCCACTTTCTCAAATGTGAGGATTTTCTGTGTTTCTCTATTTTATATCATTGTAAACTGATTTTGACTGTTGGTTGGACAAACAAGAACTTAAAAAACATCCCTCTTGGCTCTGGTAAATAGCATTTGCATTATTTTACTACAGTGCATATGAATTTTTTTTTGGAAGTTTCCATGTTTTATTGTCATACAACATTGAATCAAAGGGGTTTTAAAGGCTGTCAGGTTGCACAATCCCCATGCAGTTTGAGCAGTTTTACAGAGAAGAATGTGGAAAGATTACAACACATTAAAGCTGATGAAGACCTAACTACTCAAGGCTGTAGTTGCTGCCAAAGATGCATCTACAAAATACTTACTTAGGGGGGATACTTATTCATGCAAGTATTTTCTATTCTGTATCCATACAAATGATATTAATTTTAAACAAAATTAAGATTATTTTGAGGGTTTTTTTCTCTTTATTCAGAGTGACAGTGGATTTGGGGGTGGCAGTAGCTCAGGCCGTAGGGAGTTGGGTTGGGAACCAGAGAGTCACTGGTTCAAGACCTGTACAGACTGAAATATGGAGGTAGACTGGACCCGTACGGACTGAAATATGGAGGTGGACTGGGCACTGCCAAGGTGCCCTTGAGCAAGGCACTGAACTCCCCTGAACCACTCAGGGTGCCTGTTTAGCAATCACAGCCCAACTCACTCTGACATCTCTCCATTAGTGCATGTAAATGTAATTTCCCCATTGGGGTTCAATAAAGAGTATAAATTATTATTAAATGATTAGACAGGAAAGGTGGGAGAGAGATGGGGGATGACACGCAGCAAAGGGCCGCAGGTCTTATTCCAACCCAGGCCGCTGCAGAGGACTCAGCCTACATGGGGCGCCCACTCTTACTGGGTGAGCTAGAGGTCGCCCCAATTACAAAATTAATATCATTTGTAGGGATCTGTTTTTACTTTGAGAATAAGTTTCTGTTGATCAGTGTCAAAAACGCCACATTAAATGAGTAATGTTGTATGTTGTAAGACAATGAAAGATGAAAACTTCCAAGGGGGTTGAATATTTTTGATAGGCTTTGTATCTTATGACCGTTTTACACACTAAGCAATTAACTGACTTATCTGTAAAAAAAACTAAAACTAGAATAATCATCACGAACATGCTTGTTAGTGTTTACTTGTGTCATTTAGAACATTTGGGTGCATCCAAAACGTAATGTACCTTTCCTCATATTAATTTGGTGTTCCCTGCAGCCACTAATGACACAGCAAACAGTTGCCCAGCATGCCAATATGTCAATATATCGGTGAGTCTGTTACGCATCAACAGAGCACCGAGTGCCAGTACCCAACATGCCTTGTTCCTCTGTTTACAAAAGCAGAGGTACGGTATATGTAAACTAGATCTGTTTGGAACAGTGTGTATCAAAAGCCAATAAGCGTGCCAAGGCTTGTGTGTGCAACTAATCATTCACTCCCCCCTCTTCACTTTCATGTTCTCTCTGTTCTGGCCAAGTTGTTATTGTTTCTTCTCCTTAGCTCCTCTGATATAACACAGGCTATGTATATTTTATAAGATTTTAGTGTTCGGGGAGCCCCATGAGTGCAGGGTGAGGAATATTGCTTAACCAGAATAGTAACTCTAACACGAGACCCTCGTCTGATTGGACGGTGTTTAATTCAATACATTTTCCCCACAGTGCTCTTATATTTCTACCATAAGACGTTGCATATATTTTCAGCTCACAGCCCAACTATGACACTTTTGTGCCAAGAAACCTCACTATATAATAAGTTAGACAAAGGCTTCTTCCTGCTATTCACAAAAGACATATAATTCAAAAGTCAGGCACACACACACTCCAGAACCTGCCCCTCCCTTTGAATTGCCCTGCAGAAAACAGACACGGACTTGCTTATTTTTTTATAAAAGCAACCAGTAACTTCACAGACAGTCGCAACCTGCAGATGAAATGATAATGTGGTGTCACACTCACATCAACTGAACCTCTGGCAAAAGTGTCAGATCACTAGTATAACTGTCAGCATCTTTACGTTTAAAGTGAATACAAAAAGTAAGTAAAAAGTTTAAATGGTGCATTCATTTTTCACTTCAAATAATGTAATACTGCCTGACAACACAATCCCACACACAGTGAACAAGTAGACTGTTCCTAACCTTGATGTTTCTAAACTGGAGGAACGGGAATGATGCATAATTCAATCGCCTCTCTTTGTAGCAGCTGAACGACCATTAGTGCAGCCAGCCACATTTTCTGAACTCAGTAGTATTTATGTGTGTGTGTGTGTGTGTGTGTGTGTGTGTGTGTGTGTGTGTGTGTTCTTGTTTAACTACATTTATGGGGTCCAAAATCCGGGAATACAGTATACTTTTTGGCTTTGGCTTTTTAGCTTTGTGGGGCCAAAATGCTGGACCCCACAAGTTTAAAGGTCTGTTTGAGGGTTAAGACTCAGTTTTAGGATTAGGGTTAGAATGAGGTTCTGGTTAGGGTGAGGGTAAGGGTTAAGGTTAGGCATTTAGTGGTGATGGTTAAGGTTAGGGTAAGGGGCTAGGGAATGCATTATGTCAATGACGGGTCCCCACAAAGATAGTGAGACGCACTATGTGTGTGTGTGTGTGTGTGTGTGTGTGTGTGTGTGTGTGTGTAAATCCACACATTCCCCCCTCACTTCTGATCTCCACCAGCAGGCAGAGAAGGTCCTCTGAGGTTCACCTGCTGGCTGACAAAAAATATGCTGTGGATACAAAAGTCCTGTCAGCTCCATCCAAACATGAAGAGGCAACCACATACTGGATGACAGAGATTATATCTCCAAATAAACCACCTTCTCTTTTCATCTGAAGCCCCGTGTCAACACACAGGCTGACCTGCACAGCCTGAAATAAAGATAAAACAGATTTTATCTCATCAACAAGGCTGGGACTAGTTCAACATATGTCCAGAGCTGAAGTTGTTTTCATGCCTATTTTAGTTGCTGGATGAGAATTAATGTGTATGAAATGTTAGTTTTTACAGTAAGCACATTATCCATATCCACATTTCCATCAGTAAGCACGTAATGACAGTAAAAGCAGTATGAGTCAGGAAAAGGCCAGCTGTATCCACAGTGCCCCAAAATCCCTTTAATACAGACTGGAATGAAATAGAAAGTAAGTCTGAAACTGTTGTATTAGGAGCCAACAAGCTACCACCACATGTAATTGTTTCCCTGCCAATCACAAGCATGTCAAGTTTTTCGCAATAAACCTGTCGCGCATATCAAACGTCTGATCAACAATGAAACTCTCCCATCCTCCACGCCTCAAACTGGCAGCCCTGTTATTCTGTTACTTGTTTTTCTGTGAATACTTTTATTCCCCTCTCCTTTCCCACTCCTTTTGAAGTTAATCATAATGATTTGTTGTTTTCCTTTCTTATTGTTCACATGCAAATGCTAAGTAGATAATTGCCAAGAGATTGTTGTGAAAGCACGAACAAAGCGAGTGATGAATGAAAGAGTCCTGAGGGCCCCGGGACCCCTGCAGAGCTCTACGGAGGGGACACTTACCTTTTCCTTATGGCCAGCTAATTGGTGGTGCAGAAAACCTGCAAATCAAATGATTAGTTTGATGGTTAGTTATGTCAAGAATGTGCCCAACATTATGTTGAGTGTGTTGAAGGTTTGTCTCTCATGATTAAAGGGCCACTCCACAGATTTCTTTTATTTTTTTTATTTTTAGAGTAAGTAAAAAATAAGTAATCAGCTTTGGAGGGAGCTTTCTGATGATGTCACCCTGATGATGTCATCAGGGTTATATAATATTATTATATTATCTCAATTTGGGTTTAGAGACTACAAACCGAATTACAAACTGACAACAAAGAGTTTAAAAGTGAGTGTTTATCAGGCAGGGAGGGTCTGAGTTGCATTATGGGAAGTGTAGGATCCAGAGGTTTTAAAGCTATAGGGACTAAAAGTCGAAATATCTCTGCCTCTGCTGCATTCATTTTAATCAATCTTTTTTAATCAATCTGTCCTTTGACTCCCCTATCTTTATGCAAGTGCTCTTTAATTGAATTAACTAATTGTTTTCTTATGGAAAAATCATTGAATCGACTAATAGTTGTTTTGGCAGTGCATTACTGCTGACAATTTATAGAAAAATAACTGTGGACAACTTTAATAGCCGATTCATTATTTAAGCTTTATATTTGCTTTATACTTTACTACTTTATACTGCTGATTCCAAATTCTCAAATCAAAAACAGCCAATTTGTAGACCACACTAAACCCAGGTGAGCTGTATTTTTACGTATTTTCTGACATTTTATAGATAAAATAGACTTCATTGATCCCACACTGTGGAAATTCCCTGTACTAAATGAATCTGTTTATCTTTAAAATAATCAATTGTATAGAATAAATGAATCAATAAATGTAAAAGGATTACTTTATAGCTTTACAGCGCATCGTTAGGGATTCTTTCATTACAACATTGTTTTACACATAGACTGTATGTACAATAGAGCCCACAAAATCTCTTTAAACTCGTCCCAAATATGAACTACAACTTCCTCACAGCATTGCGTCAAATACTTGCTGTTGATTGGTTGCAGTTCACCTAAATTTGCTCATCCATGTCTCTATATGGCTCCATAATCCTGTCAATCAAAGTCATTAAATATAAACCAATCAGCTCTGGAGATTGTCTCATGTGGGCGGGGCTACTTTGCTTCCTCACACAGCATGCCTGTTTCCTGGTCGTTGCTAACAACCTGCTGCCTGCAAATTGGTCTGTCCACTATCCCCTCATGCATTGACGGTTCCCCGCTTTAGTGGTTTTGAGATGTGTGTAAGAATGAAGCCGTGTCGACGCTGAGTGCAGCGGGACTCTCAGCTCCGTGCTGGCTGCATGGTGCTCCGTGTCTCTCTGCCTGCTTTCTGACGCTTGAGGTTTGCAGTCTGGCCTCCAGCCGCGGCTGCGAATTAACTTAATTTCTCAGCGTCGCCTTGCTTTGAAATCATGTTTTTTTTATAAAGATGGCGGCGAGAAGGACACTGTGAACTAAATGACTGTCAGAAACATCGCCTCCATTTGTAATATGGTGAGTAGGCTATCTTGCTGTGTGTGTGTGTGTGTGTGTGTGTGTGTGTGTGTGTGTGTGTGTGTGTGTGTGTGTGTGGGGGGTCACTACTTATCCACTTTATCAGATGTCGGTGGTCAGACAGGCTAAACCTGCTGCATCCTAAACCTTCATAGTAATATGTCGTAGACCTTTACTGCCCCTTCCTTATCGCGTGACATTGTGCGTTCCGGCGATACAACACAATGTACAATTATTATGGCTGTCACTGATGATTGGCAGGTGGATGAAGCAGCTTGTTGTGATTGCATGATGTGGTGCTAATGCTGGGAGCCTTCCCTTTTATTGAGACTGGATACTAATGTGTCAAAAGCCTGCAGTGCTGGTCTGCAATACACTGAGTTATTACACTGCATCCCATGCAGAACAAGTTGTATCCATTTGTATGAGTTTTACAGACACATTGGTGAAGATAGACAGCACTGCTAAAGACGAGTCAAGTTTGAATGAACTCAGATTGGGTAAACATTAGGTGGTAGGGTGTACTAACAGTTGTACAATAAGTAAGCTTCTTCGGTTTGCAGTGGGGCTGAGTGATTATGGTTGAAATCACATCAGTTTGGATATTTCTCCATTATTATGTCTTGATTAATTGTATTGTTTATCCAATGCCCGTTATAATTTACCACAGCCCAAAGTTATGTAAAACTCACTTTACTATCATAAATGACAAAGAAAAGCATCAAATCTTGAGATTTGAGAAGCTGGAACCAGGAAATGTTTGGCATTTTGTCTTGGAAAATGCTCATTAGTTTCCCACAGCCGATGGCATCTTCAAATTGATTGTTTTACCCAACCAACCCAGAGAGACGATCATAAACGACACCAAATATTCTCCTTTTTAAAGGAACACGCCAACTTATTGGGACTTTAGCTTATTTACCGTATCCTCCAGAGTTCGATAAGTCCCAAGGGGGTAAGCTTCTCTCCACAACGCGTAGCTCCTATGGCGCCATTTGTTGCTATCAAGCCATCACTCCCCGTTAGCATTCCATTGACTGCCATTCATTTTGACGTCACTTTGACAGCGAATAACTTTACATCTGAAGCTTTTAAAGACTATTTGTCTATTGTTTATTTCTAAAGAAACACTGTAATGTATAAAAGGCTCCATTACCTTGTAGCTCACGTTATGGCTCCGTAGCAGACGTTTTTATAAAAATAGGCTAACGATTGTGTCATCACCACGTGACTTTCTGTCTCATAGTAGAGGAATTACCGTATAGTACAGGAGAAGCTCTCAGGCAGTTTGGACTTACATTAGCTGTTTAATTACTAATGTTAACTAGCATTTTGGTTAGCAATAATTAGCCTGTGCCTATGTTATCGCCTTACATATACCTACGCTCTCCGTCTCTGCTAGATTGGGAATGATTGAGATTTCTCTTGGCACAGCTACCAGAAGACTTCCAACTTTCAGACAGGTTGCTCACGTCACATCTACGTCTTCAAGCTCAGTTGGAGGCTGCTCAGTAACGCTCAGCCATCACCGAAAAGTGCTTCTAATATCCTTCACTGGTCTCCATCCAGAGCAACGGGATCTGTTGGTCCATTGTCTATGATAAGTCCATACATACCCTTCTCATCTCTGTGCGTGTTGTAACTCTGTCTGACGCACCCACCGCTAGCCTAGCTTAGCACAGATCCTGGAGGTAACCGGCTCCATCTAGCCTACTGCTCCCAATAAGTGACAAAATAACGCCAACATTTTCCTATTTACATGTTGTGATTTGTATAGTCACAGCGTGTACAAATAACAAGGTCACATGAGACACAGCCATCTTCTAACTGTATACATACTGGGAACTATATTCTCAGAAAGGCGAAGCACTGCTACTCTGTGCTCCTCACCATGGGGCTTCTCAGGTGCTGCAAGCAAATCACTCAGCCCAAGTAGCAGAATGTGCTAACTCGGCTATCGGTGGGGGTGTCAGTCAGAGTTACAACACGCACGGAGATGAGAAGGGTATGTATGGACTTATCTAACTCTGGGGGAAAGTCGGCGTGTTCCTTTTAAGATCAACATATGAATTAATTGTTTCAACTCTAGCTTTGCTATCAATGTTGTTATATGACAATGTGGCAAATGTATACAAAATGACATTAGACACATAATCAAACTGACGTTTAATGCAATAAACTGTTTTCCATTGCATCAGACAAAAGTCTTCCGAATGTGTAAAACAAAACCATCAGTAACTCATTTAGTTAGTTTTCGATTGAAATGTGCCTGCAGGCTCATGAACTGCTATATGTCTGTTGTCAGGAGCAAAGTAAAGAGAGAAATGCTTTAATACGTGGCGTGGCCATGACGGACTTTAGCAATAGCACTAAGTTTGTGCTTGCAGACAGATGGTGTTTTGACTGAGGAAAGTTTGTCACAGTGTTCCATTGATTTTCTCTCAGTCTTCTTTTGGTATATTTAGGGCAACAGTACACTCATACATTACATGCATTACTGGCAATATGTTGGTAAGGACTTTCAGACATTTAAAAGCACATAATGAAAAACTTTATACTAAAGGTGAGGCAGACAAGGTTTCCAACAATACATGTTTATAATACAAAGCAAGTGAGCAAAGACTGTGGGTGTTGTGATTCTTCTGCTCTGCCAGTGTACCCATCACAGTTCTGTACTCAAAGCCTGCATTGTTTTCTTTGAGACAATCAAGGATACGTCTTTTTTTTTTTAAAATAAATGATGCCGCTGCCTGCTGTTTATAAGGAGGAGCTCAGAAGTCAAAATGTGGCATCGGGTGTCAGTAGCAGTTGCATGGATATTTCATTTTTCTCACACTCAGTGTTTTGTGTCACTATTTATGGACTTTCAGGAATTTGCCCACTATTTTCTCTCAAGTTGTGTATAATAAAGGTCTGTGTAATAAAGGTCCATGTTTGCATTCTACGACTTCCCACAAGGAAAGAATCAGTTTGTATGTAGTGTACAGTACTGTACTTGGACTTGTGCTCAGACTGGAAGCTGTAAATTGGACAAAGAGGTATTCAGTGTCTGCTTTGACGGGAGAGAAATGACAGTCATTGAAAGTGGAAGCCTTCCCCAAACTAAATTGTCTTCTGTGTTCGCTCAACAAAGCTGTGGTTCATTTGGAAAAGCTTTGTGCTCTGACAAGAGATAAGTTGTCCGTCTCTGCAATCAGTTGCAAAATACTCCGGACTTTAGACAGTCTATTTAGACCGTATCCTTTTTCAACTTTGATAGGAGGGTTTTTTCTGGCAAGAAAAGACTTCAAGACGAGCTACGTCATTCTAATGAAAATTGATGCATTGACATTTGGCAGAAAGGATCGTTTTATCAATTCTACTGCACGAAAGAGAGGCCTCTAATTTAGCTTTATCTCTTATCTACAGCTTTAAACTCTCAGTAGTCCTTTTCTACACATGTCCATATTCATTTGGCTACAGACCAGACAAATGAGGCTTTCATTTTAGCCTTGTAACTCCCCATAATAACTGAGTGAACTGTGTTGTATAAGATGATGTTAATGATGACAAAAAAACATCCTTCATGTCCCATATTTTGTCTCTGGTTTTTTTAGGGCACCAATGCCTCTGCTCTGGAGAAAGACATCGGCCCGGAGCAATTTCCAATCAATGAACACTACTTTGGATTGGTCAATGTGAGTATCACTAAATCCTCTCATACATGAACCCTTGTGTTGTCTTCCCGTCAACCGTTACCTTGTCGTCCTTCCGGGGACAAAATTGAAAATGAACTTTTTTTGGTGCTTTTTCTGTTGTTTTTGTCGCTTTTATTTGATGATTTTGGCGCTTTTTAAAACATTTTTGTTCCTCTTTTCAACGTTTTTTTTTTTATTTCTTTTATTCATGGTCAATAAACCTCATTTAAATGACATTATACCTATTTTTTGAGTTTATAAAAAAGCTGAAATTATGAATTATTTCGACTAATAGTTAAGATCAGAGGATGCTGAGTGAATCACAGACTGGTTTAGTCAAAATACTGTTTTAAAACCATTTAAACATACACACATATATATTTATTTATTTATTTTCAAATGCTATGAAATTAAAACAACAATTCAATGAGAGTAATCATTCATTTTACCTGCGAAGCATGGTACATCCAAGTTATTTTGGGGCAATTTGTTTGTAAGAAAGCCATATTTCTGATATAAAAAAACTTTGAAAACGGGTCAAATTTGACCTGAGGGCAACAGAAGGGTTAACAAAAGGTACTGCCAAAAAAACACTGGTGTCATTTTTCAAAACAAACTGCCATGGGACTCAGGTGAGTCATGTCCTCTGCTGGATAGCTAGCACTGAAGGTGAGAGTGTTGTGTGTCAGCCTGTTTTGTTTCCTTAATATGGCATTCACATAAACACCCACGTTTCTCAACACCCCAGATTCTGTCCAGATGGATAAAAACAATTGATCACATCTGTATTTTTCCACCAGCTCATAACTATTTTTATTTTATTATTATTAACAAATAATCTCTTTAATAAATGGACTGAAACCCCCTCTTCTGTTCTCATCTTTGCCCCTGCCCCTCCCTTCCTCAGTTTGGAAACACATGCTACTGTAACTCGGTGCTCCAGGCTCTCTACTTCTGCCGGCCTTTCCGGGAGAATGTGCTGGCTTACAAAGCCCAACAGAAGAAGAAGGAGAACCTGCTCACATGCCTGGCTGACCTCTTCCACTCCATTGCCACACAGAAGAAGAAAGTGGGCGTCATCCCGCCCAAGAAGTTCATCTCCCGCCTACGGAAAGAGAACGGTGAGAGCCCAATCCTGGTTCAGTAAAAGACGCGTTGGTCCAAACTGAAGTCACATTATCAAAACTCTTCATACAGTCAGCGAAACAGAAGTCTATGTGGACCTAGTCTCGCATTGCCAGACCTTCCTCCACAGCGCTGCGGAGGAGGGTCTGGCTAGTCCACACAGCACTCCGGGATGGGAGAGAAACATGCTCTGGCTATTGGCATTTTTTTAAACCAATCACAATCGTGAGCCACGGTGCCTCTGCAAAATAGCCTCTGGAAGGAACTTGTTTTGGTGGAACATGTGTACGTTCAAAAGTAGTTTTAGTCGTGCAACAGAAAACTCAGATTGGACAGATAGTCTAGCTAGCTGTCTGGATTTACCCTGCAGAGATCTGAGGAGCAGTTAACCATAGTCCTCAGAAATCCACCGGAGGTTAGAACGCCAACACAAAGTCAGAGGAAGGTGACGGATATCCGGCCGAAAACAGTGAGATCCGGCGGGATTTCTGGCGGCAACAGAGCAATCCCGGAAGTGGAATGTCGTGGATATGGATTAATCTGGAACAAACTGAATCATTTGTCATTGATTTCACACAAAATGCATTCAGTGACCACATTCACCAAAATCCATGAACAAATATAATGGGATGCATGTTGGTGATGCAGACTGTACGAAGAGTTTTGAAAACGTGTTTTTAGTGTTGCCCGATGCTTGTTAGCAATCAGGAAAAAAAACTAACATGAGTTCCAGTGCTTTTCAGTTAAACAAGATAAAACAAATCCAATATGTCATAGATAATATGATCATTAAAGCAATCCTGACATTATCAGTTAAGATAAAAGTTTGCTTTAAGTTGGGTTTTAAAAGAGGATACTTACTTGATATAACACCTAGAAAATCACTACAATGGACAGTTTTCACAGCAGGTAAAGCACAGGTGTAAATAATGCCACTAATGATGTGTGCATGTAGCTAATTACTTACTAGTTCACCTGTGCTTTTCTTGGTATTACAACTCAAATTGTGTCCCATGAACTAGGTATTTTGGTTGGTTTGGTGTTGGACAGTGAGCATGCTAAAGGGAGCTCAAATCCAAATGTCCTCGCTAGAGCTGTGAAGATGAATCTTATATATATATATATACACACACTAATTGGTTGTCAACTGTCAATTAATCGCCAACTATTTTGATAATCAATTTAATCGGTCTAAAGCTGCAGACACACTGACCAGACGGCCGACCCTCGGCAGAAAAGGCAGTTGGACTGATCAGTGTCCCCGAGTTTGTCAAAAAAGTGCCTCGGAACACACCAAAGCGACGAGACGTAATACGTCTCCATAACAGCAGGCGGCGCTAATCTGTATAGTCACCCAAAAATGAAAACCGGCAGCTGATTGGACGAACGCGTCACGTGGGTCTGGTTTCTCTGGAAATTTAAAGCCAGACAGTCATGGCGGCTTGTTCAGAATACGATCTCATATTGTACTAAAATAGTTCACCGAAACGTGTTTCTGAAAACATTTTAAGAGAGAAATAGGCCGTGCAGTTGCTGAATCTGTCATTTCAGATCGACAAGGGTCAGTTTAAAAGATTTGCATCAAGATTTTCCTCATTCCGCTCCCCGTTTCCGGGTTAGCACTCAATCAGATGGGTCATTTGAGTCCGACTGACGACGGCACGGAACACACCGAACAGACTCGAGTCACCGACCTCGCCAGACTGTCCAACGGCCGATAATTGGGTTGGTGTGTCAGCGCCTTAAGTCATTTTTTATATAAAAAAAGAAGTAAAACATTCTCTAATTCCAGCTTCTAAAATGTTTTTAGTTATTTCCACTCCTTTATGACAGTAAACTGAATATCTTGACAAACAAGACATTTGAGGACGTCATCTTGGGCTTTGGAAAACACTGATTAACATTTTACACGATTTTCTGACATTTTATAGACCTGTTTGGTAAAATGATTATTTTCATTGTCAATAAATTAATTTATCGACAGTGAAAATAATCGTAAGTTGCAGCCCTAGTCTCCGTAACTTTACATGCCTTCCAAAGTAGCCTTTTCTATTTGGTATTCTTGTTTTCTCCACAGACATGTTCCTAAACAATCGCAGAGTGGAGATTTGTGGTTTTGTATTGCGTGTGAGTAGCAGTGCTAGCTTTAATGTAGTCTGAATGTTGGAGGTGAAGGGCAGGTGCATGTTGGAGCTAAGGTCATTCAGAGAGTGGAACTGACAGAGACTGTCTGTTCTCTGCTGTCCATATTGACGAAGCTCTTTATGTGACTGAACAATGCAATCTCTGTTGGGATCCAGCTTTGGTCAGCTGCCTCCTCTCTGGACATTTTTGTCTTTTTTTCTGCTCTCTTTCCCCCCACCTCCCACTCCTCACTTTTCAGATTTTTTAACTTTCACATACACGTGTGTATGGATGTTGGTATAATCGGTGTAGCCTTCTGATTTTATTTACATGATCTGTAGTACTGTAGATGTCTCTCAAGACAGAAATTAGGAAATCATTAAAGTTAGCTTAGGCCAAAGACTAGAAACTAGGCCAAGAGCTAGCCTAGCTCTGTCTGAAGGTAACAAAATCGGCCAAGTAAATAACACCTTGTATCTGGCTTATGTACTGGGTACAAAAACCAACATGTAAAATCAAGGAAACAAAGGACGACAATTGGGCATTGTACGGTGGGTTAAAGCAATACTTTGCCGATTTTTAACCAGCTCTGAGTCATCTTTGTGTGGGCGGTGTTCCCTTCTTTGGCGCTCCGGGCAGTGGAGGTCTGCCGTCATCCGCCGGATCTCGGACGCGTTTCGCATCATCCGGTGGATTTCAACAGACCTCCGGAGCTTTGTGCACTGGTTTCAAGAAGGGGAAGCCAACACCATTCATCTAAACACACTGCCCACATTGCCATGACACAGTGCTGGAGGTTTTAAATCAGCAAAATATGTCTTAAAGTGCTTATATTATGCTAATTTTCAGGTTCATAATAGTATTTAGAGGTTATATTAGAATAGGTTTACATGGTTTAATTTTCAAAAACCACCATATATTTGTTGTACTGCACATTGCTGCAGCTCCTCTTTTCACCCTTTGTTCAGGTCTCTGTTTTAGCTACAGAGTGAGACATCGCACTTTTGTCCCATCTTTGTTGGGAGTCACACATGCTCAGTAGCTAGGTAAGGACTACTAGCCAGTCAGAAGCAGAGTATGAGGGCGTGCCCTGACAGTACCTAGGTAAGGACTACTAGCCAGTCAGAAGCAGAGTATGAGGGCGTGCCCTGACAGTACCTAGGTAAGGACTACTAGCCAGTCAGAAGCAGAGTATGAGGGCGTGCCCTGACAGTAGCTAGGTAAGGACTACTAGCCAGTCAGAAGCAGAGTATGAGGGCGTGCCATGCTAGCAGCTAGGCGAGCATTATAACGTGTGTTCCAAAGTGACCACGTTTGTCTCTGAAGTAAAGGCTGGACTACAATAGAGCTGTTTGGAGCAGTTTGTGAACAGTGTTTTCTGTTGGAGAGGGTAAGTCCCTTTGGGGGGGGGGACTTTGGGCTTTTTCACTTCTGTAAACCTAGAACATGCACAAAAAAGATATATAACACAATAAAGGAAAAGGAAAAAGCATAATACGAGCACTTTAAAGTGTCGGACTGTTACTTACAACCAGCAAAGACTCCAGGAAGTTACTGATCCAAGCGAGATATACTGTAATGTGTTAAAGGTGCTACTATGTACATTTTGTTCCCTTTGGACAGAGCCAGGCAAACTGTCTGTGCCTCTTTCTAGTCTTTTTGCTAAGCTAACAGGCTGCTGGCTGTAGCCTTATATTAAACAGACAGACATGAGAGTAGTATCGATCTTCTCATCTAACTCTCCGTCAGAATTAAGCGAATAAGCGTATTTCCCATAATGCCAAACTTTCTCTTTAAAGGGAAGCTGTGATTCAGGCCATATATTACTCGACACAAAGCCATTCAGCTGTCTAACAAAAAAAATAGCTTTGAGTGATTTTAATATAGGCCTGCCTTAGGCTAAGTGTGCAGAATTACTATGTACAAAATTACTAATATTTGATTCAGTTAATCATTATGAAATGGCTGGAATCAAGATCAGTGGCCAAAACACTTGCCTGGGACATCCATATCATTTCCCCTCTATGAATTCTCTCCCCTTACTTTATCTCTGCGTCTTACTCCAGATCTGTTCGACAACTACATGCAACAGGATGCCCACGAATTCCTCAACTACCTGCTGAACACGGTGGCCGACATCCTGCAAGAGGAGAAGAAGCAGGAAAAGCAGAACGGCCGCCTCAAGAACAACGGCACCGCCATCACCACGGAGACCGAGACGGAGAACAAGACAGAGCCCACGTGGGTTCACGATATCTTCCAAGGCACACTGACCAATGAGACACGCTGCCTCAACTGTGAAACGGTGTGTGTGTGGCTCTGCTTTATTCGCCTGTTGAGTGTTTCTTAGAGAGTAGTATATTTAATGTTATCTGTCCCCGGCGGTGTCACCCTGGAAAACAGATCTGTCCTGAATAAGTCTGGAAAAGGGATTAGCCTTTTGCAGAGATGCAACAAGACAACAAAGAATATGCGCTGAACGCACCCGGTGGGCTTCCGGCCACCCACTGTACGTCAAGGCTGGCGGAGGCTTTTGTCCTCACAATTTCGAGGGCGAGGAGTGGGAGGGGTTGCCCTGAACAACCCCTGCCGACACCACGCCGCTGCAGTGCACAGAGACAAAAGCTACTCAGTACAATCAGCATTTCAAAGACCGTCTGTGTGTGTATAGGTGTGGGCAGGCAGGGCGTTATGTCACAGCACAGCAGGCCTATCCTCACTGGCTCAGTCAAAGAAAAACCCCAGTTTAGTTACGTTATGGTCTCTCTCTCTCTCTCTTTCTCTTTGGCAGGTAAGCAGCAAAGATGAAGATTTTCTGGATCTTTCTGTGGATGTGGAGCAGAACACGTCAATAACACACTGCCTCAGGTAGACTTGATTTATTACACGTTCAGTCACAGTTCAAAGGCCGACAGTCCTATTCCCTTTGGTCTGACTGAGATTGAATAACCAAGCCCTCCTGTGCCGTGCTCTCCCCTCTAGGGACTTCAGTAACACAGAGACGTTGTGCAGTGAATACAAATACTACTGTGAGGCATGCTGCAGCAAGCAGGAAGCACAGAAACGGTCAGTAAAGCACTGAGCGCAACACCACTGTCATGTGTCACCGCACATGTTTCTGAGCACGTATGCTTCTCTGCAGGATGCGCGTCAAGAAGCTTCCTATGATCCTGGCACTACACCTGAAGAGGTTTAAGTACATGGAGCAGCTGCACCGCTACACCAAGCTGTCCTATCGAGTGGTGTTCCCCCTAGAACTCCGTCTGTTCAACACATCCGGGGATGCAGTCAACCTGGATCGCATGTACGATCTAGTAGCGGTGGTGGTTCACTGTGGCAGGTACGGTATGCTAAATACCAGTCCAAAATAAAAGACCTTAATATGAGTCGTAGTGCACTCGCACTTGACACCAACTACGTATGTAAAGATGTATCGTAGTGTCAGGTTTCAAGACTTTTAATCCCCTTAAAAGAGAATTCCGGTCGATTTCAACCCGTAGCTCTGTTGTTTGGAAATTTTGAGTGCTGTTACTAGCGAGAAAAACGAAAACAATCGGTGCTGCCTACACCATGTTATCCTGCTAGATTTTGCAGCCAACAGGCTTAAACAGGGCAAGTTTTAAACTTGTTTTTAGCCTCTAAACATGTACCCTTGTGCAGTTATTCCTACCGAGGGAACACAGCGAATTTGACTGCAATAGCTGTGACAGAAATGCATAAATGTTGTGTTAATCCACACCTCTGTTTATTTCCTGGTTTCTGGTGAAGTCCACACTAGTCGATTGCCGAACTCATACAATCCAATATTCCAAAACATATATTTTTTTGTACAGCATTTTGGTCAGCTTGAACTGTGTTTAAATGTGCTCTAGAAATACACTTTACTTACTTTACAAGAGACGGGGTTTAGAGAGCAGTTCTCAACAAAGTAAACGGAAGTACAGAACCCTTGTGTTGTCCTCCGGGTCACTGGGACCCGGAGGACAACACAAGGGTTAAAACTTGCCCTGTTTAAGTCTGTCGTCTGCTAACTCTAGCAGGAGGATAACACGGTGTAGGGAGCACCGATTGTTTTCGTTTTTCTCGCTACTGACAGCACTCCAAATTCACAAACGACAGAGCTACGGGTTGAAATCGACCGGAATTCTCCTTTTTAAGATTCTGCAGACTCAGTGATCCGACTTCACATTAGTTGAGCTCCATAAGAAACAGGTTTTAGCTGGTGGTCCTGCGACTATAAAATAGGGCTCATTGATTCTTGCTGTATCCCATCACTTTATTCTATATAATATTAGGACAATAGTTGTGCATTTTGTGAATGCGCCCTTTTTTGCCGAGAGTTAGATGAGAAGATCGATACCACTCTCGTGTCTGCACGGTGAAGTCCTCATGTTTCAATCATTGTTGGATGTTTGAGCTTCACTGTGCAGAATGATGATGTATAGAGTTTGACACTAACAAGCTGTTTTCACATTCATCTGCTGAAGGGTGGAAGTCTCTTTGTGCTTACCATAAATATGAGTTAAAGATGTGTATGAACGGGAATCACAACTAGTTTGGAAGCCAATGTCTTCCAAGTGTGAGGATTTTTCCATGAAATACGAGACACGTGGCAATGAAAAATATGAGCACGTTCATTTGAAATATTCTCACTGTGAGAACAAGACTTTAGGCAAGAAAGCGAGCAAGCATGTCTCCCAAAATGTCGAACTATTCCTTGAAAAACAGCAGCATGAGTGTTGAGGACCTTGGCTCATACTCAATTATGAGTATGTGCGGCATAGTTCTCTTCTTTTCTTCAAAGACAGAGTTTCTGCATTACTGCTCAGAATTACCTGAATACCTGAAGAATACCTTTAACATAAATGTGACATCACGAGAATTTCATCTTTAGACCTAAAGATGATTAGCTGCTCCATTATTTATTATAAAATAATGATAAATGATATTTAAAAAATGCAAATGTTGTGAATCTTTAACATTGACCCATTTTTGAAATCCTAATATAATGACGACGAATATTTGTGTGTTCTGCATTTCTGTTGCACACATGAATTCAGCAGCTCCTGCAGGAAGCTGAGACAGATGTAGTACAGTGTGGGAGTTTTTGAAATGCAGCATATTTACATCAGAGACTCACTGTTTGCCTCTGTTTCATCAGCGGCCCAAACAGAGGCCATTACATCACCATCGTGAAGAGTCACGGCTTCTGGCTGCTGTTTGATGATGACATTGTGGAGGTGCGTCACTTGACTCATCTGTTTTGCTGTACATTTACATTCACTGTTGTTCTTGACCATCGGTAAGCAGCATCTTGCTTGTGTTGTGCAGAAAATTGACGCCCAGGCCATCGAGGAGTTTTACGGGCTTACCTCAGACATCTCCAAGAACTCTGAGTCAGGATACATCCTCTTCTACCAGTCCAGGGAGTGACTGGAGCTGGATCAGGGACACAGGAGAAGACTAAAATAGGATGAGACCTTTTTTTTTCTTCTTTTTTTTTTTTTTTACCTTCAGCCTAACGGACCCAGACTCCTGCCATCTCCATCCCATCCTGTTCCCATCCTCCAAGTCCGACCTCGTGCCAATCCTCTGTCCCATCCCCAATCTCTTGCTTTACCTGTGCTTCATCTCTCTCTCTCTGTGTAACTTGCTTCTTGCCTTTTAGTCACCTGCATCTGGACTGCACTTTAAAAAACGAAAGCAAAAAAATGCTCAGCGGCATGACAAAAACAAAAAGGAGTCTATGTTCACATGGAGTCTCACACGCTTAGGTGTACACTGGTGGGAGGATCCTGCAGAGGTGATTCTCTACCAGATACAAGGTTGGGTTGAAGGGTCTGGTGCAACACCGACTGTTGTCAGAAATTGTTCAAATAATTTATATGTATATAAGGTCTTCTTCCGTGATGCGTCACCCCTGCTTAGTTCCTTTCATTAGGGCTATTTTCCCCATCACTGTTCAGTCCTTTGATATGTTCCTGTCCCTGGCAGATGCATGAGAAGTGAATCAAGTTGGAGACAAACACTGTATAATAGATAGATTTCATGCATTTTCAATGGTTTAGAAGCAATATCTGAACACTATTTAGAGAGCACTCACAAGCTAAAAAGCACAACCTAAACTTCAGCTGAAACTGTTGACAGTACAGAGGTTGTTTTGTCCCATAGAGAACCACTCTGTGAGCCGCTGTGTGTGCTTTAACTCGTGTCAGACAATCAGTTATGATCAACACTTAATCCAACTGAGCCACACGCTCCAACACTACACACGAAAGGAAATCCTGTTTTCTCTGTCAGATGGATCTCCATTCAAATCAGCTGAGTCTTTATTAAGTTTTCATTCAGATAGAAAACCCATATTTATTGTACTTAACATATTTATTTCTGTTATTTGGAGTGTAGCCTGGTAGATAATGAAGGTTAATGTGTAATATGGCTCTTTTGAGAGCTTTGTATGTTAAGACTCTGTTGTCTAAGCTCTGTGTGAAGGACACAGTGTATGTAATACACAACTTAAAGCTGGAGTAGGCAGTTTAGTTTTACGTCATTGGGCAAACATTCTATAATAGTCTTAACATATTGCAATTCAAGTGGTCTGATAGAAAACTAGACTTCTGCACCTACTATTGGCTTTGTTTTCAGGCTTTAGAAAAGCCTAGCCTGTGACGAAAGACTTTGGCCGATCACAGGTCATTTTAGAGAGAGTTGAGTGAGTTCTACGCATGCAGATGCATGTGTACGTCTCTTCAGATGGTGAAAGCCTGTATCGATAGCGGAAGATCCTGCAGAAAAAGTTGCTTTTCCAGCATTGGCAACAACTGCCTTCACTGCAAAGCAACCCAAAAAAAATGACGGTAAACTTCTCCAAAAAAAGTCTATAAGAGTCTGACAAACACAATAAAACACACGTAAATATTGTCAAAGCATTTCGGAGATGGTGAGAAAATGTTGCTAATAGTTTAGCCTTCTGCTTACTGTAAAAGCTCATGGCTGTGGCTAACTGAAGTTCATATTCATGTAGTTAGCTAGAGCCTCGAATCTCAGTGTGTCATCTCAAAGGGCTTTACAGGCCCACAAGTTTGCAAAGAAAACAGGGCAGTTATTCTCATAGGATTGCCGCTATATAACGGCATCAGGATCACAATCACCATGGGGATGATTGAAATGAATGACTAGTACTGGCACCATAGACCGTTAAATAAGTGGACAAAGTGACGCCGTTGTTTTCTACAGAGACCAGTGAAGTCTATTAGAAGCACTTTTCCGGTGACGGCTGAGCGTTACTGAGCAGCCTCCAACTGAGAGAGACGACGTAGATGTGACGTGAGCAACCTGTCTGAAAGTTGGAAGTCTTCTGGTAGCTGTGCCAAGAGAAATCTCAATCATTCCCAATCTAGCAGAGACGGAGAGCGTAGGTATATGTAAGGAGATAACATAGGCACAGGCTAATTATTGATCACTAAAATGCTTAGTAAACATAAGTAATTAAACTTAAACAGCTAATGTAAGTCCAAACTGCCTGAGAGCTTCTCCTGTACTATATGGTAATTCCTCTACTATGAGACAGTAAGTCACTTGGTGATGACACAATCTTTAGCCTATTTTTATAAAAACGTCTGCTACGGAGCCATAACGTGAGGTACAAGGTAATGGTGCCTTTTATACATTGTCGTGTTTCTTTAGAAATAAACAACGGACAAATAGAGTCTTTAAACGCTTCAGATGTAAAGTTATTCACTGTCAAAGTGACGTCAAAATGAATGGCAGTCAATGGAATGCTAACGGGGAGTGATGGCTTAATAGCAACAAAATGGCGCCATAGGAGCTACACGTTATGGAGAGAAGCTTACCCCCTTGACTGGCACAGGTTACTGTATGAATGTGCATATACCTGTGCTCATCTGGTGGGAGGGGCTTAGGACAGCCAGGCTGAAGGAGGAGGGCTGCACTTTAAAAACATTTTTTTTTTTTATTATTTTTTTTTTTTTTTCATTTCCAGAAAACCGCCTGCCCCAGCTTTAATAGGACGGCTGCAAATAATTGTTATCAGTTATATTTTTAATTGTTAAAAGTTTGCATGTTAAATCATAAGATAAGACATGTTAACGTGATGCAAGTGAGACCCAACCCTGAACTGCCCAATCATTCGATTGACATAAAATAGTGAAAATCGTGCAATAAGAGGTGAAGGTATCCAGTGTGGGAGTTCCCAGTGACACTAATATAAAGTACATTTAAATGTTAGTAGTAGATGTGTTTCTTATTGGCTGAATTCTTTCCCAGTGCTGTGTTTGTGTGGTTGTAATATATGCTAGGATGTTAGCTTAGCTACAGCGTTCTTTCCTCCATTTTTTTTTTTAACCTTACCCAGCATTGTCTTTTCTTTCTCTTTTCATTCCCATCCTGAACTACAGCTTAGTAGTTTTCTCTTGGTTTGTCTCTGACTTTGATGCTGTAAATTGTGTGTGACATATGTAGCACATTGGAATTCGAAATCCCATAGGAGTCCCATTTAAGCCTCGATGTTGATTCATACGATATCCCTTGTACTGTAGATGTTTTTCTCTTTGGCTCATTCCCCAGGGTCTGTGGCCATGCCCTGTGGAATAGTGTGACATCAAACTACTTGTTTTCATGTGAATGCCATTCCTATTTGCTGCACATCAGCAGAATTACCATTTCAAATTCATCTCATTATAAATAAGAGGTAGGAATAGGATTCATTTGCTAGCTTTGTGTCTATTCAGGAAAGGCAGAATTTAAAGTGAAAATAGTGAAACTCTGAGTTTTGAATGCACTTGTTTCTGCCGTCTCTTCCATTTAGTCTGTTACTGGGTGAAGTCACGAGGAATACGTGCCAAACTGGAGTCGATACCGACCATGCAACAGTCTTTAACAGAGCATTATTTTCTTTGTAAAGATACAGCTGTACATATTATGTAGAGAAACACTTCTGGAAATAGGAAAATATTTTTTTAAAGTGAAGATCTTTAAAATGTAAAGACACTCATGGCAAAGATTTTAACTTAACGCTGACCATAAAATGAAACCCTGTTAAGGAAATACTGTGCTATTTTACAATCACTCAATTACATATTCAATCAGATTTGTCACCATTTGTCATATTATTGGGGGTTTTTTCTGGGTTAAACTGAGCCAGGATAGAAAACGGTAGCAGGAATGGTCTGACACATTTTAGACCTGCGTGAGAGAAAAGAGACTCTTAACGCGCTGATCTTCCATCAACACTTATGCACTCGCCCTCACTGAAACGCTCAGTCGTTGCACTTGGTCTGATATACCTTACTGTGATAGTGTTCTACCTAGGAGAGCTGGGGTCTGTGTGACGGAGGGAGGAGAGGAATCCAGAGTCTCCATCTAGTTGTAAACTGAAAGTGCACTTTATTAATGATGAGCTTCAATGCTTTAACATGAAGAACCACAGTTTAACACACTCATTTTGAGTTATTTCTTCTGTTCAATAAAATGACTTTCAACTATTGCTGGAGTGTTTGTATTTTCTAGGACTCTAGTGTGCTTGCTTTATGGGCCTCACAGTGCGGAAGTACTTCCGATCATCCAGGTAATTTTTTTTGTAAAGTTAAAGGTTATTTTTAGTTAAACACCTGTTAGCAGCAGGAATACGTGCGTAGACTCCAGTTGTTTGATCTCATCTTATGGGCTGGTCTAACGGTAGCTAAGAAGATGTTGGCTTTGAGATGGCAGCCGCAACATACCTTAACCTGGCAGCAATGGTTCAACTCACTTCTTGAAATTGTTTATATGGAGTGGTCCGTGGCCTGAATACATGGCACCAGCATTAAAACTACCTGGGGCATGGGATGAAACATACAGTACCAGTCAAAAGTTTGGACACGCTTTCTCAATAGGAAAGCGTGTCCAAACTTTTGACTGGTACTGTACACTTTAAATAAAAGGGTGCAGCGTGATCGTCTTTAATCTTTTGTTTTTGGGGGGAGAGATCCGGGGGGGGGTATACACTGTTTGGTTTTAGTTTTGTATGTGTGTTAAGGGATAGGGGGGCTGAAAAAAAAGAAAAAGAAATGGCTAAATCTGTGATCTGTAATGTTAATATTGTGCCTTTCTCAATAAAAAAAATGGATAAAAAAAAAAAATTAAAGCATATGTTAGAATGCATACTGACTTTTGTAGAGTATATTTTATTCTGTCGATACCAGTGTGAACTCACTATACTGAAAACCTGCTACAAATGTATGTTTTGTATGTTGGGACATTGCTTTTGTCATCTCACTACATGTTAATCCTGTATGAGAGCATCCTAATACCAATTTCTTAGAAAAGAGAGGATGTTCCCTGGAGAACACTAATATAATATCACAGTTTTCTCTAATAAAGAAAAGAAAGAAACATTATCAAGACTACTTGTCACCTCCACAGCGTCTAAGTCTGTCCAGAACATATCTTAATCTAACAGAAACTTCCTGTTTTATTTTGGTTTTCACTGAATATTAGACGACATGTCCATCTTTACAGCTATCAGCTTTCTGTCCTCTCAGTCACCCTGAAACCTCAGCTAATCCCCCAGGAGAGAAAATACGGCAGCTGCCAGGAGAGTCTGGCACAGTTCATGTGTTGATACTTCCACCTTTCCCCTCCTCTTCTCCCTTGTTTACTACTCCAGCTCTCTGCCTGCTCTCGCTCAGGCTGCGTACATCGAGGAAATGTGTGGAGTCATAAGCCACCCAGCTGATGCAATTTCTAACTGACAAACATGATATATTTCAGTGTGTCTTAATGAAAGAAATGAATGAACAGTATATATCCTGAATCAGCAGGGGATTTTATCAGAATACAGCATATAAAAAACTGCTTGGAAATATTGGATAGGATTAAACAACAGAATGTCATTTTGCAATCACATTCGTTATTACTTTCACTTGTTTTTATTTTCAACTAATTGTGGTTAATCATCATGGAAACATTAATTGGTCATGTGACAAGGGCTGGGAAGAACCGTATAAAAATGAAGTGCAATACACTTACAATAAACTTGTCTCAAACTTCAACAAAGAAAACCTCTCTGTACACAGTTATCAAAGTGCAATACACAATTTATTTCTTACAGCATCAAGTGCCCTACAGTGAGTTCAATATGTTTCTACTTCTAAACTGGCCTCAACATTTCAACAAAGTACACAGTTGCCACACAATGTGTGTTTAAATTATAAATCCATTTACCAAATGGAAAGGCAGCATTTGGCAGAACAGCAGCAGCAGTGGCAGCAAAAACTGTCTTTTCCTGTTAGTAGTGTCCTGAGGAGTGTCCCGGGACAGGGACAGTCAGACACTGTCCTGTGACTCCCAGACACTGTCCTGTGACTCCCATGACTGTCCCGGGACAGTCAGACACTGTCGTCTGACTGTCCCGGGACACTCCTCAGGACACTACTAACAGGAAAGGACAGTTTTTGCTGCCACTCCTTCTGCAGAACAGGCAGCAAAGTGACAGTACTCTGATCCAATGGAAATCAAATTTGTTAGATTGACACGCGCTAGCCCAGTGGATTGGGGGGGCACGAGGGAGGGCCAATCATAGAGGGGCCCATAGGAGCGTTTTATAAATCAGTGCCCCCTAGCAGTGGCAGGAAATATGACCCACAGGAGCGATTACCGTCCTCATCAGGCCCCCATGAAGTGCGCCGGGCTTTGAAACAAATTGAACATGGCGGCCAAATGGTGGAATTGCAACGTCAGGTGATGCCCTCTTGTCCAAAAAGACTTTTTCCCATAGACGTACATGGCAAAAGACATATCTGTTAATCAGTGGATACATTTTTTTGAGCATCACAACCCCCCCCCCCGAAATAATCAGTTTCACTATCAGAATTTGATCCATTCGGTCCGATAACATTTGCAAAGTCTAGAAGAGCTTCATGACTAAATCATTTAATCCCCATTCAAGTTAGCGGAACACTAAACTGGAAGTTTGGGTTTGTTGAGCAGTATCCTCATACAACAACATGTTAGCTTGGGCACATAATATGGGACACTGCCTGTATGTATCCTCATTATCAGATAACTGATCTGTAATATAGTGACCCAGATATTTAATTCTATTACAGACACTCATCACTTGTCCTGACAGATAAAAGTCTGGAAAACAAAGATCTTTGTCCACTTTTGTCCTACATATTAAGACAGCACTCTTTTTGGCATTATACAACACATCATATTTCACCCCATATTCAGAGCAGATATTCAGTAGCTGCTGGAAACCAGCACTGCTGGGAGAGAAAATGGCCAGATCATCAGCATACATGAAATTCATGGGGATCTAACAAATGACCTTCTGTGCTTTGTCTACACAGTAAGTTTTACACATATTTCAAGTCTATACGGTGACATTATATGTACAGCAAAGCAGCAACATTTTTATTTTAGGCAAATCTCCAAACCCTGTTTTTTATGGATTATCAAAATCTGTAATGTCAGCAGGATCATTGCTGGGAGTTCTCAGTCCATGGTTGCTTTTCTCATGGTATTTATTTACAGTAGCGCTATTGTTGTGCACATGCGTATAACATCATATGACTCTTGCAACCTTTTTAATGGAAACATTAACATTTTTAGATGTAGCCCTAATTGTTTCCTATAATCACATGAGTTTGAGTCCTTCCTGAAATATAACACCATATGACCTTAAAATCATATTTGGAACTGGACTGTGTTGAGCAAAGGATTTCCCAGTGTGAATTTCCGAACATTGTTTAGTACGATCTGAGGCACAACAAGGCAAAGGGTGACTGCGGGTGTTTGTCTTTCCCAGTAATTTGATTGTAAGACTTAGAAATGAAGTCACAGGGAAAACCCACAGGTGGTCGCAGACATCGTACTTACCTCTCATTCTGACTCTCTGGAAAGATCCCAGCCACTTCTCCGAAACACTTTATCTCCCACAGAGCTGTTCAGAAGGCACGCACGCACGCACACACACACACACACACACACACACACACACACACACACACACACACACACACACACACACACACACACACACACAATTTGTAGCGAACCACTGACAGTCTCCTGGTTATCAGAACTTTATAGGATACTTATTTATCTGTACTTCTTCTTCCCCAGAAACTAAAGATATGAAACGTGTCAGTGATGTGATTCAACAGAAACCTCTTTGTGAATAACAATGAGACCATTTGTAATTTTGTAAAGTGTCAGTACTATTTTAGTACAAGGTAATTTCTGGAAAACAAAGTAACCAGCAGACTTTCAAATCAGTGCCACCTCTTTATTATTGTGCTTTCCCAACAAGTGACAACAAGTGTTCTGAAGAACGAAGATATTGACAGACGCAATAGTCCTTCAATAGTTACTTTTTTATTTTTATTTTTAGATACATTTTTTATTGCTTTTTAAATTTCAAACATACAGAACAGAGAAACAAAATTGAACAAGAACAATAACCCTCTCCCACCCCCACCCCCCACCCTTTGTGGTCTTGAGGAAAAAAAAAACAGAAATCACACCTTGCCTAATCACTCTCCTCTAGTTCTTGCGATGCTGAGGTCATTAGGTCTGATATTTGTGCTGCTGCACCTTTCCATAGGTTGATAGTCGATGATTTGGCCTTGTTAATCTTTGCTGTAGAGAGCTCAAGCATAACTATGTCTAGAAAATACGCCAACCACTGTTTTATACTAAGCGAGTGGGGGGGGAGAGCCAGTGTTGAGCTATCATTTTCTTGGTTGCGGTTGAGCCGGCTAGCCAAAGTTTCCTCTGTCTCCCAAGCAGGTGTAGTTTAGAGTCGTCATTAAGTAACAAAACAATCGGGTCAGTAGGAAGTCGACATCCTATCACATCAGATATTATTGATGTTGTTTTATTCCAGAACTTATGCACCTGTTCACACTCCCAGACCATATGCAGGAAAGTTCCAGTTTGTTCAGGTTGACAGAACGTGCAATAGGGAGTGGGAATGACTTTAGAGCTGTATCTTTTCTGAGGAGTCCACTATGTCCTATGGCATATGTTGAAGTAGATCTGCTGGTGATTTGGGTTCTTGGAACAATGGGAAATGTTGTCCCAAACTGTCTCCCAATTAATTACGTTCCCCTCAGGGCTTACTTTTTTTTTTTTAAATAGGCTTATTTGCAGTAAATTGAACCAGGAGCTAAAGTGTTAAATTTGTAGAGACATTTTCTCTCTTTAATCTTTTCTTTTTAATACTGTGGACATGTGTTTAGCTTTCATCTTCACATTAAAACAGCTAAATCTGTTGCTTCTTTTCAATCCCAGATGGAAACCTCTTTTATACAGTAGGCTGGTTTTTACAGATTCATAGTTTTATAATAATTCTTAGTTATTATAATATTATAGTTTGATTTATGCAATCTCTATTCCAGTTGTCTTTTATTGTTTGTATTAGGTTTTTGTCCAATCATCCTAATTCTTTGTCTCGTTGTCCGTCTCATTGTAAATGGTCTTGAGGCTGTGCAGATAGACTGTAATCGGACCATACTGATGAATGTCATAGCTAGCTCTAAAATTACAAAACAGTCCAGTTACAGTAAATAAACAAGAAGCAGTTTTTTTTAGATCAGGTTCTGGCAGAGATTACATTATCCACCCTTGTTTGCACGTCAGTTCCAGAGAATTAAAGAGTGTATAAAAAAGACTCCACGGTTATCATGTTATACCAAATAAAACCATGCAACAATATCTAAGTCCTTGAGTCATGGCTATTTTGGTGGCAGCTGTATCGAAAAAGACCAAAATAAGCCAACTGTTTTTCATTAATTATTTACTCTAAAAATAGATTTTTGATATAAATTCCTTTGCAAAGAGAGAGGTGAGCTCAGTAACTTCCAGTTAGTCCGTCTGGACTTCCAACTGCCAAGTATAAACAACCAGCTTGTCACTATGAGCCCTTTTTCTGTCCACAATCCCTTAGAAACTTCACAAAAGACATTCTATGACATTAGTAATCATATTAAACACAACAACAAGCCAGTGCCAAGCAGAGTGATTAGCAATACCAGACATAATCTTTAGTTTCAGACTAAAATCACCACGAAACGTTTGTTGTAGCAAATGTTTAATATTAAAACTAATGTCTCTATGACAGTGTAGTAGTTATGAACTGCAGATATCTGACTTGATGCAGTCCTAACTGAGACATTTACTGTGCATAAGCCTGCAATGAGTGCTAGATTCCCACCTTACCGACACACACACACACCACTAAACACTCGTCTCTGTTGTCCTTGATCTAGTTTTCGACTGAGTGAGTGTTGATGTAAGTTGGTCAGCAGCAGACAGAGACTGTCTGCTTTTCTCTCTGACCCCAAGAATGAGGTAGCGATGCTCTGAGTGTGGACTGTGTTGGGTAAGAAGAAAATGGCAGGGACAAATGTTCTCTGTTTACACAAGCAACTCTGCCTCAACATATACTCCACTAAACTCTTTTAAAGCCATGCACAAGGTTTGGTTAGGTTTGGAAGAGTCAGGTCTTTTTGGTCATCTGTATGATAGTAATGTGGGATATTTGGGAACTTAATTGTTTGAATTCAAAATGTGCAATATGTGAGATCATTCATGCTTATTTTCTTATTGTTTAATTAGTCTCAAAACAGCTGGGTGGAGTGTCAAACAGCCTTGTTCTTCTGGCATCCCTTGTCTTATACTAGTGAAGTCTGAGTTTCCATCCAAAAGAATCCACAGAGTTACTGTAAACATACAAGGCCTTCCTGAGAACTTCAACTCTCTTTAGTTTTACAGAATGTTATGTCAATGAGTCAGACTTGGCAGGAATGTGATGGATGGCTTTGCAGGAGAAACCAAGAAGGGGGCACTGTATGGCACAAATAGCAGCAGACCAAAAAAGCAACATGGGAAATGGCTTTACAGCAACTTTGAGAAAAGTTGAAAAGAGAGAAACTTTGTTTATATAATTGTAACCAAAGTATCTAAAGTATTTCACCAAATATATGTTGATTATTAGAATATCAACCATAATCCCACTATACTTTAAGTACAATGAATGAATGAGAGAATGAATGAGTGGTCACTATATTATTCTGGGACCTAACTGTTCTGCATGTGAGCTTCTGTTTCCTTATGTGTCCCTATTGTGAGTGAACTCATACATTCTAACAAGGGTGTCCCCCTGGGTTCAGTTCTCGGATCACTCGGTTCACGGTCTTATTTTTTAGATGTTATTTGTGCAAATTGTAACTTTACTTTTGTTGTTACTTTTACTGTGCACCCCCACCATCTCAGGAAGGAGCCTTGCGACATTTACAGTCTGCTTTTAACGTTATACAACACAGACTGAATGAATTGATTTGAAACTGGTCCTAAATGCTATGTTTTTGTAACTTCTATGTTTTATGGTCTGTTTTATGTTCTATGTGCTGCTGCTGTTCTATGTGTACTGCAGTACACACACACACACACACACACACACACACACACACACACACACACACATACATATATATGTATGTATATATATATATATATATATATATATACACATATACATATATATATATATATATATATATATATATGTGTGTGTGTGTGTGTGTGTTTTCTGTTTTACAGCAGTGTCCTGTCCTTCCTATTCAAAAGAAAATCTTATTTTATGCTAAGGTTTTACAGATTTATTCATATCATATAAGCTGTAGTCATATTGAAGCTATTGAATGATCTGAGTCTTACATCTATGAGAGCAACTACTGACAAGCTGAGACATTAAAATAGTTATATCTTAGACAGGAAAGGTTACTGCTCATCAAAATGACAAGTAAAGAAATAGAGATGTGTCATGTGTTGACCTCCCCACTGCGAATGATTGAGCGCTTGTTAGCAATAAAAGAGAAAAGGTCATGATGCTCAGAGTGGCAATGAGACCATATTTTGAATTCTTTTCATTCATCCCTCCCATTATGATAATACTTAAACATACATATGGACAACATGTACACATGAGGACATAAATAGTAGTTTGTGTTGTCACATTGTCTGAAAACGTGTTTTACAGCTGAAAACTAAAACGCAAAGCAAATGTTGGCTACATATTGGCACAGTGAATGTTGTGTTTTTTTCCGGATCCTGAGATATTCTCTTACTTCTCAAGCTCTTGCCTTTTAGAGTCAGAGACACAAATGCAATTTATGGGAATGAACTGACCTTTAATCGACTAATACTTTTTACTACATCTACTTTCTTCATTGCACACAGGGATAGTGGATTTTCCTCAAGCTTTTCAAACCACATTATCTTCCTTAGAACATTACTTTTCCTACACCATCCAATCAGCTTTGGCTCTTAGTCAGAGACTGTTGATGACCAGTGAGCGTGACCTTTGTTTTGGTCAGACCGCCTACAAGTCATACTCTCTCCATTTCCTCTACTTTTTTTTTTTTACAACTCTGTCCTAAAAAACAAATATTTCTCTATCTTCCCCCTCTTGGGGTTCGACTGTTGCGCAACATGGAGAGGCATATAGAAGGAAAAGAAACACTGAGCATCCCCACACAGTCCTGTGTTGGTTCAGGGGCCCCAGGCAGGCAGACAGGCATGCAGATATCATTGGAGATCAGCTGGAAAATGTTTGTCCCACTAGTACAATTAGCAACTTCATGTTAATTTAGAGATTCACCATTGAGTGGTGCTTACTGTAAACATTGCATTACCAGTGGTGGAAAGTCCATTTACCCAAGTACTGCACTTAAGTACACTTTCATGGCTTGAATATTTCAATTTGACTCTAGTTCTACTCCATTACATTTCTTACTGCACTTCATGTAGCTGACAGCTGTAGTTATGGGTTACCTTACGGATAATAACAGATGCCAAACAGTACATACAGTATTTAAAATGAGCTCCATTTCAGCCAACTACAACATCAAAATGTATTACACTCTGAAGGGGGTCATTCTGTGACTACTTTTATTTTTGATACTTTAAGTACATGTTGCTGATAATACGTGTGTACTTTTACTTAAGTAAAACTTTTAATGCAATACTTTCACTCGTAATAGACTACTTCTAATACTTGAGCGAAGGATCTGAGTACTTTTTCCACAACTGTGCATTTCACTGTGTAAGAAACTGTAATACATTGAAGTAAAGTACAGTGTTGAACTGCCATCTAGTGGTGACATGTCATTATGCTGTTGATAGGAAATGTATTACGAGACACATTTCTGGCCATCCTGAGGTTGAAAAGTCAGATGTAAACCCTCCTTACATGTCAGCATCCATGACTAAACACAAACAAATAAAATGATCCATCAATCAAAATGTCTTATTGTAGTTTAAATCGTTCTGTTCCATTTTTTGCCGCCTCTTTAATGTTTCTATTCTTTGGCAATCTGTTAGCAAAAAAACGTTTTCACGTCTGTCTGCTTTTCCCCAATGACCATGTTCCATGTCTAGACATGTGTTATTAAATAGACAAAAGACATGGTAGTATGTCCAGTCAGTGTTAGAAGCTGCAAAGACTCAGCGCCCCGGAGGTCAAACCACAGCCACAAGAAAGTTTCCATATATTTAATAGTTGTACATGTTCTCTGTGAGGCCGTTGTTATTCCAGCTCTCAAATCTTTCTTTTGTTTTTCTTTCTCTCTCCCCCTAATGTTCCTTTCCTCCATCCCTGTTCAGTGTGGGGGGTGTTCAGTGCCGAGGCCAGTCGCACACGAGATTGGCGCCAGGTTTGATCGCCTGTTTCCGTGAAAGTATCAAATCTGAGCTAAGTGTAACAAGCCCCAGTGGAGCAGTAACCTTCGAAACTCACACCTGCATCCACAGCACTCTGCCCTGCCAGTGCTGCTCTGTAATGTAAACGGGTGGCTGTTATTCACATTAATCAAATCATCCAGATGTGTTTTTACATGGAGCATTCCAGCATCCATGCAGGCGGGGCTCCCTTTTGAGGACAAGCAGGTTCGGTTCCTCACAGTGCACCTCCTGACAAAGCAAACCATGTAATTAAAGCACAGATTGACATCTCCACTTAGCAGCGGGAAGATCTTTCCATCTGAAATGTAAATAGATGTCTCTTTGCCAAGCAGAGACTTCAAATCCCATTGATATCTAGTTGCAAAAAACACCTCTGCAAAAAAGAGAAAAGGTCATGACAGCCTCTGAGGCTTTAATGATGTGTTAAAAACAATTCTGTGGAAAATCATGAACCGTATCCCCATTCTCTGGGGTCTGCTTTTGTGTTGCAGCTCTTGAAAGATCATGAAAGACAGGGAGCACGATTACCAAGCCAGGTTTGAACTGCACATTAGATGAATATTACTGTTTGAGCAGAGCTTGATGTTTTCTGCACCCCAACTGATCATTGAGACATTAAATCTTCCCACAATGTCTGCTGACGTCACAGGTTCATTAACTTTCAAAAAAGCTTTGTAGGATACACGCTTATTCTAAGGAGAGCACATCAAATCATTTGGCTTACAAATATTCTTAATGGACCGTTGCTTGTGATAGCCCAGATGTGCAACGGATGACAGAGCAGGAAGAGGAAACGGTTTGGACAAATGTCTGCATTGGGAAAAAGAGAGTCCAAATTCTCGGTTGTTTTTCTTTATTTGATATGATAGTCGTCATAGAGAAGGGAAGGAAGTATTAATCCGTGATATCTCTGGCAGAGGATTTTGGTCAATTGATGTCTGATCCCACTGGAACTGAGGAGATCAGCGGTCACGCCTGTTTGCTCCTCAGCACCCATTAGGCCGACGCCTGCAGCCAGCCATCGCTATGACCTCATATACTCATTAGTGCCAGGGAAATTGCCATTGGGTGTTCCAGCACTGAGAATGGGAGTAAAGAGGGTGGGGTCGGCTTGTCCGTGTGGTGTACTTACAATCAGTCACACACAACATTGCACTGATGTATGAAGCCACAGTCATGAGTGTGCTGTCATAAATTGTGAGGTCCTCCTGTCCAGAGGCTGCATCCTGCTGCTCTGTTCCAGATGTGTTTAACGGCCTCTCTGGGCCACAGACAGCATTGCCTCTCTTGGAGATACAGAGGCCTTGTCGACCTGCAGTGTGGCTCACTGACTCCTCTATTGAAATGTGACTCCATCAGAGGAAAGATCCACAAACGCAGACCCGCTAGGGTGACTGTTCATGTTTAGTAGTTGTTTGCGAAGGATGAGCTCCTTTGTCACCGAGTTCATTCTCACCTGCATCATCGATGTTTTTGTGTCCTCTGCTTTGATTGGCTCCATTCACACTCCTCTCTATTTTAACATTGCCTTTGATTTATGCACTGCAGCCCTGTCACTCATAATGATGTCATCATGTGCTGTGATATACAGCCCCATTAATATTCCCCCTCTGGTCTTGGTTGTGGGATCAGGGCTGGTACTCATCATGCTCAAGCTCCAGAAACTCAACTATTGCCAGCATTGAGCACATTAAGAACGTCCAGAGGAAACATCACACGCTCCAGCAGCGCTGTGAGTCAGGCTTCTGCCATCCAACTGGAAACCTCGGGTGCATTTACAGCTCTTGAGTCTGTTTAGGGTGAGCTCCAGCTACTGCTGTCTCTCCAGTTTGGGCCGTGGATTAAGATTTCACTTCGAGCACCTGCTGAAACCTGGTCCCTCCGGTCACAGAGAAACTGGTGGTTTCATCATTTGGCTACCAGAAGAAAATCTGGATTTAGAAGTGGGTTGCATGGGTTTCCTCCGGTTGCTCCGGTTTCCTCCCACCATAAAGACATGCATGCTAGGTAGACTACAATTGAAAATGATTATTGTGCATTGTCCACATAAATAAATAAAAATCTTGAAAAAAATCTTAACGCTCTCTCTCTGTCAGTGAGTGTGAGTGCCATGACTGCAGGAATGATGCTTTATTGCAGTGCTGCCCATAGAAGCGAGACAGAGTACAACCATTTTCAATCTTCTCTCTCATCTCTATCCATCCAGAGTCTGACCATAACACACCTGAGTAAATAATCCCCCTCCCACACCCACACACCCACACACCCACACACACACACACACACACACACACACACACACACACACACACACACACACACACACACACACACACACACACACACACACACACACACACACACACACACCATGGCTCACAGAAGGACAACTGAGCTGAGCCGGTTCTATCGTGGTAGCAGCAGGACCTGGCCTGTGTCCCAGGAGCCAGGACCTCTGAACCGTCAGACAAGATTACAAGAAGCTCATTGTGTGGGAATGTGATGAGGAGGCATGGTGGAAGTTTCCATGACATGGTTTTTTGCATATTCCACACGTTTCTTTTCCGAATAGATTCTCCAAGTCTCTCTGTAATGCTAATTCAAATGTTGACAAAGGATTGTTTAGAATTTTTGTGAGGATATACTTTAATTTTGGATGTGTGCCTCTGGAAAACATGGCATTGAAATAACGACATTGATATTGAAACAGTTTTGCCCTCCCTATGGGTAAATGCATAATATGATAACCAACGCAAGTCTTAGCATTGAGGATACTTTGTTCTTGATACAATCACAGTCCATGCTGCATCCTCTGATGTGGGATGGTTATCACCGCAGCGCAGACAAATAGTGTTCAGCTGAGCTTTTTCATAAGTAGATGAGTATAGTTTCCATCTAATCCATGAAACAAATTCACTTATTTTCTACTCAAAAGTTCTTTATAGCAGTAAAATAATTAAACCACAATTTACAGACTCCAGAAGTGGTAAGTGAGTGAACTTGTTAAAAGACTGTTCTGAAGGACTCCGAGGTCACGGAGGCCCGCTGCTAGAGCTCAGTTTCTGCTCTGCGGAGCAAATGCCTGATTTTATATTTTAGATGGTTTGAAGAGCCAGCAGAGCACTGGGCAAAGCCTGGAGACCTCATTAGATGGCTGAGAATACTAAAACAATCTATGAAGGCATCACGACTGTGATGTTGCTGCTGGGATTCCCTTAAGGAACTCATTCAAATGTACACATACTGGTGCAGTCACACACATGGTTGATGCACAATGTCTGAATGAGTTTGCTATTCACATATAAAAAAAATAAAAAGTCCTCTATCAAGATAAACTTTAGGCCAGAGATCTTCAGGCCTAAATTAATGAGGCCAGGGTCCTCAGAGTTACTGCAGGGGGGCCACCAAATTGGCCTAACATGAATCCAACATATTATTAGCAAATGTAAATCTGCCTATTTGTGATTTTTTTTTAGGCTTACTGGCCCATAGGTAATGTAGCCAACAAATATTATTTTAATAGCTTATATGCACTAAAAAGGTATGTATAAAGGCTTAAGGCTGCCCTACACATTATTGTAGACACAGTTTATTATGCAACTTGATTTTGTTGAACACCCCTGCTTTAGGCTTGTAGCATTTCTTTTTGGTGTAGAATCGTATTAACCTTTTGCACATAAATATATGTTATTTGAAAGTGTAAAGAAATAGCTCAAATGAATCAGATGTTTTTCTTTTTGGTTTTGCGTATGTGCTACCAGACGAGGTCTTCTTATATTTTTGATGTTTCATATATAGCGGCGTCGTGTAATACCATGTGGGATAGGCCAAATGTTTCAAAAATGAACTAACTCATCAAAAAGTTAAGTTGCTGGCTGTCCAACCACTGGAGTGTTTTTAACTCTTGGGCTCACTTTCATGATGGAGTAGTAGCACCATCTATTGTTAAAACAGGGTAGTAGTAATACTCTGATGTCAGAACATTTAAATTAGGGGAATTATTGAGCCTACTGTGGCAAAACAACAGGAATCCTTTGAGAGCCCAAAATACAAGAGTTATAAATGTGTCCCTGCATGCGTTCAGTTCTAATTGGTCTAATTGCATTGCCATGCCAATCCAACATCGGATACAGTACATGTCTTTACACTATAATTTGGCAGATTGTTATGGTTTCATTTTTTTGGTAAGTGAAGCAGCTATTCTAAACAGTGTTTCAAAGAAGAATTCATAATTAAAAAAAAGAACCTGTGCACCGCTGCCTGGATTCCTTTGTTTGCCAGACATGTGCCATGAGCCATGTGGAAAGATTGTTTGTTCGAATGATCTTTTAAAGCCTGTACAGTTGTGAGTAGTAAACTCACATCTCCTTTGTTCATTTGTTTAATTTATGTGTTGATTGACCACTGTCTAATTGTAGTATTTCTTTATCCCTTCATGCAGCACACAAACATGAATGCAATGAATCAAAATCACCTTGAAGGATAAGAAAATAAAATAGCACTGGTGTTGCATCAAACCCTGCCTTCTCCCTGCTCTTATTCATCACTCCATATCACTTGACGTCTTCTGACCGAGACTCGGTTTGCTCACCAAACCCTCAATCCACCCGAACCATTTCACATCACCCTACAGTTCCTTCAAAAGGTTTGCCATTTATTCTTTAAAAAGGAATGATAAAAGGCACAGTCCACAAATATATTCATCACACAACACAAATCATTGCAGTAAATTCAAGCCATTAAAGAGCAAATGAAAGTACAGTACTATTGCATATGATTATATAAGTGGTGATATACAGTAAGTTGTAAATAAATAGAATTGTCATATGGAATGCATACAGACATTTCTGCAAAATGAACTAGCTACTATAATGAAAGCTACTGGTCCTAATCTTGTACACAATAACTAACAAAAAAAACCTGATTAGAAATCTATATTTTAAACTTAAAAAGCAAAACCATTTCCAGTTATTCATGTCATAAACATCTTATGTTAAATGTTTTTAAACATGTCTTACTTTATCTTAAAGAAATGTCCATAGTATAAAACACCTGCAACACAAAATAAAATTAAGAAATACCAAAAAACACAGCAACCACTGACACTAAAAATCACAATGACCTATACAAGTCACTCAAGTACTGGAGGAGTTGAAGTTAGCACTGATCATTAGCACCATATTGTATGTCCTACAATAATGTCCTAAATACTACTGCTACATACACCTTTGGTTAAAAGTAAAGTGAGGAGTATAGGTTGAATATGTATCCTAAAGTGGACTGTGCAGGCCTTGATTTCCCCTGAAAAATGCACTTACGTTTCTGGTGATCACTAAAATACATAGTATTATGTATATAAGAGTAAACGTAGTAAACTAAGACAACTGTTAAGTTAGCTGCCAGACTATTTTAGTTTTTTCTATAATGTACTGACAGCTAGTTACTGTAAACGTCCCATTAATCTGCCCTCCAACCATGTAAACTCAGAGCAGCCTTTGGCTGGTACAGTATCTAAGGATCACTTTGCTTTATTTGGTGGAAGCATACAGATACAAATCCATCAAACTTTATTTTACTGACTTGGTACAAATGAAGTACAGGTGTAAATTATTTTTCCATTGACAGAGAGGCCAGAGTTCACAGGTGGCTAGCTCTGAGACGTTGAGGAGACAGGCTTCTTTTGCTGATAAATGCCTAAAAAAAAGATAATAATGCTGATTATATTTACAACTATTGAGTCAAATTAAAAGAAAACAAATCCAAAGCTTAGATTTTGATATACATACCTTAAGGCCATGGGTGTGCATGCTTGTTGTTTAGTGGAAGGAGTTATACATCTGAATTTAAAATGAATCTTGAATTCTTGTAATCTTGTAAAATTGTGTGAGTAACTGAGCAATGTTGAAGCCAACAAAAGGATGCAATCAGCCTGAACAAAGCCCCAAATGATGCATATCTTTCTGTGTTTGATTGCACTGTCAAATGTTATAGAGACTTACAAGATTGCGAGTTGGGCTGAGAGAGCGAGAGCGTACAGGGCTGGTACTCCTGCTTCGACTCCACTGCAAAAACAGACAAAACCCCGGCAAACACATGAGCCTATCCATGTACTTTCATGCTCTTACATTATTCTCTGGAGCACAACTAAATGAATGATATGTTTGGAGTATTATACAGTCAGTACCGTAGCACCCCTTCGAGTCACAGCCTCGCCCTTTACTACCACAACATCTCCCTCCATCAAGGCCGGCCACACATGGTACATCACCAGAGGAGCAGTGAACTCCGAGTCATAGCTGCGACGATACCTGTCGGAGAGAGACGCAGGGGAACAGAGTGAGGGAGAGCTGTGAGTATTTGTGTGTAAGGGTGACATCTACTGGTAGAGACAGCAAAAAACCTTTGAACCGCAGTTCATAGGCTCATGGCTTACAATGATTGGGCCTCAGTCACCAATATCTTCCTAAGTTTTCTCTTAAATATGTTCTTAAGAAAGTCTCTAAGAAAAGTCTACGTCTGATTCATGACGTGTTCTTAAACAGCAGAATTGTTACCTAAGAACAAATCCCAAATAAGAAAACATTGGTGAATGCCAGAATCTTTGTAAAAACCGCGTAAGTGGGGTTGAAGAACACATTTGTTCTTAAGAACGTTTGGTGAATGAGGTAGCCTGGATGCCAGCCGAACTTAGCCTCGCCCACAACATTCGAGGTCGGGACTAGAATCTGAGTATGACCATGTCAGGCTATGAATGAGGCCCAGTGTTTGGAAATGTGGCATGATATGTCAACTTGAGCACTACAGCTTTACTCTCTGAAACCTCCTGTGACTTCTTTTGATTGTGAAGCTTAATTTACTTCATTAACTTGCTTGCTTTTATGTGTATCCGTGTTAGTATGGATACGCTTGGATTTATTGTTTATTTTATCTCTGTACAACACTTAACATGTATTTATTTGCTTTGCTGTTTTTAATGTTTTTAGCTTCTGGTTCAGTGTGGAAGGTGTACCTTGTTTTCAATTGTGGTGTGGAATCTTTCTGTATTTGTTGCTGTTAATATTTTATGCTTGTCATGGACCTTAATGTGATCTGATGTCTGCTGAAGATCAAATTTCCTTGGAGATAACAAAGTTAAAGATGAAGTTGAGAGCAACATTTCTGTTAAAGAACAAACTTTGGGCAGCCATGATTCAGAATTTTTAGACACAGAACTGTACAAAGGACCGACCTGCTGTCGTTGTAAAGTTCTCCATCGCTGGCAAAGGCCAAGTCAAGCGGGGGGTCCAATGTCTGCATGGCAAACGCCACCCTGCATGTATCCCTGATCAAGGCACTGATGAGGACAAAGTCCACTTCCGGCGGGAAAGAGATCCGAGGGTTCACGTTCATGGCATTGATCACATCCTGGGGAGATGAAGAAAAAAAAACACAGACGGATGCCCTGCCCTTTTCAGTATCACACTACAATAACTTGTTCATTAATGCTTCAGAGGACACATGAGAGGAGTGTTTAGTCCTACATTGACGCTGGCCTGAATGTCATAAAGGTCCAGGTTTCTGACGATGTAGTCCACAGCTGCATCCTCCAGACTTTCTATCCCAAAGTGGGAAGGGGACAACGTCTTTCTCACACGCAGCTTGAACTGACGGTAAGCCAGTTTTGCTGTCTTAAAGGATTCCTGAGACGTGACAACATGACAAAAACATTTTATAGTCAATTGCTCCATATACCAGCCAATCCCTATACATCCCGGAATAAATCAAGCAACTATAGGCGGTCCAAATAGATATGACTCATTTTCCCTGCATGCACTTATGCTCTGCTTGTCTCTACAGGCGGCTCTAGAATAATTAGTCATACCACGACAGCAATGAAGATTATTTTCTGGACCATTTCTAAGTCAGCAATGTGGCGTCGAAGCAAGGTCTGGGCCTCAAGCCGCTCCACAGCATACAGGTCGCTGAAGTGCGATACGAGGCGTGCGTAGCGGGACGTGTTGGTGAGCTGAGCTCTGGTGGGCGACTCACTCCTCATGGGGCTGGAAGAGCAACTGTGCCTCAGCGAGGGGCTTGGAGAACGACTTTTCACCAACCTGAGAGAGACGGTGAGAGAAACAGCATCACTTGAGACTAGTTCTATGTAGTGGTGTCTGTGTATGCATACACTATTTACATGTGGGTATACCTTTCCTGCAGCATGACCTTCTCTGTGCTCAGGTAGGACACTTCATCTCTCAGCAGGCGAATCTGCCGCTCATTGTCATCAAGAGCCTCCAGCTTTCTCTTATAAATCTCCACCTGCTCATGTGCGGATCGCAAACTGAAACACAGACACGCTTCACATCAACAGAGGAGCACACACTGTATGTTGCATTTGAAAACTAATATATCACGGCAGTATTTTAGTGTATCACCTACTCTGCTTTCAGTTCCAGTATTTCATCTTCAGTGGCCAGCAGAGTGGTTGCTGATTTGTTCTTCGTCTCATCCAGTTCATTCTGAGTCTCGACCAATCTGATAAAATAAAAAATCAGAAAAGAAAAATATGTCGCACATCTATAACGTGAGACACGTGCGTTGGAGGGGGGCGAGTAGGTAAAAAGGTACAAAGAAACTCCCGCACACTGTCGCTGTCTAAGTTGGAAGACCAGCCGCAGGCAAAATTGCCTGAGGATGATCTTGTACCGAAATGTTGCCAACTATTACATTTATTTTTGCAAGTTAGACAGCGTGCGGGAGTCCCATCCATCCATCCATCTTCGTCTGCTTATCCGGTATCGGGTCGCGGGGGTAGCAGCTCCAGCAGGGGACCCCAAACTTTCCTTTCCCAAGCCACATTAACCAGCTCCGACTGGGGGATCCCGAGGCGTTCCCAGGCCAGGTTAGAGATATAATCCCTCCACCTAGTCCTGGGTCTTCCCCGAGGCCTCCTCCCAGCTGGACGTGCCTGGAACACCTCCCTAGGGAGGCGCCTAGAGGGCATCCTTACCAGATGCCCGAACCACCTCAACTGGCTCATTGCGACGCAAAGGAGCAGTGTGCGGGAGTTTCTTTGCTAAATAAAAAATCAGAAAATGTAATAGTAATAGTTCATTTCGGTACATGTAATTCAATTATATACATCCCCTTGTCCATGGACTTCCAAATACAGCTAAACATGGGCCATGCAAGTTAGGGTAGGGAACTCTGGTCAGCTGCAGTCCATTGCTCTACTTCTACGGTCTCATGTCTCTCAGACTCACTCTGCTCTGATAGAGTCCAACTGCCGGAGAGTGGAGCACAGCTGAGTGTCCTTCATCTGCAGCTCACTGTCATGGGAGGCAGAGAGCTCCCTGATCTTTCTGTCCTTTTCCGCTGAATCCTGATAATAACAAATGATGATACAGTACAAATCATATACAGTGACCACATCACCAGATGGCCAAAATAGAGGGAAATGATTTGAATTGGTTAAAAACATTTTTGATGTATTTTCTGTTTATGTCGCAGCGTTACATTTTGGCTGCGTTCACACAGCAAGTCTTAGTGCTTAATTCGGATTTTTTGCTCAGATCCGATTTTTTTGTTTGGCTGTTCACGTAACCTTTTAAAATGTGGCCTATATCAGATTCCAGTGTGAACTGTTTGCGGGTTTCGAACTGACCCACATTCGCAAAATAACAATAACAATGACATCAGACGCAGCACGCTGTTGCTCTAAAGTTAGGGAGGTCATGGAGGAAGTCAGCATTTTCGCTTTTATTTCAAAAATGTTTGTGTAATGGCAGCCGTGACATTAATGAGCGTACACTAATGAGGTCTAACACCTCCCTCTGCCTCCATTGACTTGCTCCATCACTGTTCTCCATGTTGTAGGCCTAGTCAAGTTTTTAATGTTACTGTCTGTGTCTAGGGCTGACTCCCGCCAGCGCATAATTGTGACAAATGTCGATGTAGATTTACGTAAAAATCCACCTTGGTTGTTCACAGTGCGGCCGCATTGAAAAAAATCAGACCTGGGTCTGATTCAGGACCACATATGGAAGTGGTCTAAATCTGATTTGAAAAAATCTGATCTGGGCAAGATTTGAGTGTTCACACTACTTCTGAAGAAGTCTGACCTGGTCACTTGACCCCAAAAAAATCATATTTGGGCCACTTTTGCCTGCAGTCTGAACGTAGCCTTTGTAGCCAGTGAGATATTCTGTGCTATTAAGCCAAGTAACAATTGATGTCACCTGGATGAGCTGCAGACTGGTGTCATCAGTGACCGAGGACTTCGCCATTGAGAAACAGGTTCCAAGCCACGGCAGCAGGCGCGTTTTGAGAGTATCCACTCCAGCATAGTGTCCACCTGAGTTGTGAGTGTATGTGGAATAGCTCATGAGTGATTATAACCTGGTTAACACTTTTGTAAATGAAAACAAAATCCTATACTGCAAATGCAAAGCTTACCTTCAGCAGCTGTGTGGTTGAGGATGGCGAACAGTTGTCCCTGGATCTTGGCAGTTAGTTCAATCAGCTCACAACATTTATTTAGATTCTGGTCACAGGATATAACCTGGGAGGGTAAATATGACAAACAATAGTCTATTAACAAGACAACCCTTTGCAGTGTACAGCCAAAGACAAATTAATTCCAGACATAAAGTGACAGGGAGATGACTGTGACCATTCAGTCAGTCAAATTTGTATATTAAAAACCATAGGGCATTTGAAATCATAAAATGTTACATGCTGTATTATATAGGCTTGCTCTTTTCTGATTTACTGTCTATATATTTTCTGTTATAGATAAATATATAAGGCTTACGTGTTTAGTGTCCCAAATTATTTTCCAAAAACTGAGTGTACTAAATGATGAGGGTCTTTTTGAGACAGGTTAAGGTTAGGGTTAGGGTTAAGGTTAGGGTAGCACAGGTGGTTTAGCAGGTTCATATTTAATTAAGGACATTGTATGGGGAATTTAGGACACTAAACTGCACGTATACTGATATATAATGCATAAATAGTGGAATCTGTAGGAGCCAAATATGTTGTTTAGAGCAGAGATCTTCAACAGGGGGTCCAGGACCCCTAGGGGGTCCTCAGAGTTACTGCAGGGGGGCCTCCAAATGAATGTTAATGTTTTGAAAGACTTTCCAAAAATAAAATTATTTGAAAAATGACATGATTTATAAAATGATACCAACAACTAATATTTTAATAGCTTAGTATTCCATGCACTAAAAGGGTATGTCTAAAGGCTTTAGGCTCAGTTTAATATGCAACTTAATTTTATATAATATACGTAGTAGGGGGTCCCTGCTCCCTCTCTCTGTCAGTTAAAGGGTGTTTGGTATAAAAATCCTTGAAGAGGTTTAGAGTAATCAGACATTGGGTGTTGTTTATTGTGTGTACATTGGGTGTCGCTGTGCTGCTACCTAGGGCAAAGTTATAAAAGGTAGGCCCACCTCTTTGGTAGGACTGTTTTCGGCAGGTGTTTGGGAAGCCCAAAGGGGTTTTAGACTTGAGCGCTGTGGCGCTAAACCGGGCTTACGTGCAGTTTAGTGTCCCAAATTATTTTCCAAAAACTGAGTGTCCCAAGTGATGAGGGTCTTATTTGAGACAGGTTAAGGTTAGGGGTAGGGTTAGGGTAGCACAGGTGGTTTAGCAGGTTCATAATTAATTAACCCTTGTGTTGTCCTCGGGTCAAATTTGACACATTTTCAAAGTATTTTCTATCAGAAATAAGGGTTTCTTTCAACCAAATTGCCCAAAGATAACATGGATGTCTTAGCAGGTAAAATTAATGATTACTTTCATTGAATTTCAATTTGAATTTATTAACCATGAACAAAAAAGAAAAAGAAAAAGTTGAAATAAATGACAATGTAAAACAATGTAAAAATTGAAAATGTTTAAAAAAAAAATGTCAAAAGTGTCAAAAAAAATAAACGTGGGACACTAAACTGCAGTATACCGCTAAACCGTTTAAGTGACGTGCTGTTTTACAGTGTATGGTTTTACCGCTGAAAACTGAAAAATCAACATTTTCATGCTGCACGGTGAAAGCAAATACTCGTTTTGTTATTCTGCAAAAAAAGGAACAGCCTGCAGATTCTTGAACGTTACACACAGCGAGGTAACATCAGAGCAGCGCCTGTGTAGCTTACAGTAACGGTAGAAAACGTTGGAGAAGCAACAGGTATCCATGTTGCTAGCTCCGTTCATTTGCAACTTTTTTGCATTTATAGATAGTATATAACCTTTGAAGTTGAGACATATCACTTCCGGTCGCTCTGCAACGCGCTGTTGCAGTTTAAGCTGCACCGGAAGTAACAGGACATGAACCATCTTAAAAGTAAGTACAAGCTCTTTGGTATAGTCCAACTGTAGCCATGGCGACTGGCGTCCATAGCAACCAAACTCAACCGGGAAATCAATGTCTTCGAAAACAAATGCATTCCTTTGCTGTATTGTTTGAAATGATTTCATGCATCATCCAAACCACTGTGCTTCAACTGTGTTATCCATAATTAAAACAATAATAGGTAAAAAAAAAAATCTTCATTTTACATAGTGGGGGAAAAAAATCAGCAGTTGACAGTAAACAAAGCCATTAATAATGTCTAGAGGACAAGGGTAACGTAATATATGTAACGTTACAACGCTTTGACTCAAACTTCTTCAAGTGTACACAAATGTAACAGTGACTCACTAATTCTTGAAATAACCACCGTGGAACAGATAGCGAGGCTGGCCGAGGGCACTGATGAAGTGCTTGGGTCAGATTTAGGTCTGTCATTAGTTATTGATGAACTTACATGGTAGTCTTTTTGCCAGCTCTCAAGCTTGTCCTGTAAGACGCTGAAGGAAGATGTATTGGTCAGTCTCCTTAACGTGTCGGCCATGTCCGCCCACAATAACTACTCGGAGGTTTAAAATGCCCAAAGAGGAGGACAACAGTCGCCGGGGGTGTAACGTTAGGCTAATCTCTGTGCAGTAAAAAATCCTGCTTTCTCCACCTACGACACAGCTGCCAAGCACCGCCTCAGTTGTGGTTACCAAATGAGGAGCCGAGCCTACAACCTAACCACAGTTAGCTAGTGTTTTGAAAAATAACTCGCGGTGGCTGACAATCCCCTGCAGGGTTATGTCCTTCTGTCCCGTGAAGTAAACACGATTGTAATGTCATACTGTCAAACGACACCAAAGGCCCGCAGAGTAAACCACGTGGCACAGTACCGCATATGAGTGGCTGTGTTGGATAAAATCCGATTATAATACAGTAGCCATACTAAATTGAATTACAGGTGCAGAGAGTATTGTCAGATTATTAGCACCATAGGTTGACCTAGCTACTCTAGTTGTTATTGTTGTTAATAAACTGATCCTGATTGATCGATCAGTTATTGCGTTTTTTTCTTTCGTTGACCTTGTAAAGTGCCTTTGAATACATTTTAAAGGGCTAGATAAAATAAATGGACTATTATTATTATTTTATTACTATTACAATAATGATACTGATACAATTTCAACAAAATTACTCAATGGTTAGATCTAACAGCGAAATTATAAAAAGGATGAGGCAAATTATAACAGGCTAGAAAAATTAAATCATGGACGTAATACTTTGCACTAATTCTGAAACCGTTCCTGTTTAATAATTGTGATACTTTATTTATTTATTTATTTATTTTTACCAAATACTGCTTAGAATTTATTTTAAATTGATAAAGAGAGCTTGAGGATGAGAATAAGTCTTTACCTATGGAAAATATGAATAGACATGTTTTTTCTATTTTAAGATCCTTCTGTCATGGGCTGGTTAAACTTGGAATGGACCATCTTTTATCGTCACAGAAACGTCCCTTTTTTCTAATGCGTTCAGTGCAAATAAAAATGCCCTAGGTTTGTTCTCGTTCATATTAACATAACATTTTGCTTCATATGTAAATATCGTCCTTTCAATAACTCACAACATAACCATATTTTCGCCTTCGTCGATGAAAAGTGGTATGCCCCCTGTCACTCTGGAACCAGGAGAGGGAGGGTCAACATGGCGTCTGAACAGGTCCGTTATTTTCAGTATTTGTTGCCTTTCTTGCATTTTACTCAGTTTGTTTTGCTCAGGTGTTTGCTAAGAACGCAATTATATATGTTCCCGAGTAACCTGAAGTAATAAATAGTAGTACTGGGTTTTGTTGTCGGCTCTACGTGCAATAAATACCAGTCTCCGCTTCGTTATTATAGCTAGCTAGCGTTAAATGGAAATACAATGCTGTTATTGTAACGTTAGCGTATCTGCTGTTAAACAGCATGGTAATTTTACTAATATAAATGGCGTAGAAGCTGCATGATGAGACAGTCGAGTGTGTTTCTATTTTGCTAAACTGAGTGCAGTTTATTTTTAGTTCTGGCCACAGACAGGCAGTCGCGGGGCATTTAACTGAGATGCATTCCATCGCAAACCCAAGTAGTAGGAGCTAAAACCTAAAGTTAAATATAGCTATGAACAGTAAATATACATTTGTGCAAAATTGAGACTATTTCATACACAGAGACATCCATGTTTTACAACTCTGAGTTAGAAAAGCATGAAAACAACATATCACACTGTGATTTTGAGGTATGAAAGTAAGGGTTGGAATTTTATTTTGAATTCCAGTCTTAGTATAAAGCTAAGTATGTACGGAAATTGTTATTTTTGGCGTGGGATTTTATGATTTAAAATGAATTACTGATTCCTTATGGACCTCCTTACTGCAAAAAAATATATAGATTTTAGTGGCATGCCTCACAGATTGTTTTGTCTTCCAGGAGAGTTCCAATGGGCCCGTGAAGAAGTCCATGCGAGAAAAGGCTATAGAAAGACGTTGTATCAACAAGGAACACAACAGTAACTTCAAAGCAGGCTATGTACCCATAGAAGAAGAACGTCTTCATAAGACAGGGCTGAGAGGACGCAAGGGAAACATGGCTGTTTGCATCGTTATCCTCCTCTTCCTCCTCGCCTTAATTAACCTTATTGTGAGTACTACAAATGTACTTGTCCAATGGATTCTCTTGTTAACGCTTGATAAAGGATGGTCAAGAGTTGACACAGAGTCATTGATCATTATGTGTTGTTGCATGAATCATGGTCTTTTACAATCTGTAAAATAAGATAAGATAGACTTTATTAATCCCACACAGGGAAAATTCCTGTGCTACAGCAGCTCAAAAGAAGAAAATGTACACACATCAGAATAACACAAATACACATTAAGTAGACATAGGAGAAACAATATACATAAAGTATAAGAAATAGAACAAATATAATTAGTTCTAATAATAAAACAAACATATTTACACAATAAACACCCTCTCCACATCTCCACTGTCCCTCAGATCACTCTGGTAATATGGACAGTGATTAGAATCGGTCCGAATGGGTGCGACAGCATGGAGTTCCATGAGACTGGCCTACTGCGTTTCAAACAGAAGGCGGACATGGGCATCGTTCACCCACTGCACAAGAGCACAGTAGGAGGCCGCAAGGACCAGGACCTAGTCCTTGTCGGCAACAATAATCCGGTGAGAAACACAGAGCATTTTGAAAACGTATAAAATGACACAATGTGTGCCCACTTTTAGAACTCTTCTTTTATTTTGATGTATGTTGTTCCAGGTTGTGTTCCAGCAAGGCACCACTAAGCTGAGTGTCGAAAAGGACAAGACCTCAGTCGTCAGTGATGTTGGCATATCCTTCACAGACCCTCGCACACAGACCACATTCTTCAGCACAGACTTTGAAAACCATGAGTTCCATTTGCCAAAAGGAGTCAAAGTTCTCAGTGTTAAAAAGGCTTCCACAGAAAGGGTGTGTATAATGCTACGCTAACGCTGCGGAGGAGGTTTCTGGCTAGTCCACACAGCATTCTGGGATGGGAAAAAAAACGTGTTCTGGTTTATTGGCATAGCTTCAAACCAATCACAATCGCCTTGGGCTATGGTTAACCGTAGTCCTCATGAATCCTCCGTAGTGTAAAATGCCAACACAAAGAAAGAGGAAGGTAACGGACATCCGGCCGAAAAGAGCGTGCTCCGGTGGAATTTCCAGCAGCACCGGAGCAATCCCAGAAGTGGAATGCTAATAACGGCTGATAGCTAAATAACAAACAAGTGATAATAACACGTTAATGTGTTAGTGTTTCACAACCTGTGCACAAAGTAGTATCAGCACACAATAACCCATAATGGTTAAGTGGAATTTTGCAAATGAATTAATAAAGCATTAAAAAAAGTCCAAAGGAACACACTGAACTTCATCAGTGTAGAATGGTGGAAGTTTAGACTCAGATAGAATTTAGTTTTTTAACATGGCAATGACTGAATGTACACAGAAATGCTGGAGTATCTTCAGAATAAGTATCTGCATGTCCCTAAGTGGCCCAACCAAAGACCAAATTGCAAATGTGAATATCCAGAGAGCAGTGAAGTGTGCAGTTCACCGTTGCTGACAGAGTCTGAGAGAATCTGAATGAAAAGCAGGTGTGCAAAGCTGATAAACTGCCTACATATCCAAGAAGACTCAAAGCTGTATTCCCTAAAAAAGGTGCTATGAAATAAAGGCCTGAATATGAATATAGAGAAACTGTTTTAGCTCTGCATCTTTAATAAGTGTGGAAAAATAATTTATTGAAATAAGAGTTTCAGTAGTAAAGCTAATTAAGGACCGAAACGGGCATTACCCTTTATATTAATATAGTTTCATGTATATGCATCCCTGTTCAAGATAATTCTTGTTGCGTTTCATGTTGGCTACTGCTAGTCATGCTAATTAGGCCTACGGTGTTAGCGTCCACCTGGGCAGAGCCTGTGTTTAATGTTACAACATGTAATGTCCCTTTTTCCCCTCATCATTTCCCATTTGTAAGCTTGTTGTATTGTTGCATTCACGTTTCATTTGTAAGCGTTTACAAATTGCATGTCTCTTGATTTTAGATCACCAGTAGTGCATCATCTGACCTGAACATTAAAGGGGACAGCAAGGCCATCATTCGTGGAAACGAGGGCGTCAACATCATGGGCCGGACTGTAGAGTTCAAAATGGGTGGAGGCATCGAACTCAGGGCTGTAAGTATGGAGTGTAGCAACATGTCCTGTTAACATGACTTGATGTGTGACACTGGGATTGAGGAGTGCATGTTTTCCCCATAACGTGTCCTTTAAAATAAAGGTTGTTCTAAACTCTTGCACGAATACAGTTTATAGCTGATGTAGATGAATATGTGAGGATGCACGGGTTATTTTGGGATTTTTTCTTTGCAGGAGAACAGCATTGTCCTTAACGGATCAGTCATGTTCAATGCTACACGCATCCCTAATTCCGCAGGTGATGTGTATTTTGATGATGGCATGGAGAGGTACAAGCTCTGCATGTGTGCAGATGGGACTCTGTTTCGTGTGCAGGTGAAATATGCCAACATGGGCTGCCAGACTTCAGACAACCCATGTGGAAAAGCTCACTAGGAGACTTTTCCACAAAGTCTGCTTTTACATCTCACTACAGTCTGTCGGCACTGTCAGATTACAAATTTGCATATATAGAAACTTCTATAAGACATTCATCATGACTTGCACATAACAATACCTCTGCCATACACCCAACAAATTCTGTATTCCTCATTTTGTTTGCCAAACAGGAATTGTGTTACAGATTATTGCCACTTGGCCAAAGATACGAACATACTTGTAAGTTCTGAATTATTTTATTGTTCTGCAGGTGTGCCAACTTTATAAATGTGTAATGTCATTTCAGTACATAACACTCCCAGATTTAACATCATAGTGTGGTTTACACTGCCCATCAATAGGAATTAGAAGCTACAGTATTTACTTTTTGCCTTACCGTCCAGTGTAACTAATATGCAACCCTTGTAGACGGGTTGCATAAGATTTTTGTGCTCATGTGTTTGTTTCTGGCAGCTTTGTTTGATACTTTCTTTATTATATTCACCTCTGACAAGTTGAGACACTACATGATTATAATGATTTACTTAATATTACATTTGGGATGAACTGAAAAGCATAAGATATGTTTTAAGCCATCAAGTAATGCTTAAGTAGAGTAGGTCTCTTTTTTTGGATTGTCTATATGCACGTGCCAATGGATTTACAAGGGATGATATAGAATATAATATATATGTAATACTCTAATGTTGTTGCAAATCCTTTTTTACAGCAAAAATAATACAATATTGAAAATCAGAAGGAGAAGTTATGCCTCAGATTAATGCAAAGCTCTTTAAATGTTGATGAATGTCAGGAAAGTTTAAAGCCTACATTAAGTGTTCTGAATTTTGTGCAATGTAGTATAAAATATTTGACTTTCATTTTGCTTTGGGTTGTTTTGTCTGTTTTATAACAGGGCTGATGTTGAAATGTCAAAGTATTTGTTTCTCAGAGCATTACAGGCCTGATGTTGAAGTGTTTTTGATCTGCTAAATTAATTTTTGTTTCCAGAATTTCAATGCTCTGTTTGTTTTAATAAAGAAACATGTTGCTATGTGAAACTTCTTATCATTTGTTTTTAGGAAACGTTGTAAAAGTCTTTACATGGTCATTTAAAACCATAAAAGATCATACTGTTTTATTATCTAATGGAATGTGCAGCTATGGCATGGTTCTCCTTGCCATAAATCATAGTAATCGGTCATACATAAAGAGGAAAACAATCACAATAAGACATTAACCAGACAAGTAAATGATTGAATGAATCACAGAATGGCATCTTAAGGGTGGGTGCGTGTTAAGCTCAACTCAGCAAAATACTCTTCAGACTTTGATCAGAACTGCCGGAGACTGTCAAAGTTAATACACTAGGTGTGAAAAGACAGTCACCAGTTTTCCTGTCAGCTTGGCAAAGAGTGGACGCAAAGGTGAGTTTGATAATTTGTACTTAATTTGCTGTTTGTATTATTGTACATCATGCACCTCTTTTACTTTTAAGATAATATGTTATTGTGATGAGTAATATAATTTTAGCGTTTGGTCTTAGAGCATTGGATTTAGTGATTTTTAGTATATGATTATACAACTGTCTGTCTTTCATACAACATATCCTATTAGTAAAAATATCTTATTTTTACTCTTTGAGTGAATTTCTGAACTGTCATTCATTATGATCTATCTGTACTCTCAGCACAGGTGTGTATAATGCTAATAATGTCTGATAGATATAACAAAAAGGTAATTCTAAGAAGTTATTATGTTAATGTTTCACAACCTGTGCACAAAGTACAACCCATAAATAGTATAACCCATAATGGTGAAGTGACATTTTGCAAATGAATAAATAAAGCATAAAACAAAGTCCAAAGGAACACCCTGAACTTCATCAGTGTAAAATGGAGGAAGTACTACTTGCTTACTACTCAGGTAGAAATATAGTTTTCAACATGGCAATGACTGAACGTACACAGACATTCTCGAGTATATTCAGAATAAGTATCTGAGTGGCCCAACAGAGGTGCTGAGATGACATCTCTTAATTTAAGTTAATATGTTACTATGATGAGTGATATACGTTTTGCATTTGGATTTATTGATTTTTACTATTTGAGTGAATCTCTGAACTGTCATTCACGATCTATCTGTTCTGTCAGGACAGGTTGTGATGGCAGTGGTACAGGGGCCGTCCCTGGCTGCTGTGCTGCTCCTCGTCTCCTCTGGCCTCCATTGCTCCTCTCTCCGTCCTCCCTGTCCAGAGTCCTGCAGCTGTCAGAAAGCTCCCCTGTTGAACTGTTCCTCCTCTGGCCTTTCCTTGGTGCCGCAACACATCCAAGACTCCGTCACTGAGCTAGACTTGTCCCATAACCTCCTTGACACTGTAACGCTCAACCGGCCACATCATAACCTCAGGAGTGTATTGCTGGGAAACAACAGTATCACACACTTGTCCCTCTGCATTGAGAGAAACCTTGGAAGCCGTTATGTCAGAGGTAGACCTCTACGTCGTTTCAGACTTTCAAGAAGACAAGAATGTGTATCTTGGGCCCCCACCCTGCAGCTACTATCTGTTGAGAGGAATCAGCTAGAGCAACTCCCACAGGGTGAGTCAGTGTAATATGGTAATACACCCATATATAAAACACTGTCACAGCACATGAACAGCAGTACTCAGGCTGAATTTCCACTGTTAAAGTTTAATTGTAAGATTAGATCACTATTTGCATTTGCATGCTGTAGTTGGTCAAGGTGGAGCTAATTTAATTGCTTTATGAATGGCTGCGTAGTTTAATCTATAACAGTGTCATATTTTATATATATATCATATGTTTTGTATGCAAAATCTTAGTCTGAAATCGCTGTTCAACAGATATAGTGAAATAAAAAAAGAAATTTCCCTCAGAAATGTAAGGGAATATGATTATAAAGTAACACAGTAATGGAAATACTCAAGTACTTAAGTTACTTACCAACAGATGTACTGTATGAAAAACTGTAGAATTGAATAATCCTACACATAACACACAAAACTCACACAATCTTAAACCATTAGCCACTAACATTAATGGAATTGCCATTACATACTTTAATTGTGTTCAGTAGTGTTCACAACAGTGCGTAGTATCTTATAATGACTTATAGACCACACCCAACAAGTTCAAAGTCTAAATAGTTACAAGAAATGTCTATTGTCAATGATTGTTGATAAGTTCTACAGTCAACACTATCCACACCTTTAATTGCCCTCTGGAGTGTCGTTGAGAAATGTCCATGAGTCAGACCTGAAAGGTAAGGCCACCTCGTAGGCATATGGTTTACCAAATTCCGCCTAAAAAGGGGGTTTAGGGTCTACTAATTTGTCCGTATGGTAAAATAAGTGTGTGCTGTGTGCGTTGCTGTTATTGTCATACAGTGTATATTCATTTGATTCTCGCATATAAACAAACCCCATCATTGACATCCTTTATTTTTTGTACTTTGCTCCATTTAGAAATGATTAAACCTCCCAAGATAATGACACTACACCCTTCAGCCAGTCAGTTTTTATTGACATTCCAGTGGCTTTAAAGAAAGGTGTAAACATGCAGTACAACTTTTTTTGGGGTGGCAGTAGCTCAGGGTTAGTCAGTAGGGAGTTGGGTTGTGAACCAGAGTGTTGTTGGTTCAAGTCCCCATACGGACCAAAGTATGGTGGTGGACTTGTAGCTGAAGAGGTGCCAGTTCACCTCCTGGGCATTGCCAAGGTGCTCTTGAGCAAGGCCCCCCCCTACTCTGACATCTCTCTATTAGTGCATGTATAGGTACTGAGCATGGGTGTGTAATTCAGGCCTGTTTGTAATGTGTGTAATAACAACAGAGTGAAAACATTGTAATTTCCCCTTGCGGGATTAATAAAGTATAAATTATTATTATTATTTTAAGTTCCCCCCCTGAATCTTGTTATTTCATGGAATTGCTGCTGCCGAATTGAACATATGTGTGTTTCAAAGAAATGCATTCACTCTGGTTCCTTTTAAAGGCATGTGTGGACAGCCCATTTACTTAGCAAGAGCTGTGTTGACAGTCATACACTTCTTTCCTGTTTGGTATTCAGCTCACAGCACCCTCAGTGCCTCTCTAATGAAGCACATACCCACAGTGCCTTACTTCAGCCCAGCCCAGTCTCAGGGAGATTGTCTCAGGCTAGTGAAAAGGAGGAGAAAGCAAGGAATGAGCACCACAGAAAGATCCATAGCCCTTAGTTAGTCATATTGTTAAGTGGGTTCACAGTGAAAATAAGCCAGAAGAATTTGGGTTCATGTTCTAGGGAAGGGGTGTTCATTGATTCAGACATTTTACACTATTCACTATCTAGAAGTCCAGAAAGTGAGAGAAGAGAGAGAAGTCTGTAGTTGATCTTATTTTATTTCAGCATTACTGCAAACAAATCACCTTCATAGTTAAAATAATGTGACTGTTGGTATCATAGAAAACCTCTTTGCTCCCTTCAGAAGCCACCCCATCATCGTTATTGTTGAGTTTCAATTACAGCTCTTGTTTTCTGTCATCCAGGGCTGGAAGGTAGTGAGTCCGTACAGGTTCTGCAGCTCTCCTTCAACAGGATCTCAACTCTACGACCAGGGGAGCTTAGCCACCTTCGACAGCTAAAAGAGCTACACCTACGACATAACCTCATCACAAGTCTCCATCCACAGATGTTCCAGGATTTAGCCCAGCTCCGGGTAACACAGATTTAAAAAAAATCTAATTTATTGAAACATGCACAAAGTATTCACAAAGTACTCCAACATTAAACTCGGTGATCCCACAATTTTTTTTGTTCATGGGTAATTTTCAGAAAAGTATTTTCCTATTAAAATATAATATAGCTTTTAATTAGAAAACTTGTCATTTAATTATTTTAGCAATCGCATTAAATGTGTCAAATTATACTGTATGTCCAAATTGTGCCCCCTTCACAGGTCCTTGATCTGAGCTTCAACATGTTGACCAGCCTCCATCCTCTGATTTACCTTTCTCTGCGTAACATTGGGGCGGATGTTAGGCTGGGCGGAAACAGGTGGCAGTGTGATTGCAGTATGCGCAGTCTAAGAAGGTGGCTGGCCTATGACAGTAGCAGAGGCCTGCAGTCCTGGAGCATGGTGTGTGCTTCCCCCTCCATCCTCTCAGGCAGAGACCTGCTACAGTTGGAGGAGGATGACCTGAACTGTTTTGGTACTGAAAAAGGGCCAGAGCTTCACCAAGATGTGACCGTCTATAGTGGCTCTGAGATACTGCTGTCTTGCTCTACACAAGGTAACAGCCAAAAAGGGGTAAATTACAGAGATTAGGGCTGTCAAAATGAATGCGATAATAACGAGTTGACACAAATTCCTTTTAATGCCAATACTTTTTTGACGCACGATTAACACACACACGTTCTGTGATTTGGGCCTCTGTCCTCTTCGTAGTTTGGGAAATCAGGAAACGATGCAGCAGTAATAATGTGGATGGCTAGCAGAAACAAACCTCTGTGAGCAGAAATGGATAAATAGTCTTTTGAATGGCAAGTTCATTTTCAAAGCCCTTCCAGATGGTTCTCTCGACAAGACTAAAGTTATTTGCGTGTACTGTCGATGTGAACTGAGTTACCACCGAAGTACGTCAAGTCTCAAATACCACTTGCTGGCCATGCATACGGCTGATGCAGAGAACCATTCTCCCCCTCGCCACTGGGTAGTTTTTTGAGCATACAGTACCTTTGGGTTATTCTGGAGAATATTCTTGTCATTGTTATGGATTGTTGCAGTAATAATAAACATTTGCATAAAGCAAGCATATTTGTCCACTTCCATGTTGAAAAGTGCATTAAAAACTTGACAAAGTACATTTACAATAGATAAAAAAAGGTGCGATTAATTTGCGATCTATTGCGAGTCAACTATGGACAATCGTGCAATTAATTGCGATTAAATATTTTAATCAATTGACAGCCCTAGTGTGTATATATATATATATATATATATATATATATATATATATATATATATATGTAACTTGCATATATAACTTACATGTATAACAATGCAAGTCAGTCTAACTGCATGTTAATGTCTTTGTTGTAGATTCAGTGTGGTGGATGCCCAGTGGTCAAGCATCTGTGAGCCAACCTCAGGATGGTCTGCTCATCAGTGACATCACAGAGAGAGACACAGGACTTTATGTGTGCGTGTCAAAAGAACACAACGTTTTGTCTGTTTTTAGCCTTCAAATCAGTAAAATAGGAGGTGCAAGAAGAAAAACTAGAAGTTTACCCAGAACCAGCCGACAAATAATCCCACAAGACACCCCAAATAGGATAGGTCAAGAAAGGAATCAGAGAGCTACACAGCCTAACTTGACTCTGGCTGTGTGTTTGTCTGTTTTCATCACGTTTCTGGTAGCCTTTATCCTAGGAGTCCTAGCAAGACCTTGTATTGATGTACTTTGGAGAAGGGTCACCAAGAAGAAAAGATCTTCTGCAACCAACTCTGTCTCATCTGTAGAACAAAGACATTATGAGAATGAGGCCTACTACAATGATGAGGAACCAGAACATGTGGGAACTCACAGGGAAAGGAGAGTCACATTTAGCACTGTAGAAGACGGCAATGTACAATATTATGATACCATACCCAATCTGGAAAGCAACAATAATGATGCAGTGATTGAATGTGAAGCATCTGAGGCTGAGAAGGATACAAATACAGCTGGATATTCAGGAAGGGAAAACAGTTCACGACGTGGTAGTCTAGAGACGAACCAGAGAGATGGCAGGGACCTGTCAGGTGGCATTGAAGCAGGCCGCACACAGAAAATAGAGTTTGAAACCATCCCAGACCCTGTTGAGCTGGATAGGAGAAGATTGTCTTCATGCTCAGATTCTTCACTATCTGATAAAATATTTAATGAAGACAAAATGACCCGAGGAGACCACTTAACACCCAAGTCTCGTCAGCTGGCAGAGGACTCGGTTCAGCAGAGAGCTGATGCCTCAACAGCTAAAAAAGTAGAGGGCACAAGAGAATTTCCTGGATTTTCTTCAGATTGCTCACCACATGTAAATAACACCAACCTAACATACTGTGATCTGGGGCAGGAGAATGAAGAACAGTTTGAATTTAGCGATTCTGTTCAAAGCACATCCTCACGGTCCAGCAGTGTGTGTGGTTCTTTTAAGGATTCAAAATTCATTGTGGCACCCACTACTGATAAGCAGAAGACTGATGATATGTCCAGCTCTAGCTCATTTGTCAGTAAGGATGAGGTTACACAATACATTGTGAACTCAGACCAAGAGGAGGAGGATATAGAAAGGAACCACAATAAACCTGAGGTCACAAAGACTTGCCTCAAACAGGATGCTAGTTTTGAACAGGAGATTGACCCTATCAGGCCTCCAGTCCAATATAACCAGGGTGACTACAGATATGACACACAAAAGCCTACAGTGAGACCTGAGGACTCATTTTCCTCTCATTCCAGTGACAGTGATGGGGAGAACTACACAGTCAAAAAAGTGTGTGTACCCGGTTTGGCTGTTACCAGTCATGGTAAGAGTCTTGATACCCGAGCACCTTCACTACCTGCAGGATATTCATCCTCTTCAAGCAGTGAGAGTGAAGCAGAAATCACAGACCTAAAAGTGAAACACAATAAAAGCGGAGTGATCGATGAGCCAGAAACTCTGTCAACTGACCTGGATCGCCAATGTATCTTCCAAATTAATAGGCGTGTAGATATCAACGCCCCATTACCAGTTTCTGATTCATCTTCTAATGATGAGAATATGGATGTAACAACAAAACGTTCAAATAAGCAAGAGCAAAAAGAGGTGGACATGGCAGGACTTCCAGTTAAAGAGTATCAATCTGTAAGCCATGATGCCATAAAGCCACAATGGCCTGCTCAAGATCTTGGCCATGCTACTCCCATCAAGAGGCGTGCCCCATCGCCACCTACTAATTCTTCTTTTAGTGGTGAGAGTGCAAAGGAAACAATGGACCACATGCAAAAGCAAGGTGAGATGCACATGACTGTGCTTCCACTTGGAGTATCTCAAAACGTACATTTGGATCATCCACAACCGCAATGGCCTGTCCTAGATCTTGAGCGTACTATACGCATTAAGAGGCATCTAGATATCAAAGCACAATCAACTGACTCTGACTCATCATCTAGTAGTGACAGTGAAACAACATACCACACGAAGAGGCCTGGGAAGGTGGGCATTGCAGGACTTCCATTTCAAGAATCTCAAACAGGAAGCCATGATCCAGACACAAGTTGGCCTGCCCTTGATCTTGAGCATATTCCTCAAATCAAGAGGCGTCTAGATATCAAAGCACCATCTCCTGATTTATCTCCTAGTAGTGGCAGTGAAGACGAAACAACAATCCGCATTAAGAAACAGGAGCAAGGACAGATGAACATGGCAAGGCTTCCAAGTAAAGTATCTCAAACTGTAAGTTATGACACACAAACACACTGGCCTGTCACTAATCCTGAGCATACTACACGCATCAAGAGGCGTCTAGATATCAAAGCACCATCACCAGCTTCTGATTCATCTTCTAGTAGTGACAGTGAGGGTGAAACAACACACCACACAGAGAGGCCTGGGAAGGTGGACATTGCAGGACTTCCATTTCGAGAATCTCAAACAGTAAGCCATGATCCAGACACAAGGTGGCCTGCCCTTGATCTTCAGCATATTCCTCAAATCAAGAGGCGTCTAGATATCAAAGCACCATCACCACCTCCTGATTTATTTTCTAGTAGTGACAGTGAAGATGAAACAATAATCCACATTAAGAAACAGGAGCAAGGACAGATGAACATGGCAAGGCTTCCAAGTAAAGTATCTCAAACTGTAAGTTATGACACACAAACACACTGGCCTGTCACTAATCCTGAGCATACTACACGCATCAAGAGGCGTCTAGATATCAAAGCACCATCACCAGCTTCTGATTCATCTTCTAGTAGTGACAGTGATGATGAAACAACACACCACACAGAGAGGCCTGGGAAGGTGGACATTGCAGGACTTGTATTTCAAGAATCTCAAACAGGAAGTCATGATCCAGACACAAGTTGGCCTGCCCTTGATCTTAAGCATATTCCTCAAATCAAGAGGCGTCTAGATATCAAAGCACCATCTCCTGATTTATCTTCTAGTAGTGACAGTGAGGATGAAACAATAATCCACATTAAGAAACAGGAGCAAGGACAGATGAACATGGCAAGGCTTCCAAGTAAAGTATCTCAAACTGTAACTTATAATAACCCACAAACACACTGGCCTGTTCTAGATCTTGAGCATACCACGCGCATCAAAAGGCGTCTTGATATCAAAGCACCATCACCAGCTTCTTATTCATCTTCTAGTAGTGACAGTGATGATGAAACAACACACCACACAGAGAGGCCTGGGAAGGTGGACATTGCAGGACTTGTATTTCAAGAATCTCAAACAGGAAGTCATGATCTTGACACAAGGTGGCCTGCCCTTGATCTTAAGCATATTCCTCAAATCAAGAGGCGTCTAGATATCAAAGCACCATCACCACCTCCTGATTTATTTTCTAGTAGTGGCAGTGAAGATGAAACAATAATCCACATTAAGAAACAGGAGCAAGGACAGATGAACATGGCAAGGCTTCCAAGTAAAGTATCTCAAACTGTAACTTATAATAACCCACAAACACACTGGCCTGTTCTAGATCTTGAGCATACCACGCGCATCAAAAGGCGTCTTGATATCAAAGCACCATCACCAGCTTCTTATTCATCTTCTAGTAGTGACAGTGAGGGTGAAACAGCACACCACACAGAGAGGCCTGGGAAGGTGGACATTGCAGGACTTGTATTTCAAGAATCTCAAACAGGAAGTCATGATCCAGACACAAGGTGGCCTGCCCTTGATCTTCAGCATATTCCTCAAATCAAGAGGCGTCTAGATATCAAAGCACCATCACCAGCTTCTTATTCATCTTCTAGTAGTGACAGTGATGATGAAACAACACACCACACAGAGAGGCCTGGGAAGGTGGACATTGCAGGACTTGTATTTCAAGAATCTCAAACAGGAAGTCATGATCCAGACACAAGGTGGCCTGCCCTTGATCTTAAGCATATTCCTCAAATCAAGAGGCGTCTAGATATCAAAGCCCCATCACCACCTCCTGATTTATCTTCAAGTAGTGACAGTGAGGATGAAACAATAATCCACATTAAGAAACAGGAGCAAGGACAGATGAACATGGCAAGGCTTCCAAGTAAAGTATCTCAAACTGTAAGTTATGACACACAAACACACTGGCCTGTCCTTGATCTTGAGCATACTACACGCATCAAGAGGCGTCTAGATATCAAAGCACCATCACCACCTCTTGATTCATCTTCTAGTAGTGACAGTGATGATGAAACAACACACCACACAGAGAGGCCTGGGAAGGTGGACATTGCAGGACTTGTATTTCAAGAATCTCAAACAGGAAGTCATGATCTAGACACAAGGTGGCCTGCCCTTGATCTTAAGCATATTCCTCAAATCAAGAGGCGTCTAGATATCAAAGCACCATCACCACCTCCTGATTTATCTTCTAGTAGTGGCAGTGAAGATGAAACAATAATCCACATTAAGAAACAGGAGCAAGGACAGATGAACATGGCAAGGCTTCCAAGTAAAGTATCTCAAACTGTAACTTATAATAACCCACAAACACACTGGCCTGTTCTAGATCTTGAGCATACCACGCGCATCAAAAGGCGTCTTGATATCAAAGCACCATCACCAGCTTCTTATTCATCTTCTAGTAGTGACAGTGATGATGAAACAACACACCACACACAAAAAGAGAGGCCAGGGGTAGTAGGGAGTGCAGGGCATTTGTTTCAAGAATCCCAAATAGTAAGTCATGATCCAGAAACACAGTGGCCTGCCCTAGATCTTGGTAATATAACTCGCATCAAGAGGCGTTTAGACATCAAAGCCCCATCACCACCTCCCGATTCAATATTAATTGGTGGCAGCATGAACCATACAGTGGAAGGAAAGACAGATGAAGCTATCAAAATTACTCATGGTCAGTTATCAAACAGCTCAATTGAGCAAGAGGAGGGTATGGAAAATTTAAGATACCCCCCAACAACAGTCGAACCAGATTCCAGATGGCCTAGACTGGATCTCAGCAGTGCCCTCTATGTCAAAAGGCGCCTGAATATCAAGATATGTTCACCCCCACATGAGTCATCTTCCAGCAGTAATGAGAGTGAAGGTGAGACAACAAACCTACCTGTTAAAGTTGAGAAGGACAGAACTGATGTGGGGATTACAAGTTATCAACCAGGGAGAAAATTGCCTGACATGAACGTGACTGTCCCCCACGTCAAGAGGCGTTTAAATATCAAAGGATCATCTCAACTAACGGACTCCTGCTCCTCCAGCAGTGACAATGAAAGCAGTCTTTCAAGCCACACAGTGAAACATGAGAGAGACAAAGGATATGTAGGGATCACAAATCATGAGCAACAGGCAAAGTTGCATAAGTTGAGTCTGGGTGTCCCCTACATCAACAGACGTCTGGAAATCAAAGCGCCATCACCACAATCCGATACGATTCTTAGTAGCGTGTCTCCTGGCTTTCGAAAATCTGAATCAAACTCTTCCAGAAGTAACAGTGAGGATGAGTCCAGGGACCACCCTAAACTAGGATTGGGAGTCTCCGCCATATCAAAGGCTACTGAAAAGGAGTTTATTAGATTGCCGAAGACCCACATTTCTCGTAGTCCAAAGACAACAATACCAGACCACAATATCAAATTAGAAAAGTATACAGTTATTAAAGAAGAAGTGGGGGGGGAAACAAGAAGTGACACACCAGAGATAACCCCAGAACTTCAGTCACGGTGGGCCACGATGAATTTGGGTGTCTCCCGCTTCAGAAAGCGTCTTGAAATCACATCAAATACACATAAACCACCACATCTGCCCTCATCACCTCCACCTGACTCCCCCTCCTCTTCCAGCAGTGAAAGTGGAACTGGGAGTAAAAGCAGCAGGATAGGGCGAAAGAGAAGGGGAGTTGGAATGCAAGGAATCATACACACAGAATCATCTCAGAGTCTCACCAATATCCCACATATCAGGAGGGCTTTGGATATCAGAGCACCGTTACAAAGGGAATCATCCAGCAGCAACAGTGAGGATGAGACAATAGACCACAGTGGTCCTGACCTGAGTCTTGGTGTCCCACGTGTTAAGAGGCGTCTGGATGTCAAGGCACCATTACCAGAGCAAAGTGATTCCCCATCTTCCTGCAGCGAGAGCGAAAGCAGACATGCATCAGACATGTCAGGAATGACAGATGATGACTCTCTAATCACATATAAGCGTATAATTATGAAAGCTTCATCGCCACCAAATAATTCTATCCACCCCAGTGGCAGTGGCACCCCTATTGACCAGACAAAACAAAGACATATGGGTGCTGAAATGCTAACTGTTGCGCAAGAAGGTCCATTCCATAGTGTGGGAGACAGAAATGCATCTCTTGCCCCAAAAAGAGTTCCCAGTATGAACTTTGATGATGTAGTAAAGAAAAAGATTGAGCAGCCCAGACACACCACGGGTGTGGACCTGCCACCCGAGATAAGGTGGATTGGCGTCGGTCGTCAGCTGTCTGACTTTTCCATCCCCAGTTCTAGGAGACATCTGGACGTGGGCTTATCGTCTCCACAGCACCCTTCATCTGCAGAGCCAGAACTTACCCAACCTGACTCCTCCAGTATTGAAAGTGATCACACAAAACAAGACAGAGGAAGAGCAGATGTGACACTGATGCATAAACACTTGTCTCTTAGTTCCAACAGCGTTTCTCTTGCATCCAGCAGACCTGAGGAAAGGATTGAAAGAAAAGGCCTCAGTGCCCTAAAAGCCATGTCATCGTTGAGACGAAAGTGGGAACCATTGGATGAAAATTTAGATAAGGGTGCATCTCCTGTTTCGGATTATCAAGATCCACAAAGCGTCACAAGTTTTAACTATCGCGGGTCTGAGGACATCAAGCCCCTGGCCAAACAGCCACCAACACAATTACATCTTTCCTCTACTTCAGTAGATGAGAGAAGAGCTACAGATTTGTTGTATGATACTCCCCGCTACAGGAGGCATGACATTGGAGGCATTAAACCACCGCAGGGGGCTCCACCTCCTATTCCAGCAACACCACCACCATATGAGTAGTAGGGCTTACATGGAGGTCTCCACAGAGCAGTAGGACACAAGTGTTGGAAGGCACCAGATCCTATCTGCAACAGAGCAGAAACAGAGGAATATGACCCTTCTTCACTTGCGCAACAAAACCCAGAAGTTTATTTTGACTCCTCAAACGTGAACATTAGTGAAGTTTTATTTTTTTTAAGTCACTGCGCCCTTAACACTGACGAAAACAAGCATGTGATTGGCATCGTCTGATCTTAAATTGGCCAGTGTATGACGCAAATATTGTGTAGTATATTGAATTTTACAAGTATTAGGCTTGAAATGAAATGTAAATATGAGTTTGTGTAGAACTGTTGTAGAGTGCAGTAGTAGAAGGCGTCATAAAAGTATTTTTCAAAGTCGCTTTATTTCTGTGAATCGCTTTTAAAAAGAGGTCTCCCTGTAATTAATTTTGCAAAGAGAATCCATATCATCCTAATGGTCATGTATTATTAATACTTATTAAGAGAACTTAATAAAACCATCGCTGAACAATATTATGCAGAGCCTTCATTTGTAGAAATAAGTAACCATGACAGTACTTTTTGTAATGGATAAACTATTAATTTGAGAGCCCAAATATAAGCCAGTAAGTTAATAAACCTTTTTTATTTATGTATATAGACATAGGTTATAGTGAAAACAGACATAAAGACACTTACATAGTTTACATACATATATACAGTTGGGACAAGGCTGTTCATCCTCCTGCATTGTCATGGGAGAACACTAAAACATTGATCTCTACACAGTATTTGGTAAGCAATCCAACAACTACCTCAATCATAGATGTGATGCTGATGGTTGATACATTGTAATGACAATGATGTCCAGGCTTTCATATCATTTTAGCTGCAGGGGATTTCAATGCTGCAGGGGATTTCAATGACACAATCAATATTTTGTCTTTACAACAAATTTCAACGTGTGTTTTGTGTGTCATGACTGAGTAAATAAATTAAATTAGATCCTGTATACTGGCTGCAGCTACCTACAACTTTTTAGCATGTGTGAGATGGGGTAAATGCAGGAGGGAACTCCTGCTCCACCGTGAGGTTACAGGTGTGTTCCAGGTCTTCTATAGACACAATCATGTTTCATCAGAATTAACATAACATGATCGTGAATATCAAATTAAGCACAAAACACTTGCACAAATTCTTGTGCAAAATAAAAACGCTTTTGAAAAATGTTTTCAAAAAATCTCATCCATTCACAAAAGGCTCTGTTGGAGCATGCATGCAAATATTAAATCTGACGATTCAGCATTACAACACAGCCAAAGACAAAAATGTATACATGTGTTACAAGAACATTATACTAGGCAAAAAAGAACAGCATAGCATCATCACAGTTCCAAACCGTCAGTGTCCATTGTTTTGATTAGATCCTACGGGTGGTACAAAGCAATGCTTTCAGCAAACCTACCTTTCTACTCAAGCCTTAAGGACCTCGTCCTGAGAGGGTCACTGGTCTTCCACTGTACTTATATTAACACTGTCAGTGTTGGGAGAGATGCTACTAGTAAGTGGAGACTTGAAACTTTCCTGGGACTAAGGAGGACAAAACAGATGCCACATATCAAGACAAAATGGACACCAACAAGCTCTATGTCAACTTATAACACAGCCCAAACAGTCTGAATTCATCCTGAAGTAATCCCTGATCACTCAGTGTGTGTGTCTGTGTGTGCATGAGCATATGTATACATATGCGTGTGTGTGTGTGTGTGTGTGTGTGTGTGTATACATTTGGGTTTGTTGGTATGTTTGTGTGTGTGGGACACACAAAGTGACTTCCATGTTTTGAGGCACAATAATACTCTTACCGACACAACGTAGATACATAAATCGGTTATCGGACCAATGAATGCAGATCAGAGTCACTAGTGGCTCACCGCTGTACTGTAATAAGAGTTAGTAAGCAGCAATGCTGATTTGTTTGGTGTTATGAGGTCTAAAGCCTTTGCGGGGGGTTAGCAAACTGTTAGCATTAGCTTGAGCAAAACAGCAGGAAGGAACAAAAACTGAAGAGGAATCACTGGCACAAATCAACAGTAAACTGCACAGGCACCAGAAACCTGCGATAAACCATTTTGACACAGTGTGCTTCTTGAAGAACTCCTATCCAACTCAAAATATGAAAAACGATAGTTAGTGCCATATGTCCAGAAAAGCTCAAGTCAAGTTCATTGCACAGACATACAATATTGAAAGGTGCCCAGGTTCAAAGTGACCCTGTTAAGACTCAGACACAATGCATGAATGGTCACTGTTGGGTTCTCTGTGCTGAAGACAAGGGTGGGGTTCTCCTACCAATACCATTTTGCTTCCATCATCCACGTATGATACCATGCTATCCTAACACAGACAGCAATATGACATGTCACAGTGAGAGAGAGCAATGCCACTGGGGATTGCTGCAAGCTTGCCCACTATGCAACTTCGGTAGGGAACACAACTCCACAATGGCAGCCCTCCGCCTCCGCTCTCTGGGCAGCATGCGCCCAGGCTGCAAACCCAGTGCCCCCACCCTAGCCCACCCACAGAACCCCTCCGCTATCAGGAAGCACCCACAGTCACTGCTTTACCATATTTGTATTGTTGTACATATTGGTTGTTGATTCTCATAGTCGTCATTGTCACAGTTGTATTCTTTTTTTCTTCCATTTCGCGCTGCACCTATGACATCTGTCTTTCCTTGTACCATTCCACAAACTCGTCCAACAAAACGGGCCCTGATAAAAAAAAAAAAAAAAAAAGAGAGCAGAAGATTAAAAAAACAAACTTATTTGTGTTAAGACTCACATTAACATTCACATGAAGCACTGTTGTCACGTTTATGTGTAGATATGTGTTCACTTACAGGCACCGTCCTCATCGTAGTTACTGAGGTCCAGGTTGATTGTCCTGCTGAACTCTAAAACATTACACCATTGGTCTTTGTTGATGACTTTGTACTTGGATTGCTGAGGAATAGTAAACAGACAGTTTACAGTACAACAACCTTTTTGTTTAAAGTACCCCATTTAAGGCCAAACGGGAATTGACACAACCTTATATACAACTACTGTATGGGACATCTTTGATTTGGTCAAATGTTGTAGAGGGCATTTGTGACGCTTACTTCTAGAAACTGATTAAACACAGGGAACAGAGGCCACGTCTTTCCCAGAAGAAGTCCCAGCATGCACTTGGCTGTGTTCAAGTCCAAACTCCTCTGATCCTTTTCCTGTCCAATCAAAACACCCACAGCTTCATGAAATCAATGCAAAATGTCAACCACACTTTAAACAGAGGAGCAGTCTAGCAACATAATTATCAGCAACATTAGCCCAATACACAAACTGAGCTGAATTCCTTAACTCACTGCTGTTACTGAGAATAAAATATAACACTGTTATCACAGTCACTGCAACATGTATTCATTCCCTACAACAATCAAGACAGGCTATGTAAATAGGCTACACACTGTGTACAAAGTGCTTTCCCAATCCAAGTCAAACTGGAAAATGATCTTGACCTCAAAATATCAAGATTGTTGTGAACATTGGCTTGAATAGGAGATTATAAGAATGTCACTCAGGCACACTTAGCAAACTTAGTGAACACTATTCACATGAACTGAATTGTTTTAAGCGCTGTGTATGGGAGCAGGTTTGCAGAAAAGACTTGGCTTGACTCACCCGAGCAAAATCAAAGGCATATCTATAAATGAGCTTAAAACTGGTGCTGTCGTTTAGGACAGATCTCAGGTAGTCGAGCGAGTTCCTCAGCCTCTCTGTGGAGTCGCACCTGACAACAACAGAGAAGTGTTAGACCTACTGAATACCAAGGGCACTCTCTAAAGACATGACTAGAGACAGAGCAAATACAAACAATCTACAATCTTGAAAACAGCATGTAAAAATACAAAAAAATTAAATAGAGAGATGACATACTGTAGTAGGCCCATGCCTCTAAGCCACTCCTGGAGAGTGAAATATCCCATACTCTGGGCATCCAGCTTCCAAGCAAGAACCAGCATCACGACCTGGGCACGGACACAAACACCCTTTATAGCTACAGACATCCTTAAATAGAAGATGAGTCAATCTATCAACTGAAATGACAAGTCTATTACATGTCAAAAATCAGACAACAACTTACCCTAATAACCCTTGAAATAAAGAATGGGCATAAATAAGTAGTGACTCAAAATTGAAATTGGGCTTGTGCATTTTTGTGAATAACTAATTATTAATTTATTATTATTATGCTAACTTTTCATTTTTATTAAACATCAAATCATGAGAAATGCCCATCACATAACACAGCAAAAGGGTGTACAAATGACTTGCTTTGTTTGACTGGCGACCAGAAATAGAAAAGTGACCAAACAGATGTAACCAAAATGCAAGAAACCTGCTTACATTCTCTGGCTCCACTCCAATGTCCTCGCAGAACTTCTCCATGCCCTCTGGACCCACCACGTCATCACAACCTATTTTAGACAGACAAGTGTGAAGCCACATTCATTTCACATGTGGAGCTAAAAACCTGCGTCAGTGATCAGTGGTCAAATGCTAACAAACCCAGAATGTATGATGATGCGAGTGGAGCGATGGCTGCCACAATACTTTACAATCTAAAACTTCACCTGCATATTCATAGAACCACTCCAAGCATCTTTTACTGGAAAATGTCTCCTCCTCCCGGATTTGTGGCGTTTCATGTTTTCTGAAAACGCTGCAGATGAAAAGAACGTTTTAGTCACGAGCTCAGCAGCATCACTGCAAGCACGGTTCAGAATTTCAAAAGTAGTCAATGTGATTTAAAAAAAAAAAAAAAAAAAAGCTCGTTTCTATTATGGCTTTCCTACCTGCAAAAATAAAGACTTTTCAGACACATTCCTCTTTAATAAGCCACAATAATCAAGTGCTAACTGACACAGACTGAAGTGGCCTTTTTTATCTTTAACAGAGGGATGTCACACCTGTCCTGGCGACTTTTCTTGGCTGACATGTCATCTCCAGCTGAGGGTCTCCTCTTTTTCCTAGGAGGCATGGCTCTAGAGCAACAAGCTAGGGAAGGAAGTGGAAGACAGAATGAAGGAGCGCTTACTTATAAGAAATACATGGATACTGCTTATTTTCTCTTGCTAAACATGCTACTCTCAAGGAGCCTGGCAGAAAGACATTGTTTTGGTAGTAGCTTCATGCATGACTGTCCTAGTGATGACAGCGGTGACAGTGTTTTACATTGACTACAAAACACACAGGGACCAGCCGAATTATTACCTGAGGGGTGGCTATCCTGTCCAACGTCTTCTGTCAGGTTCTATCAAAACAGATACCACATGCTAGTGAGTTGGACACGCGTGTACACAGTGCACACTCACTAACACAAACCTAAAATAATATATAGTACACAAGCTACCAATGTGTATTTACCAGCCTGTGCAAGGTGTGGTGGATCTTATGGATGCTCGCCAGTGTAGTCAAGTGGGAATTCAGCTGAAAATCTATTTCCACAAAAAAATAAAGATAACGTCAAAAATTCAACTAAAGCATAACACACAACCTTGTGCTCCTAATTAAACTAATAAGCTTAGTACAAGGGGAAAACAAGGTGACATCATCGTAGCATCAACAAAAATATTGTGGTATGGTTTTCATTTTTGCCAGTAACCAAAGACAGACTCTACAATGCTCAACTTACTTTCGTGAGATTTCTACTTTAAGGTTTTACATTTCAGGAAACGACAGAAAAACATCTCACGCGACTGAGGGGAGTGACTCTCTGCATTCCTCGAAAGGCATTGCAAACTCGATCATATTTGATCATGCATGCTACCTTGTCGCCAAATGTTATCTATGGATTCCCGTTCAAAACCTGTCATCAAATCCCGATGCTTGTCAAATGTATTTCTAGAGGCCAAAAACCAGACAAAAAAAAACACACACACTGCCGAACAGATAGCACTAGCTGCATACCTAAAATTGTGTGCAGACGCGCAACTTGCACAGAGTTTACAAAGTATCTAGAGAGTTGAGCGTATGGGTGTTGTAGTCCATTTCCTTCAAAGAGGCCGTAGAAACCTCTGCTCTAGTTGGGAAACTAAACTACAATTCCCAAGCCTTAACAAAACAACTATTTCTTTCAGACCCCCTCTACCCCCTAACATTTACCCGAACTGATTGAATGCATTTATATTGTCTTAAAAAAATCTAACATCATATGCCTACTGGCACATAAGCATTGCGCAGACGTTTTGCAGCAGCAGATGTAGGTGCCGCAAAGCCCGACAGCACTGCTGCAGCAGGCAATGAAAGATGTTTTACACAACTGCGTCACAATTTTCATTCTCTGTGATAGTGATAGTCCGCAGTTGACCAGAAAATTGACCTATTTACAATGGCATTGCGTTGATCCTAAGTTTGAGTTGAAACGCATAGTGCATCCTCAGTAATGATGAATATAAACATCACAACGCAGCGATTACCATCGAAAACCTTCTGGATTTGACTAACGTCGGCTGCTTTAGACTGAGCACTGCTAACGCTACACACACAAAAATAACTCCAGCAAGACTGGTGTGTTAAATTAAACCCCCTGCATGTCCAAAACAACTGAAATGACACTAGCTATCCATCCTTTGTTGTCGCCCAAGACAACACTGGCAGATACAAAGGGAGCCCCAAATGGCACGGAATTCATACGTTCTCGTCTAATCTTACAGAAACACGGGCTAAAAGTAGATGTGGAAACACAACACGTCTGCTTGCTTCTCTCCGATAAACTCTGCAGCACCTGTGAAGGTTCGTAATTGAATGCAGAAAAGCCTCTATAACGTTACTACTTACTTGCCGCATCAGAGTGCATTTTTATGAAACATACAACTGTCTGTGGGAAGTCCGGAGACCGGCCAATAGGCGGGCCTTGTCAACGTAAACCACGCCCTCGGACGATGATTGAAACAGAAGCTGTTCGGTCTCCGCCTGTAGTCGCTGGCGATTGGCTGTTAAAGGTGTCATGTCACAAGAAGGAGGAAAAATAAATAGACCCCTCCCACACAGAAATGTGATTGGGCCGAGTTCCCAAACAGGCTGCGCTTCCTCTGTGATTCATTGGTCTAGAGGTTTTAATGAGCGCGTCAATCACCAGAATTTCCTCGTGCAAGCCTGAAACCAGCCCACGATGGAATCTGATTGGTCAATTTAGTCATAAGTAGACCTCCCAGAAGCCGCTGCTGTTTGGGTTGAATGGGTTCGTTTATGCTAATGTCAAGTCAGCCTGGCGGAGGTTAGTGGCGGTGCGTTTGGCAATGTGAATGGTGAAATGTCTCATTCCATGATGGTAGCATCAAAGCCGTATCCTATCAATGACGGCAGGGCATACCTTCTCTGTTCTCGTGTTGTCACCGGTCATTATACGTCGATTGATGTGCGCATAAGTCCTGTCCCAATGCTTCAGTTAACGTTACCGTATAAAGTTTAGCAACCGTAAGCACTAACGTTACTTGTCAGGTGACTTGAAATCCTTGGTATTGGTATTGGTATTCTCCAAAACGAACGGATACATTCAACATCCAGCTACGTTGTTGTTGTGGGAGAGTGCCTATGTTCCCACATTTCTAAGAAATGTTTTTTCCACTGAAAATTAGGCCCTGTGTTCCCACAGCGCTGTGTTCCCACATTTCTAAATTGTTTTTCAAAATTAGGCCCTATGTTCCCACATTTCCTTTTTCATAAATTTGTATCAGATTGTATCCCCCTTTCTCCCAATTTGGTAGCCAATTACACCCAACCTATTATCCAGTAGCAATGGACTACAGATGGAATGTAACCCTAACCCTAACATAGGGCCTCATTTTCAGTGAAAAAGAAATTCTTAGAAATGTGGGAACATAGGGCTGTGGGACCATTGGATTGTGGAAGCATAGGGCTGACCCTGTTGTTGTTGTTGTTGGTCCCCAATTAGTTTTGTTTTAATGTCGGTATACAACATCCATCCATCTTCATCCTATTATCCGGGGTCGGGTCGCGGGGGCAGCAGCTCCAGCAGGGGACCCCAAACTTCCCTTTCCCGAGCCACATTAACCAGCTCTGACTGAGGGATCCCGAGGCGTTCCCAGGCCAGGTTGGAGATATAATCCCTCCACCTAGTCCTGGGTCTCCCCCGAGGCCTCCTCTCTGTGTCGGTATACACATGAGATGAATAAGCCTATATGATTCTGTTTAACCGGTCCACTAGTTGGCCAGTAAACTGTACTGAATCATTGACTGAGAGTTTGTAACACAAGTTGACCAAGTCTATGAAAAAGACCCCTGAATGCCACCATTTTCAGTAAATTCATATTAACTTCAAGGTGGAACTGGGCAAATTGCGTGCTGAGTAGACCACTGCAATGTCTTAGGGAAATATTGTACATTTTACTGTACTAAATTTACAGTTTTAGTTTCTCGTTAACAGTTTAGATACAAAACATTATAAAATCATTACATTTTATGCATTTTTGCTGTTTATACATTTGCATAATCCAATAGGCTATATATAGCCTACCTTTGACTTAACGTTTACTGTACAGGGCAATGTTTTTACTGGGCATACTGTGCTGGGCACTTCTTTGTGCTTTTGTGAATTTGTGCTTTGGTATACAAGAAAATAAGAATAGTTTGGACATATAAAAATTCAGTTTAGTCAATGGTTAAAATGAATAGTGGGATTTCTGCATATTAAACAAGAGTAAGGGTAATCCTGTGGAAATGTTTTTGAGCAAGACAGTGAATCTGGGCCGGTATTACAGAATCTGACATCATTGTAGTTTTTATCAGTGGTAATAAACCATTCTTTGATTTATCTCCTCATAACTATGTTGCTGGGAACGATAAACCAGTTCCTGACCTTTGGTTAGTTTTAGTTCTTTTAGTTATGTTTTATTTCTGTGTCATGCGAAACATTTTGGCCCATCCCACATGGGATTACAAGACACCACAAATTTACTTATTTAACAAACATCTTCCTGTCACATATACAAATCATTCGGAGAAACACTTGAATACAAATATATACATATACACACATATATGTATATACACGTACACACATACACACACCACACACAAACAACAAATTCTCATCTACAATTCATCTCGATAAAGAGCTTTTTTCCTCTTCTCCCAAGCTTTATCTAGATAATTGGCTAATTTATATGTTTCATATGTGAACAGCCATCTCAGTCTTTGAGCATCATCCATATTTACCAAGTCAATCTCTGCTTTTATCCTACGAAACAAAAAATAACGCTGCTCACAATAAAAAGGACAATAGAAAACAAAATGGAACTCATTTTCTATATCATTCAAACAACACATGGGACAGATCCGTTTTTCCTCTTCTACATTAACATATCGTCCTGTTTCAACAGTCAAAGGTAAAACACCAGATCGCAACTGAGCACACAGAGATCTTTGCCTTTTTGACAAATTATATACAACATAATTCTCAGTGCCATATTCTGGTTTTATCATTACAAAAGTACGCAATTTTGGCTTAGCCCAGATATCATCGGCCCACTGCTAGTAGTAGTAGTATGTAGTATGCTTCTATTGAAGTAATATATTTCAGCACTCCTTCAGTTCACCTCTGCTGAACAACATAGGCTATAAAGATTTAAATGTATATAACATACTTTGATATTTAGTTTGAATGTTATTCAGTAAAATTAGATCAATGTTAATGTAAGGAGATATGTATGTATTTATGTATGTCTCGGGTTTGAGGCAGATTTGATGAACTGTATGTTGGAGTGGATTCTAAGGCTGTGTCATACATTGTAAGGATTATTTGTAAGGATTATGAGTTTCACAAGACCTGCCCACATTGTAAAAACTAGAAAGACTGATTGCTTTCATTTAATTTCAGTCTAATGGTTTTCATGACCAACATGCTTACTTGCACATGTAAATGGATTCTAATATTTTACCACTACCCATACTTGATAAACAAGCAGAAACAATGGCCACATTTTAAATAAGGTGGGTCTTACTTGGAGGTGGGTATAGGTGTACAGCGGTGAGCCTAAACTAGAACGTTGCAGACCCTAATGTGTTTTTAATCTCATGTGTGACAAATGGGAAAACATCTTTTGACTATTCTTTTAAAATATAAGTACATTACATTTATATTGAATTTTATATCTTAAAAGTTGTTTTTTAACCCAAAGCAGTATTTGCTTCTTTTATGGACAGAGCTTCTAATAGGTTTTTTCAAGTGGGGTGGAGTTCAAAACATAGGGAGGAGCAATTACAAGCAGTTAGATTAGAGGCACTGAGGGAGAGGAAATACAGTATACGAGCCAGAGAATTGCATCATGAGTTCTGAAAGAACTGGACAAACTGTGACAGTGAAGACAGGGGAAGCAGTAGCCGCTGCTACTGGTCCAGCTGCAGTGAAAGGGGAGTGGAAGGTGAGAGGCAACAAATGATTTGTACTGGACGATGTGGGCCATGCGATATGATACCTAACCTGTCATGTGCATCTTACAGTGTCCCATGGGTGACGGTCGTGTCCATAGAGATGATGTGAGAAAGGTTTGGAAAGAGTGCCACGAGAAAAGCTTCTGGTACAGAGGTATTGTCTTCTAGACATCCAACACACACACACACACACACACACACACACACACGCTTCATACTAATTGTTATCATTGTAGCAAACAAACCAACAAATCTGTCAGATGATCAAGGTGTGAAACCACACTGCATGAAATATTCTTCCAGGTGTATTGGAGTCAGTCTTTTTATTGTAGAATCAGTGGGGCACAGCTCACCTATTGACACCCGGTATACTTAACGCTGTGTGTTTACATTCTTCTCTGTGGAATTCAATCTGTGGCCCCAAAACACTCTCATATGGGGACACGTTAGAAATGGCAACCAGTTGTCATTGCCATGTTACTCTAACGTGAGGGTTCGGTATGTGGTGGTGGATCACTCTTAATGAGAATAAACAGCAGGATGGAGACGGATGACTTTCTAGCGGTACTTTACTGAACACCACTCACAACAACAACACTTCCTTGTTCGGACCTTCCACGTGACTGAACTGACCAATCAGAAGCGAGAACTTAGACTGAGGTAAACGTGAGGGAATCAGAGAGGCAGATTCAACAGAATATCCTGACTGTGTTAAATATGTAAACATGTAAATATGTAACTAATAATTGTGCAACCTAAATATGTAAATGATTAACTGACTAAACATTTAAATAAATTTCTAGTAAATTAACTCAAATATAAATTATATTAAATTCCGAGCCTTACACCTTTCAAATATGAATTAACTCCACTTCTAAACCTTACATTTACATTTACAATTACACCACTTTCTCGTTCTCGTTTACTTGTGCTTATTTTTTGTGCTAATTGTTCATCCTTTGTAGTGAATCCAGTAAATTATGATGACCACGCAGGTTACTCTGGCTGATATGATCTTGTTTCAAGTTAAGGTTGGTTGAAGTTCGACAGGGAGTGTCCTCAAGTCAGCCAAGTCTATATGCCAAACTAAATTCTTATAGTGCTCATATTATGCTCATTTTCAGGTTCATATTTGTATTTAGAGGTTATATCAGAATAGGTTTACATGGTTTCATTTTCAAAAAACACCATATTTGTGTTGTACTGCACATTGCTGCAGCTCCCCTTTTCACCCTGTGTGTTGAGCTCTCTGTTTTAGCTACAGAGTGAGACATCTCACTTCTGTTCCATCTTTGTTGTGAGTCGCACATGCTCAGTAGCTAGGTAAGGACTACTAGCCAGTCAGAAGCAGAGTATGAGGGCGTGCCCTGACAGTAGCTAGGTAAGGACTACTAGCCAGTCAGAAGCAGAGTATGAGGGCGTGCCCTGACAGTAGCTAGGTAAGGACTACTAGCCAGTCAGAAGCAGAGTATGAGGGCGTGCCCTGACAGTACCTAGGTAAGGACTACTAGCCAGTCAGAAGCAGAGTATGAGGCGTGCCCTGACAGTACCTAGGTAAGGACTGCTAGCCAGTCAGAAGCAGAGTATGAGGGCGTGCCCTGACAGTAGCTAGGTAAAGACTACTAGCCAGTCAGAAGCAGAGTATGAGGGCCTGCCCTGACAGTACCTAGGTAAGGACTACTAGCCAGTCAGAAGCAGAGTATGAGGGCGTGTCCTGACAGTAGCTAGGTAAAGACTACTAGCCAGTCAGAAGCAGAGTATGAGGGCGTGCCCTGACAGTACCTAGGTAAGGACTACTAGCCAGTCAGAAGCAGAGTATGAGGGCGTGTCCTGACAGTAGCTAGGTAAAGACTACTAGCCAGTCAGAAGCAGAGTATGAGGGCGTGCCCTGACAGTACCTAGGTAAGGACTACTAGCCAGTCAGAAGCAGAGTATGAGGGCGTGTCCTGACAGTAGCTAGGTAAAGACTAATAGCCAGTCAGAAGCAGAGTATGAGGGCGTGCCCTGACAGTACCTAGGTAAGGACTACTAGCCAGTCAGAAGCAGAGTATGAGGGCGTGTCCTGACAGTAGCTAGGTAAGGACTACTAGCCAGTCAGAAGCAGAGTATGAGGGCGTGCCCTGACAGTACCTAGGTAAAGACTACTAGCCAGTCAGAAGCAGAGTATGAGGGCGTGCCATGCTAGCAGCTAGGCGAGCATTATAACGTGTGTTCCAAAGTGACCACGTTTGTCTCTGAAGTAAAGGCTGGACTACAATAGAGCTGTTTGGAGCAGTTTGTGAACAGTGTTTTCTGTTGGAGATGGTAAGTCCCTTTGGGGGGGGACTTTGGGCTTTTTCACTTTTGTAAACCTAGAACGTGCACAAAAAAGATATATAACACAATAAAGGAAAGGGAAAAAGCCAAAAAGCATAATATAAGCAAACAATGACCTGCTCCAACAAGTGTAACACCCACACAGAATTCCACTGTCAGACCAGAATTACTATAGCAAGGTGAAAGTCACACGCCATGGGGAACAAGCATGCAGAATATTGTGGCGAAGGTTGTTTTATTTATAACACTTTGTCTTAACCCTCGATCCCTGTCCTTCCACTCACTGTCAGCCATGCAGCTGCTGCTGGTGTTCTCTCACCATGCAGTTATATAAACATTAATTGGCAACAATCGGTACTCCAGTCCGGTCCTTTTAATCAAAGTAGGTGGACGAATTGTTGAGTCTTGCTGTAGTACTTCACAGGTCAAAGTTCAGTCAGATTAAACTTGGTCTCTATCCACGACATTCCACTTCTGGGATTGCTGCGTTGCCGCTGGAAATTCCACCGGATTTCACTCTTTTCGGCCAGATATCCGTCACCTTCGTCTCTCTTTGTGTTGGCGTTCTAACCTCCGGTGGATTTGTGAGGACTATGGTTAACTGCTCCTCAGATCTCTGCAGGGTAAATCCAGACAGCTAGCTAGACTATCTGTCCAATCTGAGTTTTCTGTTGCACGACTAAAACTACTTTTGAACGTACACATGTTCCACCAAAACAACTTCCTTCCTGAGACTATTTTGCAGCAGCACCGTGACTCCGTCCGGCGCTTAGCACCGCCCATAACGATCGTGATTGGTTTAAAGAAATGCCAACAAACCAGAGCACGTTTTTCCCAGAATGCTGTGTGGACTAGCCAGACCCTCCTCCGCAGCGCTGTGGAGGAAGGTCTGGCAAAGCGAGACTAGATTTAACTCAAATCAGGCAGAGCAGGATCAAACCATTACAGGACGTGCATGCATCTGGCTCCGGGAGCAAAATGAAGTGTTTAATCAGTCCAAAAAAAAGAAATCATCATTGTGGCTTTGATCCAACCAGTTCTCACGGGAGTTTGTGAAATGGTCACGTTATTTTGATCTATTGATTCGTGTACAGGGACACGATTTTTTTGTTTATTTCGTGGTGGTCACCACGAAATGGGAACGTGACCATTTCACAAACTGCCATGAGACTGGGCTGCAGCAGCCTGCTCTGGGGCACGCAACAACGGGTAAATGAAACGCCACACACCGGCGACAACAACGGGACGGACCGCCACATGCGGGACACGATCAGGGTCCAAAATTAACTTTTTCGTCCACCAGCCAAATGGCTAGTCAATGTTTACATTTCACCAGCCACTTAATAGAGTACCATTGTGTTTTTGGCTGGTGAGTGTAGCAGATCTACCAGCCACTTGCATATTTTACCAGCATTTGGCTAGTAGATGGTGCTAATTTGGAACCCTGGACACGATCCCCGGTCTCTGGGGGACGCGCTACAACAACGGGACGGTTGTGGTTAGGAAAAGAAGAACGGGGAAAGGAACTGCCACACACGGGACGCCAAGTCCTGTGTTGTTTGACCTATCCACCACCCCAACCAACCTCCATATGTGGATTTTCAGCTTTTCAATACTACTAGCTACCGTAATCGTGCTGTTATCACGAAAGATGCTTCCCATTGAAATACATTAGTTTCAGATTCGTCCTCACCACCACGAAAAAAAATGACATGAACGTGTCCCTGTACACGAATCAATAGATTAAATAATGTCACCATTTCACGAACCATTGTATCATTTGACTTTGTTCTCTTTCTTTCATGACATTAAATGTCATTTAGCTGATGTTTTTTATCCAAAGTGACTTACAAATGATATATATGTCAGAGGTCGTACGCCTCTGGAGCAACTAGGGGTTGAGTGTCTTGTTCAGGGACACGTTGGTTGATGTATCGCAGTGGGAATTGAACCCAGATCTCCCACACCAAAGGCATGTGTCATATCCAGTGTGTCACCCTTTATTTCATTCTCTCTTTCTTTAACCGCTTTCCTTTCAGAGGGATTTTTGCAGTTCCTAGAACATAACGTTCCTAGAACCCTTTTTTTCTCATGTTCCGACTGGGCCAATTTGGGGAAGTCACTCTGGCCACAGTTCCTGTAACTCTTTCAGCTCCTACTTCAGGCAAGTCTTTTCTCTTTTCCCTTTTCAGCATATGAACCCAGGTGAACGAGGGTCGGGTTTCCGGTACAGACAGACCAACAACGGGACAATTTGAACAATTTTCGCAACAATTTTGATGATCTTATTCATCACTAAATTCACTTCTGACAACGAAATTAACTGTTTAGATTTCGAATATAGGCAGTCTTGCGAAAATTGATGCCGAATTGACAATTTGCTTCAAAGTTTTTGGAGTTGAGAAGCTCCATGAAGTGAGGCGACAGCCAGCAGGCTCCTGCCCCGGCCTCTAGCTCGTCGCTCGGCCAGTCCTGCTCAGACACCTCGCTGTGAGCTGGAGGTCTCTCAGACCGCTCTCGTAAATAAGAGGCTTTTATTTCGCCGTTGACGGTTCGTTTGTTTAAATATCACAACACATGTCCATCATGAGATTAACGGGAACCTGTGGTTAACTGTCTTTTTGGAGTTAATCTCCACAAGCGTGTCCTGCAGCTGGCCGGCCCTCACACACACACACACACACACACACACACACACACACACACACACACACACACACACACACACACACACACACACACACACACACACACACACACACACACACACAGTCACACACACGTCCACAGTGCAGCAGGCAGAGGCGGGGGAGAGAGAGATTCCCGTTTATCTTCGGGAGACTTGTTTAAATTATGACAAATATGCTATAATCATTAGATTTAGTATTTAGTTAGTACTTTTTTTGGTGTATTTGTTTTCTGATTTTAGCGCTATAAAGACCGTTGCCATGCTTCCATCACTCCTTTAACCCTCCTATCAATCCCTATGGCCACTTCACCAGTGCGAATGCAATTGCAAAACCAGTTTTGGGGGAGAGTAGTTAGTAGATGTGTTTAGAAGTGGACTTTTCCTTTAACTACGTTCATGTAACTACTTGGTCGGAAAGCGGCTTTTCTTTCTATAGCTCTTCCCTTCTCCCTGGGTAGCATGGCTCATCTACAACAGGAAAGAAATGACATTCAAACCTTGTCCTTCCATTATATCATAATGACACATGTAAACTTGTAAATAAATCATTTTTGTAAGTATCCCATTTGGTTTAAGTTCAAGTTTATTTCCATGCAGAAATTTGGAAATCACCAAAGCGCTTTGGTCCCTTTCCAAAACTAGCAGGTGTGTACCATACAGTATTTTGACTTTCTTAGCAATGCTTTTAACAATCCCTCAGCAATTATTGGTCCCTAACAATGATTCCCAATTCTTTCAGTTATCCTTACGTATTTCCAGTTTCATCTGACCAAATAGCACCTTATTTGCAGGAGAACAAAGTATCTTATAGGGAGTGCAACAAAGGGATTAAGCACAAGTCATTTGGTCTCATTATCAGCTGCAATATACTTTTGCAAAAACAACCAAACTGAATAAATATTGCCTAAAATATGAAACAAGTAGTTTCTTTTTTTACCAATGAGCAATTCAGGCCATACCAACATAAAACAGTAAATATTACTGCCACTACATTTCTTTTTTAATAGTTACAATAATTCCACTCTCATATTTGCTTATCTTGACTTAAGAAAAAAAATCAATGTCAATTTGTCACTAATCTCATTTTTTTATGTGCAAATACACACAGGACATACATAAAGTGACTATAGTGTTTGCTGTTTAACTAAGATCATCTGTTTTGGGGACAAGTAATGTTTAAACTGTTTGAGTGAAAACTTCAACGATCATTCTATTTTTATGTTTAATTTCCTCTAAGAGGACACGTTTCTTTTAAGTTGTCTAATAATCCAACTAACAAAGGTTAAGTAGCTGTATATTAGCCCTAAGCCTAAAACACAACAGAGCTATTTCTTTTAATACTCCTTGGTTCTGGTGATTTTCTTCTATATTTTAATGTGGGACAGAAAACATTGAGTCTACGTTGCCATAACTGTTTACAGCTCCATGACTTACTTCTGGTACTTTATGTACAACATATCTAGGACAAACCTTAATAAATATAGAGAGAGTAAAAGCTGCATCATCACCACGTTTTGTTTTCACTTTTTGAACAGTAAGCAAACTACTGCCCGTTTGGAGAGTTCAGAGCACAGAAGCAAATCTGTGATTTGAGAACAGGAGTTATGTTATATGCTGAGCTTTTTTGTCAGAGTAAGAACTCAAGCAGCAGCGCTGAATGGGCTGTAGCTGTCTGACTGACCTTTTGGAGAGTCCTGTTGGGACACGATTACAGTAGCCCAGCCTAAATATAAATATTTGCATTGACATGGTTTTATAGGCCTTATTCAGGCATAAATCCCTTCATGTCATGTTCATGTTTAAAGGTGCTAATAATGTAATTATAATAAGATTGGTTTTATATAATAATAATAATAATGTATACTTTATTAATCCCACAAGGGGAAATTACAATGTTTTTACTCTGTTGTTATTACACACATTACACACATGCCTGAACTACCCAAGCAGGTGTAGTTTAGAGTCGTCATTGAGTAACAAAACAATCGGGTCAGTAGGAATTCGACATCCTATCACATCAGATATTATTGATGTTGTTTTATTCCAGAACTCATGCACCTGTTCACACTCCCAGACTTGGAAAGTTCCAGTTTGTTCAGAATGGCAGAACTGGCAATAGGGAGTAGGAATGACTTTAGAGCTGTATCTCTTCTGAGGAGTCCAAAATGTCCTATGACATATGTTGAAGTTAGGGTTGTCATCATTAATTATGATATTATTTACCTTAAGGTGGCAATTGCAATGTATATAAGCACTGACCCTAAATGGGTATATGTAGGTGTGCATGTAGGTGTGTATGTATGTAGGTATGTGGGTATGTATGTGTGTATGTATGTGGGTATGTATGTAGGTATGTATGTATGTATGTATGTATGTGGGGTATGTATGTAGGTATGTATGTATGAATGTGGGTATGTATGTAGGTATGTATGTATGTATGTGGGGTATGTATGTAGGTATGTATGTATGTATGTATGTGGGTATGTATGTAGGTATGTATGTATGTAGGTATGATGTAGGCATGTTTAGATTCGTCTTTTGCTTTGTTTTGTTTGTTTTTCTTTCCGTTTGATTTCTTTTATCTTTTTTTTTCTTGTCGATTTTATTTCCTTGTAAATGAGTTTGTTATTTTAAAAAATGTGACAAGGGGGGGCCTTATATAAGCTGAAGCTTCTGACCCTACCCTTTGGTTACGACCAATATAAAAAAAAATAATAATAAATAAAAAATAAATTCATTCATTCAAGTGGATCTGCTGGTGATTTGGGTTCTTGGAACAGTGGGAAATGTCCCAAACTCAGCTCTCAGCTCTCGCTCCCATTTCTTTACTACTGGGAGTTCTCCTACAGATACTTGCATCAGTTTAGCATAAATCCTGGACACTAATCCTCTCACTGGAGAATCAACAAGCCATTTAACGATTGGGTGCATCTCAAGACTGTTCCCCCATGGTACTCCATAACATTTTAGGGCTGATCTTAAGATCAAGAAGGTAAAGGAAGAAGGATGTCCTAGGGACCTCAAAGCTAGCTGTCAGGTTTTCAAAACTTAGCATACATTCATCATTGAATAGCTGGTCTAGAGTATAAAAACCTCTGTCACTCCACTGGTTATAAACAAAAGGTTGGTTACCAGACATTAAGTGTATGTTGTGCCAAATTGGGGTGTTCAACTGCCACTTATTGGTGTAGCGTAGTTGCTCCTCGACCTGTTTAAAGTTGGTCAATGTGTTGGTGATAATAGGGCCATAGACTAGCATACACTTTTTTGAACACACACACCTATAAAGGCAAGGTCTTGCAGTCTTTAGCACATTGTTTTATGCCAATATAAGGTCATTTCTGAGTGTTTATCAGTGCATTTAACTATCATTTTAATTATAATGATTTCCAAGAAGCATCCGTAACTTAAACAAATAATGAATGATTGATGATAACAGAGTTACATGGCTATCGTCATATTTAATTATATAGGATACAGATTCTTCATAGGTGGTGTTATAGGCGTTAACAAATACATAAATAAACCTAAAGAAATGACATTATAGTGTGCTATAAACGTGTATTTTTTGTTTTACTTATTTACATAAATGCTCCAAAGGTGTATTGGTTCTAAACCGTCTGCTTTGGCCCACTGCAGCTTAACTCCTCCGAGTACCCGCCTATCTACTGCAAGTTTCGGTGTACGCCGGTTAGGATAAAAAGTGGACCCATGTGAACGTCATCCCCCAGACGTCATCCAATCAACAGGTCGTTTTCTCCGGATTGCCACGTATTTGGTGAAATAGAAAGCTTTATTTTATGTAGGCGTACACCATCAAAGCCAATCATGATCTAGGAGGCGGGACAAACAGGCTACCGTCTGTTCTGACAGTGGAGCTCTCCCAAGACCGAAACAGACTGAGAAAAAAAAAAATCATACCACTACGCAAATCCTTCCAATGGAGGAGGGCCAGGACGTCGAAGCTTTTTCGGCAAATGAAAAGAACGTCTGCAAGCTAGCAACCTAGCTCAACTAAAGGGAGAGGAAACAAAAGTTGTGAGTATCGTCAGCTTTACGAACATTGAAGTAATTGAGGACACGGCGGTTGCTATCTAGCTGATGTAGTTAACGTTGGCTTACGTCAAGTTCCGTGATTAACTTTGCCGTTGAGGTTAACGTTAGCTTTCCAACTGTGGTACCAACATTGCCTGCCCTAGCATGCTACAGAAGCAGTTTGGCTCCTCTGCTAGTGTGAGTAATCGCCTAGCTACCTTGCCAGTTAAACCGTAGGCATCGTTCAGATTCCTGTTGTCATTAATTGTGACGCTGCCAAATAGCTAACTGGGCTGTTAACATTGCTATCATATTAGCATGTTGAACGTTAAATTATAACGTTAGTTGACAACTGGCTGGTCAGCTAACGTTATATCAAGTTGCTGCTGCTAGCCAGCCTCCTGCTCAACATTAGGAGTTTTCTCAATACAGTATTAACACAATGCTAGTTGCTAACTAAAAGCTACCATGGACGTTACTTTACTAACGTTAAACGTTAGTTAATTTTAACGTGGCTAGTTCCTTTTTTTTGTCATAGTTTTGTCTTGGTAGCATAAACTATTCATGTCAGACAACAAAACCATCAACAACATATGTTTACCGTTACCCGCAGTATCAAAATTACCTCTCACACACTGTTAACTCAGTGAATCTAGCTAGTGTTTTAATGCACTGGTGGGTCTAAGAGAACCCTGTTGTTTGTGTGAGGTCACACTTTGAAATATGGTGTGTTTAAAGGCACATAACATGCCCAAGCATGGTGGTTCTTATGCATTCGCACAACAGTGAGAGAACTGTCAGCTTTGCATCTAACATTCATCTGAGGACTTCATTCTCCTTGTTCCGAGTGCATCACACACACAATGAAGCATTTGTTCGTTTTCTGTAGAGAACCAAGCAGTGGCACTTGGATACAGTCAGATAGGAATCTGGTCAGTATGCTGTGTGGCTGGAGGTGGAGATGGCCAAGCTATTTCAGACGAAGGTACAGTGACAGAAGAAAAGTCATTTTGTATGCACTCATGGGCCCACATGAGCGTGGACTATGCTCTCAGTAATGAGAACTTTATTGCGCATATTTGCATGAAAAAGTGAGGTTAGTGTAGAAGGGGAAACTAAATTGTTTGTATTGCTCATCTAACATTGTTTGGTTCTGCTGCCGTGTACCATGTCAGATGGCTACTGCAGTGGCGCTGCTATGAAGTAGGACACATAGTTTGAGCATTATATACACAAGACCTGTAATGTTGTGCTAGCCTAGGCCTACTAGATCAGTCATTACAGCTGGCTGATCCCCATTCGTCCCTACTAGGATAAGCTTCTGATGGCATGGCACTACAGCTGTGTAGTGTATTCTCTTGGGCAAGCACAACTAGAGGGAATCCCCCTAGACTGCAAATAGCTATCTATTTGTGATTATCTGGGGCATAATTCCAGTGAATTAGTATGTTTGGTTTAATCTGGTATTAATGACATTGAAAAGCATGGGGATGGTAAAATGCCCTCACAGTGGCCCCTGACTAAGCTGCCTCCTGCAAGGATTGACTGTTAACTCAGCATTTTTAGTGGTGACTACAAAAAAATTATGTAATTTCTTAGTTTGCGTTTTTCATCTAACGTATCACTTAGTTAGATTTGACTTGTGGTCTTGTGGCATGTTTGAATTATGTAGCAGTGATCAATATATCCAAATTACCAGCTGTTTGCCTTATTTTATTATTTGAATTTTCTTTCCTGTTCCTAACCTATACATAGGTTCTACTGACTGCTAACTAGGGCTGCTCGATTATGGAAAAAAATCATAATCATGATTATTTTGGTCAATATTGAAATCACGATTATTTAACACCATTACTCATTGATTTTTGGAAAGATGTTGCAATTATTGAACTTAAATAACAGGGAACAAGTTAAACAAATCAACACTGAAAACACCCTTAAGACCCCTCCCAATTGAACACAAGACAATGTGCCTAATAATAGTTTTTCTTCATTATTCTGTTTTTGTGATCATTAGGAGCCAAAATCGTAATTTCGATTAAAATTTTGATTAATTACGCAGCCCTGCTGCTAACTTGTCATCTTGAGAAAGCAAGCATAACGTGTCCTCCTTCAAATGGGCGTAAAACCTGCGAATGCACAAATATCTTGGCTGTCTCAGCACCTGCTTTTATGCCCCTTGACCTTGCAGCGGTTAACCTGGTTCCATATAGGAAGCTAGGAAATCCTGGTTGGTCTTCTCTAAAACTATCAACTATCGGAGGTCTCTGTGTCATATGATATGAGCTTTCACTTATTTGGCCAGGTTACAGTAGATGAGCTCTTATCAAACCTAGACTGACCAGTTGGATCCAGGTGTGTGTGTATGTTTGCATTTGCACACTGGCTAAATTATTAATTGGACAGCTGAACAAATAATACTCGGGTGCCTGGATAGCTCAGTTGGTAGAGCGGGCGCCCATATATAGAGGTTTACTCCTCGACGCATTGGGCCCGGGTTCTACTCCGACCTGCGGCCCTTTGCTGCATGTCATCCCCCCCCTCTCCCCTTTCATGTCTTCAGCTGTCCTGTCGAATAAAGCCCCCAAAAATAATCTTTAAAAAAAAAATATATATTTGGCTTAAAACTATAAAAATTCATAAATTAAATATTGTCCCCAACCAATTCCCCTGTATGCTGCACCCTGCTCTGAGCATTGAACTTAACACAAATTGTATCTCCATAGCAGTTAAGATTGACAGACATTGCTGTGCCCTTTCATTCTGTCTGTAAAACAGTGAAGATAAGAATATTCATGAGTTGGTAAATGATTTGTGATGTTCCAAAATGGCTCCAAATATTTAAATTAATTATGATGGCCGTGTAGTGTTTTGGAATTCAGCAGTTGGTCACCATCTCTCTGACCTTCATGAAAGTAACTTAAAGTCTCCTCCTCTTCCAAGTGCAATGTAAATTAAAGCACAACTGTCTTACTCTGATTTACATGGGTTATGCCTTCTTTTTTCATTGATTCAATTGAAAGACTTGGCGTGATGTAGCACACAATAAGGACTAAGTCTAGCTAGAAATAACCCATAATTGAGCCCTTCTGAAGAAGATTATCCTTGGCTTTGGGATAGAGGTTTTGGAGCATAATTGATGTTTGGGTCTGCCTTTGCCAGAGAAACCACCCTGTCTTTGCCCTCAGCTGAGGTTCCAGTGTTTGTGCCATGTTTAGATCCATTGACAGTACAATAATGCTTCAACATTTCTGGCTATACATGTCATCCAGAGCAAGATAAAGATAAGAGGAATAGGCTATCTGTCGTAACATGCAAAAATGTTTGTTCATGCACTTTCTTTCCTAGTCGAAAGAAGCCAGTAATGTTTCCGCTCAAGAAGTAGTGATTACAACAGGACCAGGCCTGTCATTTAGTGTTGGAGGGAGCCAGATATAGTCTATTCCCTCTTTGTCCAATTTACTGTTGCACACTGTCTGTTTCTGACTGAACTATTCCAAGTTCTCCAAGACAAGTTCAGCAAATACTACATCACATTAGACATTCTTGAGTTTGTTTACTAAATTTTGAGTGTGGTTTAGTTTATTTGTAGCAGGGACAAGTAGCTTACAGAAAAACATTGACAGTTGCAGAAGCAGTGTCCCATGTACTATAAACGTGTGCGTGTCTGTCTGTGTGTATTTAGCTGAAGCTAATTAAAGTTTGGCTGTGATTCATTTATAAGGTGAACTGTACAAGAAAACTGTACGGAACAGCTACTGGAAATTGATATGTGGCAGAAAGCTGAAGGGAACACACAGCAAAATGAGACAGGGCAATCTTGCCTTTGTCAGGACTCTTATTTCCTGGATGGACTATCAGTCTCCTATTTGCAGCATCCTTGCTGTGTGCTGGACTCAGAAAATTGCAGGGTGATATATTAGATGAAGCCAAGTTAACCGTTGATCAGATCAGTTCTGCTCCGCTGACCTTTAACTCTTGTTGCAGGCAAACCAAAATGTACAATGTTCAAACTCCTTAACCATACGCAGATCTGTAAATGCATTGATTTGTATTAGTGAGCTATGTTGATATGTGAAATATGTTTTAGCACTACCAGTGAAATGCATTTGAGAGCCTAAATATAGAGCAGGAGCTGAGTCTGTGGCTCTATTTGCTACAGCATTCAAGACGTGCATAGGGTTTGGCTTACCCTTTTTCTTGTGGTCACACTTTTTTTTTTGTCTTTTGGACTCGCTGAGTTGGAACAGGAAGCCAGATGTATTATTCACAGGTCTGTTAGCGTGAGAAGTGAGTGATAGCGTCTGAGAAGGTTTTTTTTGCCGTATTTGTGGTTGGTGGGATAATGTATGTGTGATGCTATGTTGCTGTTACGCGACTTTTTGGCTTTTTGGCTTTTTGACTTTTTGACTTGATATCTACAATGACCTGTTCTCACCGTCTGTCCTCGGTGCTTGAGTGGAAGTTCTCACACCTCAGCTTTTCTGTCTGGCTGCTGTATGACTCAGTGGGCTTGTTCTTCCTTCCTTTGTTTGATTACGGTTCAAAGTATCTTTTTCATGTCAGTCTAATGTCACTGGATTATATTTATGTACTATACCCTTCATTTTTTACCTTTAAAAAAAAAAAAAAAGTAATGTATATGTTACATTCTGCTCTGAGTCATACAGTGTAACAATGATTGTATGGCTGAATATGAGATTATAAATGGAGTCCTTTTCCACCACTATGATAAACTGAAGGGAAAGTACAGTTTTGGAGGCTCTGATCGCTTATGTAACATCCTCTTGGGTGTAGTGGGTAATCTTCAGATTATTACTCTGCTCAGGAGGTGGTTTTAATCCTGTCCCAGTACAGAGCAAACCCGGCTGAAGCAAACGCTCTACCTATCACTTTGCTGTGACCAAGAGTCTGGACTGTCCAACAACACTCCGCCTTTACAGCCCTATCCTTATACGGGATGCTGTTCTGTGTCATTACTGAAGAAACGTAGAATTAAATCTCCTGAATGTTGGGGTGACTGAACTAAGGCACACAGACTGCTATTCAAAGACTTTATTTCCTGTGTCAACAAGAAAGTTCCAAGACAGAAGTATTGAAAGATATATTCTCACAGCTGCTGATTATATAACGGCTAACGTGTTAATGTTTTGTGACCAGTCAAAGGTAATTTGGATCCATCGTAAGTTTCTACTTAAAAGAGCATATTTTGTTACCTTGCATGGCTGCTGGATTCTCGTGATATCACAGGATCACACATCCATCCATATCTATCTTCCAAGGTTTCAAGTAAGGAGCTACTGGCAGCTACAGGTGTGGTTTAGGTGTGTGCGACGACTGCGGCTGTTCGTTCAAAACTACAATGGCGGACGTGATAGACAAATGATTCATCCAATCAAAGTATTTTTTTTTTTTAAAGTGCCTTCCCTTTTTCGAAAACGGTTTCCAATGACGGCTTCTCAGATGGTTCTGTGTAACAAACCGTGTGGCGTGTCATGTCACACTTTTTGTACTTGGTGGTGGTAGTAGTAGTAAAAGTACTACTTTGTAAATGACCAAGATGGTTTATGTGTCTGTTTTCTTGTCACTGTGCTGCTTTGTTGTTAAAGAGTGATTTCTCTGCTCTCTTTTCAGATTCTTGCGCACTGAACTTGTGGACCCTTCTTTCTCTTTCCAGTTCCAGCCCCTGCTCTATGGCCTTAAGGTACGTCACACTGGTTAAGTGGGTCGTGTTCCACTGCGTGGTGGGTTTAGGTTTTACTGCAAGCTAAGTACCGTGGGAATGAACAGGGTGTTGGATTAATCTCCTTGTTTTTCTTATGCTGAATGCTGAAAGGAGAACTTTCAGTCTTTTTCATGCTGACATTAGTTTCTCCCGCTGGTTGGACAACTTCCCATTTATTCTGTCCATAAATGTTATCCATGCTGCAGTCTTAAGACTAGGAATGCCTCATTCTACTCTTATTGCAGTTATACAGTATCTCCATTAAGGCTGCTACTAACAATTATTTTCATTGTCGATTTAATCTGTTGGTTAATTTCTTGATTAATCGATTAGTTGTTTGGTCTATAAAATGTCTGAAAATGCTGAAAAATGTCGAGTGTTTTCCAAAGCCTAAGATGGCGACCTCAAATGTCTTGTTTTGTCCACAACTCAAAAATATTCAGTTTACCATCATAGAACAGTGAAGAAACTAGAAAATGTTTTTGCACATTTAAGAACTATGAACACTCAAAAAGCTAGAATCAGAATATTTACTTTTTTCCTAAAAATTACTCAAATCGATTAATCAATTATCAAAATAGTTGGCGATCAATTTAATAGAACCTGATGCTCTAGGCTACGGCCAACAGTTGGTGGCAGTCATGCAACAAGTTGTTATGCCAAACGCCAATATAACAGAAGAAGAACTCGCATCCCGACCATGTGAACGCTGGCAGTCGGAAAAACAACGTAATCACGGGGGCGGTCCCTGATATTCCCAGGTGGCATGAACGCAGCATAAGAGTGGCCAAAGCATGGCTGGGAACAGTGCTTTTTCGGTGTTCCGAATTTAAATGTTAAAAAAACCCAAACGCACAGCATTTCAGAGCAAGGCAGCGGAAAACCAAAGCAGTGAGGAGAAAATGTAATGCTGCTTATAATATAGCCAAAGAAGAGCTACCTTTTTAACTACATTTTTGTCTCAGATCATCAGCACTTTTTAAGTTTATTATATATATTGCAGTTATTGCGATTTGTTTTTAGGCTGTTAAACCTGTGTTTGAACTTACAAAAAAGGTTACACTTAAAATCTGTTATTGCGGGGCCAAAAGGCAGTGCAACCAATGTAAAAAGTTAGTCTGGAGCCCTGGCGATGGTTATCAGACCTACAACGTGGCATAGATTATAATAATTTATAATTTATACTGTTTATTGATCCCCAGTGGGGAAATTACAATTTACACTCTGTTTGTTAGAAATCACTACACACAGGCCTGAAATACACACACACATGCTCAGGACCTATTCATTCACCCCTGAGCGCCCTGAGCGGTTTGGGGTGTACGGTGCCTTGCTCAAGAGCACCTGGCAGTGCCCAGGAGGTGAACTGGCATCTCTCCAGCTACCAATCCACACTCTGTACTTTGGTCCATACTGGGACTCCCAACCCAACTCCCTACGGACTGAGCTACTGCCTCACCCCTAACATGGTGAGGCAGAGGCTGCTGGTTTGGCTCATACCCTTGTTACAGAACAGTAAGACTTTATCTGCGAGTGTTCGTATAGGTGGATTTTATTATAAAAAAACAGTAATAATAAAATAGTGTGAAAGTCAGATGATCAGATTAACGGTGGATTTCCACAGCAGTCAGAACATGATAGCACATGTTCAGTGTCTTGTGTCATACACTGGTTTTGGGTGTGCAAGGCATATCCTCAAATAAAGAAGAAGCTAACAAGTAGATTATGTTGTACCATCTAGCATTGTGCTAATTACACTGTTAACTTGTTTATATGTTTCAATTTAGGGCAGTATCATTTGTAGACGTTAATCAGAAAATAAACAATATTGTGTTACGTGTAAAACCTCTATTGCAGCTCTCGTTCTGGCCAACACCCTAAAAAAAATAATGCTAGAAAATGTGGTCTGTGGTAAAGTCATGTTGCTTAAGGCAAGGAACTGTAAAGGTTGTGAAGTTGAATTGCACTGGTGTGCAATTCTGCTGCTCTCAGAATGGTAATTGGTCAGAAAAGAGGATCATTTTGATGCAGGGTCTAGTCAGGTCACATTCTTCAGCACTGACAACAACCACGTTTTCTGTGGGTCGCCTCACAACTGTCAGTCTTGACCGGCCAAAACCTGGTTGATAGCATTTCTTGTTCCTGTTTGTAGACAAAAGACTTACTACTAACATATAGGTTATTAACCAGTAGATTGGCAAAGTAGCAGTATTCAAACTGAGGCTGTAAGAAGCAGAAGGTATATTTTAAGCAAGAACAGAAAGGGAGGGGGGGGGGGGAATGTGTCCTTTCACAGCAGGGCTCTGAATGAACCTTAATTGAACAGTGACTGTAATTGATACAGAGTGAGATTCTGTTCCTCGACAGCCCTTTGGATCGTACTATGTAGCAGGACTATATAGAAAACAATATTTAGGCGTGGAGGCAAACACACTATCTTGGGAAGTGACAGGACAGGATACATTACTCTAACTGTAGAGAGCTGTTAGTAGCATAGTGCAAACGTCTGAGTGGGACTCTTTCTATGTTCAATACTGGACAGATGTATGCATGTCTTACAAGTGGTGCTTTTGTTGTGGTATATACACATTCATCAGTTTCGAATGTATAAACAATTTTATTCGGCTTATTAAGCTAGCCTTAATAAGGGAATGGAATCTTGAAATTGTTTGAAGTAGGCAATAACGTTGGTATTGCAATGTTTATTCTAAAGATATTATTCATTAAAAGTTACACCAATGCAGTCACAAACACACAAGCAAAAATGTAATTTTATGGCTTCATAATTTTGGGTTACACTTGGGAGCCCTGCACAGGAAGGCAGGATTGCAGCCTTGAGAGTGTAGTGGCTGTTTGCACCATTAGAGGGCAGTGCAACATTGTTTTGATATTCACCTTACCTGACACAGACCTCAAACTGTTTACTGACGTCAAGTGGTGGAGTAGCAGTTCAGATGTATGCATACCCAGAGTGATCAACATGGCTGTAGCAGGGTTGTGCTGACAGTGTACTGAGCCGACTGTAAAACGGACTCTGACTTCTGGGCCCCAGCCCACTAGTTTTCCTGTTTTCTCCTGCTTGAAAGCAGAACAAGGCAGGGGCGGGTGGGACCCAGAATGGCATAGGAACGCTGCACATTGTTCCCAGAGCTTCCTCTTCCACATTCCTGGGCTGATTGGGATCTGGGCCTCCTGTGCAGGAGTATTGTTCTAACTCAACAGCACCACAGACCTGGCCCCAACAAACCACAGCTGCCTCCACTGACCATTGTAGTGCTCAGGCCGGGTGATGGCTATCTTCTCTCTCTCTCTCTCTCTGGCTGTCTCTCTGTCTCTCTCTCTCTCTCTCTCTCTCTCTGACTCTCTCTCTCTCTCTCTCTCTCTCTCTGACTCATTTAGCAATTCCAGCAGGATCTGCTGCCTCAGCCTCTCTGCATCTTTGCATCATCCTCTGTCTTGTACTATGCCAACAAATGTCCCTTCTTGCAATTTGAAGCATATTTTCAGTTTTCACTCACCTTTAGTAGTTAGGGGTCAGACAATCACACAAGTGTGATTTGGTGTACATATTGATGATGGATGACACATCCATTTACAGTAGTGTTGTAGAGATGCTTGGATATTCAAAAGGCTAAGTCCAATGCTAAACTACAAATCAGTTCCTTTTGTGTGGCGGGTCTATGGTCTCCAGCAGCGACTGAAGAGTCCCCCGGCTCTCTATATGCAATGGGACAAAAATAGGTTGAACCATTAAACTAAGACTACCATCCTTTGAGGTTGTGCTTTTATAGATTGCCTATAAATGTTGTTTTGTGTTTATAAGCTATTATCTCTGTGTATTGTAAAGGTTTAAAATGGATTAAACAATAAATGAGTGTGATTTTTATGAGGTGAAAAAGAAGTGCTTCCTATTCAACAAAGATTTAACAGCTTTGGACAACTGGAGTCCAACTTTTTGCAAAAGTGTTTGTGAGCCAAAGTCTAGCTCTAACAAGCTTTCTGGTGGTTTGCCATCGAATATTGCTGAGCATTTTCTTTTCTTTTTTCCAGCGATTTTGGGGCTTGTCAGTAGATTTCAACAATTAGTGCAGCTTGGTGTGATTTCTGCCAGCTGGCCTCTAGAGGGCAGAGTTTTCACAAAACTGCTGCACGCATTTATCATTGCATTCTTCCACTTTGTGCTTACTCTGCAGGCAAGGTTTGGTGCTGGATAAATGTAATAAAAAAACATGAAATGGATAAACAGCTGTACAGTTTTTTTGTATAGTATTTTGAGAAATCACACAGGGAAAAAGATGGAGAGAATGGTGATTTGTCCCCCCCCCCTCCCAGGCTCTTTTCTATACTGAAACAGTTACATCATCTCACTGAAATTTTCACACGCTGCAGTAGAGGGTGTAAGCACTTCCTTAATACGTTTCTGTCCGTACTTGGTAACTGGTCTTACACACAATGCATTTTTGCCTTAGGATCTTTAACCTAAGTAATCATTTTCTATCAAGTAGATGGTTGCTTGGGCATGAGGACATGCAATAGAAACAAATTAAGTTAATTCACTTCACAGGGCTTACCACAACTGTCACAGCACAAACTGGAATGGCTTTAAATATCTGTTTGGGAAAACACATCACATTAAAAGGTTGGGCTCCAGAATACTTCTAGACAATGTGTTAACTGTATCTTTAGATTAAGTTGTCGTTCATGTGTCATTATTTATTTCAACAGTTTGACCCAGCTATTTTTTTTTGCTAAGTTATTGGCCCAAAGTCCAGACTCACAGACTTTGGTGCGCGTTTTTGCGAAATTCGTAAGGGCTTAGGGTTGTCCCAATGTCGAATTTCAAAGGGCGTGAGGGTTTGAGGACACACTTACCGAGCCCTTTCCGTGAGTCTGCATTGATACAGACTTCCCCAAAGGGAATTACCCACAGTTCAAAGCGTTGTGACGTTTACTGCGGAGACCATAGGGAAATCTGGAAATTACAAAGGTAAACAACAGCACCACACACGGCCACGGAACACAGACCAGCCTGTTGTCCAGCTTGTAAAATAAGAGTTTGAAAACGTGTGGAATCAGGCAGCCGTCTCCTGGGCCTTGGCCGTGTGGAAAGCAACAAACTTAAAATGAAAATTCCCAAACCGGCAAGTGTCAGCAACATCTTTTGTTATTAAACGTCGCCAAGGTAACATGAGATCTCGTGAAGTGCTGTCCCAATCCCATTTCTACCTATCTGAGCCCATGTGGCCTCACACACTCACTCACTTAGCACCTGAGATTAATTCAGTCTGTCAGTCTTTAGTCCTTAGTCCTCAGGGCTCACTTTGGGATTGGGCGTCTGTCTTTTTGTGCTTTGTTATACAAAATGTAAACGTGCATTATAAAAAAAGACTCCAGATATCTAGTAGAATTACCGCCATGAAATTATTGGCTTCATATATTCTAATGGGTAAACAAAAACAATGGTCTACTTGGACACCCAGACACAGCAGCACCGGCATCCACCTTTTGCCACCTCTCAAATGTAAGTCTATTAATTTTGTATTCACTTCTGATTTAGTCCACCACTTCTTGTGGAAAAGTATTACTTTTAAACTTACTACAGGCTCAACTTTCTTGACCAGCCTCTTGTTTACTTGTGCTCTGCTGTTTTGTGCTAGACATGTAGCATACACCCACCTTGTCCTTCAGGAAACGAATGGCTAGTGTTGTATGTGACGGGGTCGGTGTCAACCCTCGAGACTCAACCATAGTGTCTGTGTGTGGCTACAGAACCAGAAATATTGAGATGACAGAGCCTTAAAAGCTGCAAAGCTGAGTTTTAATTCCCATTGTGTCTTTTAGCTCTACCAGCCCTTTTACACTACACTGAGTCACTTAATTCATTATTTATATAAAAATGCTTAATGGAGTCTTAATTGGAGCAAGATAAAATGAGCGTTGTGCTGTTTTGTGTTGCCCAATTGCATTATTGTGGTGCATAGTCAATGATGACTCAGCATTCATCTTAAAGGTGTTTTAGTTTGCTGCACACTAGTGCTACAGTCATCTTTATTATTTATATTTTATATTAGTGTTACATTGCTATTGAGTACTGGCTATGTTGATGCTTGGATGGCCTATTAATTATTGCAGTCAGTCGCAGAGAACAGAAAAATGAATGATTTCTTTAGGTAGTGAGTTTTTATGAGAGTCAGCGCAGTGTAGTCCTTCTCACTCCTCAGCTAGGGATATTAGGAAAGGCTTGGGTTTGCTGCAGGTACACGCTATGCAGCCAAGCAGAGCACAGCAGTCTGTCATCACCCTGTTTCACTGACCCCATCACTTTGCTCATTCTGCTTCTCTTTATAATAGCTCAGCACAGTTGAGCAGAAGTGAAAGCAAGAGGATGTATGCTCTTATTTGTGTAAGTTAGCCAGAAAGCACACAAGCATTTTTGTTTGTGTATGAATGCTAACAAGTAACACCATTCTGCCGATGATAAGGGCTATCTGTAAATGCAGGCAGGCCAGTGTAACCAGCTCCATGGAGTTTTCTTACTTCTTATAGTGTCTGTCAATCTTCTTCCTCCTCTCTTGGTCTCTTTCACTGGTGAGCAACACAGGCCAGCAGGGTGTGGCTTATGTCGTCTCTGTTGTGATTGGCTGGTGGCCCAGGCTTATGTTATCTCCTGTGGAACATGTTCTACTCCACACCCCAGATAGTGCTTGGCACTTAAACATAGCCCTGCCCACTGACAATTACATCACGATCCATAAAAAGTGCTAGGTCTGTTTGCTTTCTCCGTTCACTGTGAGCAGACAGGTAATGTTGCAGCGTAAGAAGTCTCACTAGCGGAGAAGCTGTTAACTGTAGCTAGCCAACGTGACAAACAACTTTAGAGAGCCTGACAGGTAGTGTCTCTTCTGGTCTGTAACAGCAGCTCTGAGGGCACACCTATACTGTACAGGCTTTGGCTGTGAGTGAATGAATGTGTGGCTGCTGCATGTAGGTAGCAGCAGGAGACCGGGAGTGTACTGTCTCCTTGCTTGTCTGTAAATGGGGTGAATGGCATGGCGCGGCGCGTTGGACTACCCACAAGAGTAAAAGACAGAAAAAGTCTTGTCGGACATGGAGTTTCTGAAGAGCCTGGTTCCATCTGTCATCTCAGGGGAGGGGCCCATTGAACATGGGGGAGTCTTGCCCAGGGAGACAGGTCCACGGCTCCTTCGTATGAAAAGACTGGGCCTGCTAGCCATGGGACAGACCATTGAGGAAGTTCCGGTAAATTCGATGATGCAGGTAGTCCCGGGGATCAGCTCCTCCAAGCCTGCCAGCAGGAACCAAACCCGCCTCAAAGGTACACCTGACTCAGCTGCATATTGATGCAGCAGTTATCCACATTGATTTTGTGTTCATCTCTGCTAATTAATTAGGCCACTTCATTCTAGCTTTTTATAATCTGACATTTTTAGTTCAGTGTTTGTTAAGCTTTGTTAACATGTAACCAAAGTTTGGCTTTACTCCCATCACCTTTATGCACACATGCTAACATGCACATGCATACACTGTATAGATACAATACACTGTATACATGCTAGGCCTGGGCAATCGCCTATATTTCTTTCATTGGATGTTAGTGGGGCTAACCTGTGGTCTCAGTGCATTACCAAAGCTCTGTTAATATGTCAGATTATTAAAGAAGTGTTGCAATATAGCCAGTGTTATTTTGATGGGTTGTTTATGTACATTTATCTATACATGACATACATGACCTTTAACATAGAAGTACTAGAAGTTTAATTGATGTGGTCTGACGCCATGCTGGCGGATGTTGCTATTGTTTAGTGATGTTGTGTGTGTTTTTTATTTTTATTTTTTTTATGCTTAGCTATTCTGCTGGCTAAGTATGCCCTGTACCACTGTATTAAAAAGGAAAAAATAAACAGAATATTAGGGCTGTCCCAAACGATTATTTTTTTTTAACTTTCTCCCCACCCAATTAGGCTAATAAAGTAATAATTAAAAAAAAACACAAATACTTGATGAAGGGCCTGGCCCGTGGGTCAAGGTCGGGCTCGGGCAGAGAATCTAAACTCTACTTGGGAGGGAAAGGGACAAAAAGGTGAGCAGAACGTACGGTGTTTTGCTGCTGTTATCCTGACTCGGGGATCATTTTACAAAGTCTACAGACCACCACGTTGTTGTTGGCATTAAGAGTAAAATACTCCCACACTTTAAGAGACTGTGTGCGAGGATGTTGTTGAACTTGTGAGGAATCCATACTTGCGCTGTTGCTGGAGGCAGCCGGTTATTTTAGATTTCGACGCGTCAACACAAATTATTTGTGTCGCCGCAAATAACGATGATGATTACGTAATCAATTATGTCGACGAATCGTCTCAGCCCTACAAAATATAATTAAGATCTCAGTATCTTCAGATCATCTGAAGTATTGGCACCTGCCTACTACAGTATGGAGTTTGTAGCAAAGTTTGAGAGTTAAGGTTGGAAGAGTTTCCAGGCAAAATAGAATACAAAAAGATGTGTATATGTAATTTTGACACAAATACATATTAATAAATGACATTTTGATGTTTGAAAGTCTCTAGTTTTTGACATAAATGCAGATATAAATGTAATTTCAAAAAATAATTATAAACAATTATCAATTTTCAAATATTCCACTTGTCAATACAGAACAAAATATTCTGTAGCGTATTCTGCTGTCAATACTGCCGACGTTGTCTTTGCTGTAATCAAAAAAAAGTATATATTTATGTTTAACATGAAGTATACTACTGCTTGAGTGCATTTTATCAATGGGAAACATACATGTGTACAGACAAGGCTAGCAGCAGCAGCAGCGCGTCAGACACGTTTCTGATGTGCAAAGACATGGAAAAATCCACACAGCCGCCACGCAACAGAAACGCCACGAAGCCAGTGTGAAGCCGGCATCATTTTCTTGGGTATGAGTTGTGCTGACAATGTTAATCCTCTGAAGTAAGTCTACTATTGTGTCTATGGATACAGTAGTTAAAGGTTTAGTAGACGTGTGTACACATACAAATTATGTGTGCGTGCAGTTTGCCTCAGCACTGGGGTGATGAATTGTCGTCAGTTCCTCAGTATAGCTTTTTTGCAGGGCTACCTGTCAGAGCACGCTTGCTCCCTGTTTGCTCATGGCTAAAGCATAACTGAACTCTCCCTTCTGCTCTAATCACCTATCCTCTAATAACAGACTAGCTAAACTAACCCACAGTAACAAAGATGGCTAAGTTTTTGTCCACACTTTGGTTTGGTGAGCTGTGAAAATAGTTATATTAACTCCGGTAACTGTTGTAAATGCGTTTGTGTTCAGCTCAGGCTGCTTGTGAAATGTTGATATTCATATTAAAAGACAGTGAGATGTCATTTCTACAGACTGGATTGGGCAATTTGTTTTCAAATCTTTCCTTTCTTTTTTTTCCAACTAGGAAACATCCGTCATATTAGACAATTCTCCTTTTTTCATCATGCTCGTGGTGGCAGGGGTCACGATGGTGAGTTATGTAATAAATGAAGTGATGTGATTACTACAGTAGTTGAGGTAAGGAGAGATCTAAAGAGATGGTATTCTGGTGTATTCATACCTCAGGATCATTTGCCCTGTGTTTAAATCCGAGGCAGGATCATTTTCCCTGTGTCTAAATCCGAGTGCCACTCCCTTGTTGCAGAACTGGCATAGCGTGAGTTGGCTTTTAAGGTGGTGCTCTTTTCATTTTGTCATTTGTCTTTCTCCGCACACAGTGACATCACCCAGTGGCCCGATATACAGCTGAGTTTTTGAGAAAGGGCTTGATTGGGACAGTATTTAATTAATGGGTGCAGCAGGTTTCCTGATTGTGATTTGGGAGTGTTAGGAGCATGTGACTGAACATGAGTGTGCACTGATGGGTTGTACTTGTACTGTATTGAAAGTAGGGCTGGGCATTATATCGATATTGTGATATGAGACTAGATATTGTCTTAGATTTTGTATATCGTAATATCATGATATGGCATAAGTGTTGTCTTTTACTGGTTTTAAAGGCTGCATTACAGTAAAGTGATGTACTTTTCTGAACTTACCAGATTGTTCTAGCTGTTCTATTATTTGCCCGCTTAGACATTATGTCCACATTACTGATGATTTATCTAAAATATGAGTGTGAAGACATTTTGTTAAAGCAACAATAGTTAACCCTAGAATATCGCCGCAATATCGATATTGAGGTATTTGGTCAAGAATATTGTGATATCTGATTTTCTCCCTATCACCCAGCCCTAATTGAAAGTCTGAACAGTCCATAGGGTGTGTATCCAGATTCATAATCCAGATATTCATCGGGTTTCTTAAATAGTTATTAGCCAACTATAGTAAAACAATCCCCATAATGGTGCAGCTCAGTGCAGACAGGCACTTAGTGGGAATATGGTGTCATAGCTGGGAAGACAAATGCCGTGAATCATTGTTGGTGCTCTTTCTCCATCCCGCTTCCCAATAAATGCTCCTCCATAGTGAACAACTTGAAGACGGCTAATTTGAAGCATTGCTATGATTAACTAGCTGACCTTTTTGTACTTGTATTAAGATACATTTTAATTCATCATTCCATAGAGCTTACCTGCTTCTGACCGAAGAATGAATGACTCTTTGTTTAAATTAGTTGCCTCTCTTGACTTGCTAGGCAAATAAATAGAAAAAGAGAAGCGAAATGAGTGTGTTCATTCTCAGCTTGAGCAGAGGAGAAAGGTTGTGTCATTGGGTGTGAATGTGTCTGTCTGTGCAAGGAGTTATTTATAAAGATGTTTTGGATTATTCAAATTCATACGATTACAGAGCATTATACTGTGGAAGTGTGTAAAGAAGTTGTGCAGTTTGTGTCTTTATAATTATTACGAGGGAGTATGAAATAGCTGGTTCTTAAGGAAGTGAGGAGCTGTGCACGTTGCAGAGTTGTGCTGCATACCCAGACTGCTGCGATGGATCCTTATGGCGTGTCCTCTGCAGCCCAGGCACCAATGGGGAGGTCAGGGATTGAATTACAGCTCCTATCGATTATTTTTCCCACCACTGCCCTTCAGAGAGGCCAGGACAGGAAATGCATCCTCCACCCTGTGGGCTCCTGGGAGGAACAGCTCCCCTATACTGTCTGCAGTCAGGATGGCTAGCTGTCAACCACTACTCCCAGTTTGTGAATGGAGCTACTATAACATGCCTTGGTGGTGCATTTGGTTAAGATTATTCAATCAGTGAGCTCTTCTTTCCAGGAAGTCAGTTATAATGTTGTTTATTTGAAGTCCTCAACTTACGTCAGCTCTGTAAGACAGTAGCTCTTAGCCGTAATGTTCCCAGAGAGATGATGATGTCAGTTATTCTTCTGCATTCCTTAAACAATAAAGCTGGTTTACAGAAAACCGTGCCTGCAGAGGTCTCTGTATGTTTATATGTGAACTGGTTTGCTGATAAGGGTGACAATATGAACTCAAATTCTGTTTTTGAACACTGTGTACACATTAGGCTTCTGCCAAATACTTCTGCCTTCCTCCTACTGCCCCGGAGCTTGAGCTTAAGGTCTTCAGTCTTCAAGTTTGCAGGGTACTCCGTGAGACTCAAGACCTGGAATAGGGGATACCTCCGTAAATTACATTGAAAATAACTAAACCTGACCCACACTTAAAGCTGTATTTAACTATCCAGCTGCTTTGTCATGAACTGCAGCACTCTTGTTGGGTAACCAACAATAAAATGAAGGTAGCTGCTGAATCATGGAGGAAAACAGCGTATGAGTACTAGTAGGTTGATTCCAAAATACTGTTTGATAGAAAAGAAAAAAATTACAAAATGGCGATGAAATAAAAATGTGCAAAGGAGTTCCAAACATTTGGTTCTGGTGTCAACCATGTGGTTTAGCAAAGGAATACTTAGACCTTTTTGGGAAATACACTCACTCACTTTTGGACTTAAAGGTGATATTGACCTTCAAATTGAACTCATACAAAATAATAGGCATATTTCCCAAAATTACAAACGTGTCCTTTGATATAGGCCAAATTTGAACTAAAATGTTAAATAAAAAAAAAATAAAAAAACTAGACTTTTGTTGATCACCAAGAAACTGTAACATTAAAAGATCTCTTCATGATTTACAGACTACATGTAACAAAACTTCCAAGATGTTATCAAGTGAAATAAAGCGATATGTAATTGTTTCAAATGTGCAATGGGAATCTGTGCTTGTTTATTATAGGTTTCACAGTGGAAGCCTGCATCAGGGTAGCATCAGCAAGGGCTTGACAAAGCATCTGCTTGTGTTATTTGTTTGCAATGAGCTCTGCCTCATTTTGCATAACTTGTGTAGTGGAGGACATGTGACAGAGGGCGAGAGAGAAATGAAGACTAAACTAAGAGAAGACAAAGAGCATTTGTTTTTTGCAGCCTTCCCAGTGCTGTTCCCCTCAGAATATTTTGTTAACAAACTTAATCCAGCGCCTGACTACCAATTGATTGATGTCTTGTGGATCTGTTTTGTGTGTGTGTGTGTGTGTGTGTGTGTGTGCGTGTGTGTGTGTGCTTTTGGACAGAGCAATGATGTAATGCCTATGACTCCACTGGGTGTGAACGGCTACTTTAACAAATAGATCAGCTGTGATCACTATCATGCTATGATCTGAGATTCAAAACCGCCTCATAGTACTAGTAACACAATGTCAGCTACCCATGTCTCATGGTCTGGTCAAGTATCTCAACATACCTCATACAGTATTCTTTGCAGCTAGAGCTTTGAAGATGGTATGATGATATGCCACACAATTGAGGCACATAATATTTACATTATGTTAGGGCAGAGATCTGAATAGAAGTATGACTACTAGTTGTCGTGTATGCACCTCTCATGTTCAGTTCATCCTCCCTTTTTTCTTTCTCTCTTCCATCCTCCCATTCTTTCCTTTGCCTCCTACTGCAGTCAGGGATGACGCATCAGTATTGCTGTGGAGCTTACAGGAAGTGTCGTTTTGATAGGCCAGTGGAGAGGCAGCACAGTAGCAGCTCTGAAATGCGTATGCATTGCTGAGCCACAGCCAGGGAACACTCGCAGCATTTTGATGACATCACCCACCCCCACACTCTGTTTGCTGTTGAAACAAGCTCGCTCTCACTCAGAGAGACAAGAGCAGGCATCAGTAATAGAACAAGAGCTAGCCTGGGAAGAGGAGGGGCTGCTCATGAGCGAATGGAGAGACAGAGAGAGAGAGAGAGAGAGAGCGCTTTTTGGGGGAGGCAGAGGGTGGCTGACAGTTCTAGTGGGCTAGGACTGGCACACACACATACACAGGAACAGAAGAGAGGAAATATTGCCGTGCATTGTTAAGACTTCTGTTGCGTGCTGTTCTGTTTCTGCCTTATCTGGAGCAAAAGTTCTCACGCAGTTTTGTCCTTCGCCTCTCTGGATTTTTCTGTGCTGAAATGGGGATGAGGGACTCTGTGGATTGGCAAATGGGCAGCATGCACTGGGGTGGAATACTTTTGTAACCAGCCAGGCACTTTTTGGGTCTCTTCCCTCTTTCAGGATGAGTGGAATGTTTGGGTTTTGTGAAATGAAAATGACAGGAGTCGTGTAGAGTTTGTGCCTTCTGGTGAAGCCTAACTTTTGAGAGCCGCCATGCTGAGCCTGCAGGATTCGGTCTTCTTTGAGATCAGCATCAAATCTCTGCTCAAGTCTTGGAGTAGCAGCTGTGAGTACCTTGCCAAGCTTGCACACATGTTTACATACCACACAGCCAGCAGACCTGTGCAGCATTGTACATGCTTGCTTGCAATCCAATCTATGCTTTGAGATTTCCTTTTTAAGATTTCCTATCTCTTTCCTGTAGAAGAAACGCAGTTATTTATGGAGTTGTCAGGATGACTGATTGTGTTTAGCCAGGCTTATTTGATGTGTATGCAGGTGGCAGCAATTAACCTCCACCTTCAGAAGGCTACCCTCCTCCCCCTGCTCATCATCGTTCTACTGGCTCCTGGTTGTCTCATAGATAATGTTTCTATTGATGGGCATCTGCTGATACAGAACATAGGTAGACTTGAAGTACTCTCTCTGTTACTCTCTCCCAAATTTCCCTTACTCTTTCCATCTTTGTCAACTTTTTTTTAACATCCAAATCTCCCTGTAGTCTCCCTTTGTAGCTCTCCACACAATCTTCATCCCTCTTTTTCTCCTCTTACTTTTATAACCCTTTTCTCCCTTCCCTCTGGGGCAGCTAATGTTTCCCTACTATTGATCCGTCTTCTGGTTCCCTCCTATTATTAGCTTCCCATACAACCCATATTACATCAGAAATCAAAAAGGCGCTGCCTCCTCATTCTCATTGAAATGTAGTGATGGACAACGGTGGATGGCAAACACCAGTTTGAATTGCCCAGCTGCTGCTGCTGATTCATCACTTCAGTTTTATTTGCATTATTACTCACACATAGACATAACCCTGTTTCTTGTGCAGATCAAAATTCCACACTTTTCCCTGACATATTTCCGATATAGTCAAATTGGGGATTGGTTCCTTTCATTGTCATGACATGGCCAATGGGAATGGAATCCTCTATCACAGTGTATATCATTTTATGTTGAGAGATAGATAGATATAGATAGATAGATAGAGAGATATATAAAAATACAGTACATTTTCTGGAAAATCAATTGAGAAACTGCTTATTTTGCTAATTAAATACCTGACATATCAACATACTACATTACATTTATACAAAAATCATAGAAAAATCCAATACTGATCCTGCTAACATTTACTTTCAACATTACTAATATTATTGAATATCCAGCGATATTAAAATAGCTTCATCAAGTCTAGGGCCAAGCAAGGGAAAGGTTGTCAGAGTACAAGTCAGACTGATCACAGGTTTAAGACTTATTTTCTATTATAGATTGTGATTAGAGCTTCACATCAGCTTTCGCATACAATCACACGCACAACACACACATTCTGATAGCGGTTGGGAACGTGCCATACAAGTTTGTTCTAGATATGTGCAGCATGATAACCACTAAGAATGATAAATGGATTAAGGAAGTAAAGAGAAATGGAAATGGGAACAATCAGAGATTTAGTTTGTTCCTAAGCCATTTATTCATTTATATACATGTAGATTTTACAAATATCAGGTAATCAGTTCTTAGAGAACCGGTGCAACGTGCTTAGCTTTAATGTTTTTCATACGCAACAAAAGCTGTCATTTTTACTATTAATAAAGCCAAATGAATAGGTCCCTGCTCCAATTTCATGAGGGAGGGTTGGGCAATACAATGGCATATATTATAAAATGACAGATTTGTTATGGCATACAGATTTTAATCCAACCAGTTATCAGGTCTCTGGTCTGGAGCTTTTCTGTTAAGAGTTTGCATGTTCTCCCTGTCTCTGCATCAGTTTGCTCCAGGCACTCTGGTTTCCTCACACAGTCCAAATAATGCAGGTCATGCAAGTTAGAACCTCTTAATTGCCCATAGGTGTGAATGTAAGTTTTAAAAATGTTTGCACTGTAAAACATCTGATCCCTACCATTGGAAAAAGGGTCTGCACATAACATTACACAATTTGCTGTTAAGATAGACTTTATTAATCCCACACTAGGGAAATTCCTGTGTTACAGCAGCTCAAAAGAAAGCATTAAAACATCCCATCTGTCATCCATAAACGTCTTTCTTTCATTTGTCCCTCTTTCTGATTACTGGCCTCCCTCACCCATCTCTCCCCTATCCTGTGCTGGTTGCCCGTTTTTCATTGGGCATCTCAAACAAAGAGGGCCTAATTTCAGAAAACCCTCTCTAAGCTGTCCTGCTTTAACTTCCATCCATCTTGTCTCTCTTTGTGATGCTTGCGCCTCTATGTGATGAATACAGAAAATGTTGAGTGTTTCACATTGTTGTTTAACTTGTCCTAAGTTATTTTCAGCAATAATACATGTGGTGAGGTCATAGTTTGAACCTTTATTGTTAAATCTTTTTTTTTATTCATTATGGAGCATGCATATTGGTTTCTTCATCTATCCCTGTGTTGTACTGATACACTGTACAGTTTTGCCCTGTAGTTTTTGGATTCTTTCTTATTTGAAAGTCATATTGGAGAAGAGTAAAGTAGTAGTAACTCATTGAGACTGAGCAGGTTGAGACACATTAGCAGAATTGGCACTGCCACACCATGTAAACATTGGCAGTGCCTCCTTTGTCTCTCTTTTAAAATAAAATAGACACACTCACTTCCCTGTATTACAACAATATGTGTGTCTTGTGCTGTTGTTTCTGGTTGTCCTGACAGGGGAAGTGAGCAGGCGTTTGGGAGGGTTTTATTTTAACTGACAAGGTGGAGTCACTGTTGAAATAGTTGTGTAATCCTGCGGGGTGCTCCATTTCTTAAGCACAGCCATGAAACTCGGGCACAGTGGGGCTTATATGCCTCTCATAACAAAACTTAAACATTTTCTTATACCACAGTAGCAGCTTGTCAGTTCTTTCTATAGGAACTGTTTTTCAGTACTGTCCATCTTTTAGGTTGTTCTGAATCTCTTAGATACCATTGTTCTTTAGGGCAGCAGATCTCGAATGTTTCAGGCTAAGAACAGAGATAAACTGTATTTTGGCAGAGGACTTGATGAATATATATAATGAGGAAGAACAACTCTGAACAATTGCTTAATCAAAACCAGTAAAAGCTCATTTGTTTCTCAGTTTAGGGCACAGCCTTGAGAATCTCTAGAACCAAGTTTTTGCATTAAGATTTGAATAGGAATAGGAACATGTTCATAGGTTTATAAGTGAGTCACCAGAGTATCAGCCAGTACATTTCCTGGCTTAAAACAGTGAGAAGTTAACTTGGGTCAGCTTTGAAAGAGATTCATAGTTTGGCATGCCACAAATGACTGGCATGTCTTTGGGAGAAAGAGAGAGCGAGGGAGGGCAAATGCAGAGACTTGGGCCAGAAAACGATGCCTTGTTTTTTTTTCTTGTTTTGTTAACTGGAAGTACAGTGTTGGGGTATTCATTTGTGTGAACCAGTCAACAATCTAGTTGGCCCAGGGTTGGAGAGAAAAGAAGGATGGAGGGGGTAGAGCACCCTGCACTGATTGGATATTAGGAGCTGGCTATGTGACATCATTGGGGGTGTTGGTGCAGCACAGTAAACAAAGAGGGAAATGCTTGAAAGGCTCTCTGTGCTGCTGGACAACACAACCACAACACAGCTAACACTTGCTACCATGCTGACCCTACACACACACACACACACACACACACACACAACAGCATGATTATTCATTTATGATTTAATTAATCATAACAGTTTTACAGCTTTAGAATGTTTCCATGTTATTGTAATTATTTGTTTTTAGGGAGGTAGTGGGGTAGGGGAGGAAGGGTCATTTTTGTTTAAATGTTGGAACAAATGGTGGTCTACTCTAAGGCATACTTTGGTCATGGTCTTAGTTTTTGATGGGGAATATTGTAGTATTTAAATTGCTTTAGATTCTATTTTTCTAAATTCTATACTTATTTTATTAATTAAAAGTAGTACAAGTGGTGGTAAGTTTGTTTTTACCCATTTGCATTAGCAATTTAACGGCAGTAATGCTTGATTATGAATAAGAATTGCTTGTTGCAGCCCAGGTAGGTTTGTGCATTTATAATAACAAATACATTTTTGAATGACCCTGTTATTTATCTTGCTCTAATATAATATTGACACCTACAACTGAATCCTTATCTCTGACAGTTTGTGTACCAGAGTATGGCGAATCGGAGTAGTCTGAAAATAAGATGGTATCTTTTCTAGTGAGTGAGGCTTAGCTTTTTGATCAGTGTACATACAGTACTAGTATGTCCCATTTTGAGCATCATTTGCATAATTTTGTCTTACAGAAAAGCTTCCTTAGCTGATAAACGTATTCATTTCCCTGCACTTTTGCTCCTCAATGGTATTCAGACTATTAGGAAGGCATGATGAGTGTTTCTGTGACAACCAGGAAGAAACAGAACAAGGCTTTTCCTGGGAGGGAACGAGGTAAAGGGTCAGTTTACTATTGGCAGTCAACTTGGCTGGACTGGAACCATTGTGGACTGGACTGGAAGTTGTGTCCCAGCTGTAGCATAAATCCCAAAAGCACTATTAAAGGTTATGAAGCTGTTGTTGGCTGTCTAAGCATGTACTTAGACAAGCATTTCATGGTGATAATGCAGTTTTCATGCATTTCATTTTATTGGTAAATAGCAACTCATACGGAGCTGGTACTTTAGTGCCTTTTAAGGTAATTTATTGTTTGTGCATGTGCACTTACCTTACTCTTTTTCTATTAAAAACCCCAGATGATTTAACAGTTGTGAGTGAATTAAGTGTAATAAACTTCATTGCATTTAAAGTTATTATTTCTGTCTGTATGATGTTGTACATAAGGACTGGATTTAGTATTCACCCTACTTGGCCAAACCGCCCAAACGTATACTGTATGTAGACACCTGAACATTACATCCATATGGGACTGTGGGCTCTACTTCTCTGCCATCTCCCTAAACTCCAACATCCTTCAGATTTGCTTATACTATTTGAATAGGATGACCAAATGATCTGTGCCACATGCAAATGTCCAGAGCTCTGGGTTCTCTTTGTGACCCTAGATGAATGTTTTTTAGGAAGCCAGTCAAAATACTGCTAAAGGAGCTCTGTGGACATTCACTTTTACAGTTTACTTTCCTCACCACTAAGCACTTGGCCTTCTTTCTTGCTTAACTGTATAATTCATCGACTTTTTTAATATACTTTTTTAAAGGTGCTGTAAAAATGTTTACCAACCATTCCGGCACTTTTTCCCCTCTAATATACGGCAGTACAGGATGTGATCCAATTGGCTCTATATGATGGTAGTGTGATAAATCCCAGAAATGCCTGCTACTATGCTGTAGTAACAACGCAATTTGTTAACACTGGCCAGAGTTGACATTTTACCTAGGATTCATGTAATCCTCTCTAACCACAGTTCAACGTTGAACACCATAGTTCCCACCAGTCTTGTCACAAAGCTCAAGGACCTGGGATTAAACACCTCACTGTGCATGTGGATCCTTGACTTCCTAATAGTCAGACCCCAGGTGGTGAGGGTGAGCGGATACACCTCTTCCACCTTCATCCTAAACAGCGGAGCACCCCAGTGTGGCGAGGGTGGACAGCTTCCTGACTCAGTGGTGAGAAAGGCAAGGCAGAGACTGTTTCACCTCGGATGCCTGAGGAAATTCAGGGTATCCCCTCAAATACTGAGGAATTTCTACTCCTGCATGAGAGCGTCCTGACGGGGAACACCACTGCCTGGTACGGAAACCGCACCGAAGAGGACCGCAAGACCCTACAAAGAGTGATTCGTTAAGCTCAAAAATACAATAGGTGGTGCCTTACGCTGCCTTAAACACCAGGTGTTGCAAGATAAAGGCTAGGAAAATCATGTAAGATCCAAACCACCTGTGTAAAAGCCTTTTCTCCCTGTTGAGGTCGGGTATAAGGTAGTGGATACACCAGGCCAGCACTGAGAGGCTCAGGAGGAGCTTCTACCCTCAGGCCACTAGGATCATAATTGAGGACACTGCTTTAGACTGCACCCACCCCTCATTCTGCTTTATGGTGAATCATGCACAAGTTGAAAGTGCTGATGGGATTACATTTAACTGGAATTGCACATCATATGATTTCATGTGATTTATTTCTATTTGCATCAAAACAATTTTTTTTGTGGTAAAAGGAACAAAAACATGAAAAATCCTGAATAGGTTGGCCATAATAAACATTGGTTGACGTTTTGTTAAGATTGCAGGCACCCAAACCCACTGATCTGATAATGTTCTGCTTAGTACTTCGTCTTGTGTGTGTCTACGCTAATATGACATATAAATGTAATAGGAATATCACAATCGCAACACCCTGTCTATTTAGTCCGTTTCTACATTCTCAGTTAGACATAAACACAAATATTAAGGTTATTATAATTGATTTTAATAATTAATGACATAGCTCTAGTAGGAGTTATGATTATCCTTATGTGTGTTTAAGGTCATTTAAGCCTATTATGGGCTATATGAATTTAGAAGATTAGTTTATAATTAGAGGCTTGGAATCAAATGGAAGTTGTATGTTTACTCTAGTCAGCACTGGAATATTTCGCTCTCGCTTGCTCTCTCTCTCATATCAATTCAGTCAATTTGCCTTTTTAGGAAATGTCTGTGCTCCTGTTTGGATTAGAACTAGTGCATGACATTGCATACTTTACAAGAGTATTGTTCTTAGTTTGACCCTGCTGCCCTGACTCCCACTGTATGATTTCCTAACCTTTAGCCTCTGCCCTCTCTGCAGCTTCTGCACCAGTCAGCAGCAGCGTGAGTAGACGCCGTGCCCCCTCCTCGGTGACTCCCCTCTCTTGGGAGAAGCACAACGTTGCCGACATGTCGAGCATCACTATTGACCCCGAGCTCAAGCCCGGAGAGTTTGTCATCAAGAGTCTATTTGCTGAGTTTGCTGTGCTGGCTGAGAAGAAGATCGAGATGGTGATGGCTGAGCCACTGGTGAGTCCACGGGGTGAAACCGTGACAAGCAGCACAGGAAATGAAATTCAATACATGACATAATAAGTATGTAATGTAATGTGAAACACACTGCTGAGGTGTCCTCCTTTCTTTTGCAACTAACTGCCATACCTTTAGCCACTTCAGGAAAGACTGAAAGATGTGTGAGTGAAATGGCAGAAGAAGCACATATTCTTTATGATCTACATTAATGATAAAATAGTTTGTGATTAACAGACTGGATTAACTGGCCTGTTCCTCCATTCATTCCTTTAATTCGGCTCAGTTTTCCCCTCACTCCAATTCACAGTAAAACGTTAGTGTTCTCTCACACTTTCTTACTCATCACCAGGCTGGCTGCTTGATTGACAGCAACCTGTATCAACTCTGCTGGGTTAGTAACACACTTATTTTTAATCTCTTTCTCTCACCCCTCTAACAGGAGAAACCTCTGTCCCGATCCCTTCAGAGAGGGGAAGATGCACAATTTGACCAGGTCAGTACAGCCATAGTAATGACCTGAGGGTAAAAAACATGTGGGTGTGTGAATGTGACATTCTCATTCCCCAGGACCAACAACAGACCTCTCCTACCTTCTGTATGTGTGTGCAATATTTGAATCCCCAGCTCCACCCACTGAGTGGCTTGTCTGTCCCTCATCTGTAGCTGGTGCAGAACTCTATACAATAGGCCTGCCTGCTGCAGAATGCTTTGTTCAGCACAACACAAAGCCAACGAGGATATGGTGCTATAGATCCAGTGGTCCCCATTGTGAGTGAGGGAGAGAAAATAGGTATAGAGAGTGCAAAAGTGAGAGTGTAGAATTGCTGTGTCATCCTCAGCAGTAAATCAGCATTGGGTGCTGGAGTGTATCTGCCCAGCACCATAAGGGCAGAGGGAGCCTTTGCATAACTCTCCTGCCTAGCATCCATCATCCACCTCCCTCATCATGCAGCACTGGCCCTTAAGCACACACATACACTAAAGTAGTTTATGCAAACTGACCACCTCGTCTCATGTTTTATTTATTGTCTAAAACTATTCACTGTAATCTGAATTTTGAAATTGAGTGTCTAAAGTGTTGTTTTTGTGTTTTCTGTATTTACTCGTTAGTAATAGGATTTTTTGCTTTCTCACAAGAATACCGCTGTTACTATACAGCAACAAACAGATCATTAGAGATAATCTCTAACATTGGATTTGTCAAGCCTGTAAATGCAGTGCTAGGTTCAAAGGCACAATCTTACATCGTCGTTGATGCAATGTATTGTGGAGCTGCTCAGTAGCAGCCCTTTGATGTGTTCAACATGTCATCCCAACAGTTGAGTCTGTGTTAATTCACGCTTGCTTTATCTCACACTCTATGCTGCAAAACCAATTGCCCTTCGGGGTCAAATAAAGTTGAACATCACATAACAATTGGAATCAATAGCTACATGCTGTATGTCACCCACTAGTTTAGAAAGCTTCTGGTCTATACTAGCCCTACTCGGTTATTGAATATCCACTTTTAACCATTGTGGGACAATTCTGCACGTGATTTAATCTTTTATTAGCATATTTCACAGGCCTAAGTATTTAATTTGCGCAATTAAAAATGCCCAAAATGTGGTGGATACCAGGTTTATTAGTAATATTGAGTCAAATCTAACGTTTGTATGTTGTTGTTGTTTTCCAGTTAATAAGCTCTATGAGCTCAATAGCAGAACACTGTTTGCCCTCCCTACTGCGCACACTGTTTGACTGGTACCGGCGGCAGAGTGGCACTGAAGACGAGTCTTATGAGTACAGGCCTCGCTCTAGTACTAAGTCCAAAGGGTGAGCTGCTCATCTTCGTTTCCTGTGTACTTGCCGGTCTTCTTCTTCCTCCATTTATAATAATGTTTGTCAGTTTTAAGATGTACTTTGCTCAAAACCTCCTTGTGTCCTGCTTTTTAGAGATGAACAGCACCGGGATAAAGATTACCTTCTGGAACGGAGGGACTTAGCCATAGATTTCATTTTTTGTTTAGTTTCAGTGGAAGTTCTAAAACAGGTGAGCTACCTAACACTCTGCTTTTGTATACTGATTTAAACTGCCTATAAAAAGTTATTGCCAGTTGGGTTGCTGGGGTCAGTTGACTACATACACAAGTTTGACTTAATATTGACATTATCTTACCAATAAAGTCATAAAGAGTAGGCTACTCAGTCAAACAGCATTGGCACAGTTTACCTTCCCACTTGCTAAACAGGTGCATGGTTTTTCACTACGTTTGATTTCTTCTTTTTTGTTATTAACGGTTTTTATTTTTTTTATTTCTGATTTCATTTCAAATAGAATAATTTATGCATTTGTTGAAATCACTTTTTTCACCTTTTATTGCTACCGATCATTCAGATGTTTAGATATCCTTAACTGCCAGTGCAGCATTCACCACTGATGAGAGGGTTTTTAATTGTCTCTCTTGCGAACTGCTGACTAATAAAAGTGTTGTTTTATAGGATTGTACTTTATTTACTTATTTTCCGTGGTACACAAATAAACTGCAGTGTTGTTAGTGAGGCCTTTCCAGCTGGGGAACACAGTAAATAAACACATGGCCACAGACCAACTCCCAACTGAGCGTGTTTTCTAAAGTGGACTATCCAAGTCTATGCAACATTCTGAACTAAAAGCCAATCCCTGGAGACCAGAGCTAAGTTGTCCTTGGCTTGGCTCCTGTAGGGAGGGTAATGAATGGTAGCAAAGAGAAAGAATGAACACTATCAATGCTTCTAATAAGACCAATGATTCAATGTTTACGTCACAGATTCCTCTTCATCCAGTGCCAGATGTTCTAGTACACGAAGTTCTAAACCTGGCATTCAAGCACTTTAAACACAAAGAGGGGTAAGTAAGCATCAGCACACAGATAAACCAGTGTTACAATATACACTCTACTGTGGCGCTCTCACTTGTGGGTTTGGCTTTGCAGTCATTTATTTCTTTATGGCTCTTTGAGTAGACTCTAGCTCTATGGTCATTGTGTCACTATAAACGTGTATATATACACTTAAAGCATATTTGGCTTTGCTTGAGTCAGCCTTAAGTAAAAACACTTATTCAGTTTTGTGCATTGTTGTTTTGTTGTGTGGTATGGGTCATATAGCACAATGTCTTCCGCATAAAAAAAAGAAAAAGATATGCATTTGTTTAAGACTTGATGAAATATACTTCAATCGACAGGTATTGTGGCCCCAACACTGGCAATGTACACATCATCGCAGACCTGTATGCTGAGGTCATTGGAGTCCTTACACAGTCAAAGTAAGCCAGCTTATTTCTGCCTGTTAGCTGAATACCGGCTGAATAGTCATAGTTTGTAAGTGTAGATGTATATATGTTTTTGTGTGTGTGCTCAGGTTTCAGGCAGTGAGGAAGAAGTTCATCACAGAACTGAAGGAGCTCAGGCAAAAAGAGCAGAGTCCCTATGTAGTCCAGAGCATCATCAGTCTCATCATGGGCATGAAGTTCTTCCGGGTGAAAATGTATCCTGTGGAGGATTTTGAGGCTTCTTTTCAGTTCATGCAGGTAAATTAAAAGTCATTTATTCATGCATATTTGCCAGAGAGTTACTACAGTAAGTGGGGCTGATGTGTGTTTGCTAGCACCAGACATTTTTTTTTTCCCCACTGCTGCTCCTTTGTTCGAACTCAGCAGCTGTCTGTAACAAAGGCTCATAAAGTTAGATGAGTAACGATCAAAGGTGAGGTTTGCCAAGAAGCAAGTTTATGTGTGTTTCCGGCTCTAAGAGCTGTGAACAGAGCTGTAGCCTTTTCATTAATCTCTATACAGTGCTAAAAAAAACCACACACACTCGCTGTTCTTAACACTACCGTGATTTCCTATTGTGTTAATGGAACATACTGTAGTTTATGTCCACCACTTCATTTCAGTACTTATCATGGTTTCAACCCATATGATGATCTTTTATAGCCTGACCAATATAGGACATTTATATTTTGTACTGATATGTAAGAAACAAAATTCATTACGATTAAGTTTGCCTTCTATTAAAGTCAGTAATACGATAAAAACAAGATTTCCTCCCTCAGTGACTCAGCCTACAAAGGAAAAATGACAATAACAGGATGCCGTATGGTTCTTTTCTTGTCATGTGAGCTGCATTCTTTGGTTCTGCATCAGTTAGTTTTATAACCCTTTCCATCACAGATAAGTCAATATTCATTATGTGCTTTTAATTTGGAGTTATGTGAAGGCACAGTTTCCTTTTCTGGAGCACAGACTCATTATTGTCTTAATACTGTATGTTTATGTCAAACTGGCAGTTTGTCTCTGTGTATGTATCATGTGTATTCTTCATACATGTGTGCCTTTGGTGCCTTTTTTTTTTTTTTTAGGAGTGTGCCCAGTATTTCCTGGAAGTCAAGGATAAGGACATAAAGCATGCTCTAGCCGGCCTTTTTGTTGAGATCCTCATCCCTGTCGCAGCTGTAAGTAACCTTTTTAAACTATTTCCACTATTTTACACAAGTCTCTTTATTTATTTTTTTCACGTAAAAGTCCATGGTAATGACTCGTTTATCCTCAGGCGGTGAAAAATGAAGTCAATGTGCCATGCCTGAAGAACTTTGTGGAGATGCTGTACCAGACAACATTTGACCTTAGTTCCAGAAAGAAGCACTCTTTGGTAATAATTAGAGCATCCTATTTTTTTAATGTCTTCCTTCCCACCCCTATCTCCATTTACTACTTCCTTCTCATGTGTTTCACTCTTCCTGTATTTTGTCAACGTTTCCATTGACCCCAGCACAGCCAGTCCGTCATCCTCATCCAAAAATATTTCAAAAATAAATACAACCTCACTGTTATTCTATTATATTTACTACAAAATTCTCTCCAGAACAGTTTTGATGCTGACACTGTTTATCTCCCTAGGCTCTGTATCCCCTGGTGACATGCTTGCTGTGTGTTAGTCAGAAGCAGTTCTTCCTCAACAACTGGCACATCTTCCTCCAGAACTGCCTCTCGCACCTAAAGGTACTGCCAGCCTGAGCCTTTACACACAATCCTTTTTCACAAAGTGTGTACTTTTGTGCTCTGAAGAGTAGCACAATGACTGTATTCTTCAGAATAAAGTATTTTTAGGACACACCTAATTTTAGTGTAAAGCTCAGAGGTCTTATGACTTGTGTTATCAAATCTAAAATGGAAGTTCTTGATTACAATGTGAAAGCATCAACATTTACTAATGTTAAAAGGAAATGCATTATTGGTATTATGATATTCTATTGTTAGTACATGCTGTAATACCACTGATCGAAGAAGTTGTCTTGGTTGTGAAGGGTGTGCTCTGTGGTTCTGTCTAAAGATCATAATGTACCTTCCCCTCCATCATCAACAACTAGATCTGGACAGGAATAGCACTTGATTTGATAATGTAATAGAGTCTTTGTTTAAAAAAAAAGCTGTCAAAGTGGACAAAATACATGCATGAAATAAAATATTATTAGGTATCACTAATAATCACCAGTGTGACCACAACTTATTTCACAGAGAATAAAATACACCTATGTGTATCTTTAAACTCAACCTGCAAAATATCCCTCTTCTTAGCTGATGCCCCTTGCATATTATGTTATCTCAAGTGCTGTTTTAACTCAGGTCTGTTAATGACTCCTTGTAAACCAATTATGAACCGATCAAACCTACTTTCCTCCTGTCCCCGACTATCACGGAGCCAATTCAACCCAGAAGCTCATTGACCAAATTACTGGCTCACTGACTTGCTCGACGACTGCCTTTTTCCATTCTACATTGATTGGCCTTTGTGGAGATTGTATGATCTTGTGGTGGATAGATTTCTGTATTGCTTCCTTGTGACGATGATTACCAATGGTTTGAAATGGCCGTCTGTCTCCTCAGCGATCTCATTCTAGCATTCTCTTTCACTATTGTAATTGTTTTAGCTTTCCTTAATTTGAAAATCATAATCAGTCAGTCTTCTGTGGTGATTCTGATTCTTTGATTGCGATCATCTTTATGGGTTTGTGTGATGGCTCGAGTGTAGTGACGATTTTAGTGATTTAGGGCTTCTTGTCCAACCAGTGATTTTAACCCTGTGGCTGCTCATAGCAGTTAATAAATGTCATTCAAGTGTTAGGTTTTCTATTTCCCAGAAGGCATTGCTGTGATATATCAGCGCCCCTACACTATATACATACATAATACTATAAACAACTTTAAAATACCCAGTGTGTACACATGTAAAACAAATTAGTAAGGATGGAGAGGTGGTTATCCTCCTGGGAGACAACGGTCTATAGACCCTCAGACCCCCTTTGGGGGGGGGGAAAGGCAAAAAAGCATAGTCAAGAACTCATGTTGATCAAAGACATGATTTGCCGTGTCATTATAATGTGATTTAAACCAAATTACAACAAACATTGAGATAGTACAGTTCACTTTTCTAAATGCATTTGCATGCAATATGTATAATATTGCATTGAATACAATAATATGCATGTATGTTCTCAGATCCATTATTTAGTGATTTATTTGACTTGAACATAAACTGCAGTAAGAATAGGGACAAATATCCAGTTATCACGACTTTTAGAAATACTCCACCGACAAGAGTGAAAAATATGTTATTGGGTTTTCTCAAACCTAATCAATATCGCTGAAAAAAGGATTTTACAAACTAATGTAGATTATAATGTATGCCATATTTTGGCTGCCCTACTTCGAAGTATGATCCCCACAGGGTTAAAATACAGCAGTTAGTATTTGGAGTGTGCTTGACATGGATTTGAATGGACTGCTGATTTGGGTGGCGCTGCTTGTTGGCTTTGTAGGTGAAACGAGCAATTTTGTTTTTTATACTCCATTTCCCATTCACATCTTTAAATGTCCTTTCCTCATCTTTCTGTGTTCCCCTTATATCCACTCCTCTGTTTCTGTGTTTTTTCTCTGTCCCACTGTGTGATTTCCAGACCACAGCACACCTTACTTTGCTTGCTTTTTCACTTTTAAATTCTGATTTGGCTCACTCTATGTTGAAATATGTTCATACCATATCAAATACAAATGAACTGTTTTTATTACTACCATGCCACTAATAAATCCACAAGTGGTATGTTAAACAGTTCATTGTGTCTCATTTTAGCCACACTGACAAGAACAAAGATACTTTGAACTGCTCTTGTCATATTTGTTTAGGTTATGTCTTTGTTTTTGCCTATAACTTGCATGTGTCCCTCCCCAAACCCTACATTCTTTGTCTCCTGTCATTTGATCTTTTTCTCACGTTGACTCGCTCCAGATGCCGTCTAACAACAGCATCCGAAAGCAGATTGAGACGCTGCAGGTGAGTTATCTGCTGTCAGTGACCTGCCTGGTGCTCCCATTCCTTTTAATGGTCCAGGTCCTGACCAGGACATACTGTGGGGTAGTACAGTTCTGCCTGCTTGGCTAATTGGGTAGTTAGTCATTCTCTGTAGTGACTGTGACATTGCAGTGTGAAGAGGATCACGTGAACTACTTGCAACTTGTGATGTTGTCTTAGGCTTTGTTGTTGAGCTGATTGGTGTTTTTGGGCAGTGGTGTTGACTTTTGTCTATCTAGTCACATATTTAGATTGTTACTGTAGATGCATGTTTTAGTTCAATAGGGATGCAGAACATATAAGTCCACTTACTGGTATTGGTCAATAATTGCTTTCAAATATTTTGTCTATTTGTATGAAGACTGCTAAATTCTCTTCAGGATATCAGGCTTATTTGATATGTGGATGATTCAGCTGTATTAGAAGTGTATTACTACAATAACCCCACACTGTTATTGATTCAATATTTAAAAGAGTCACCTAACAGTTAGCTAGGAAAACTGCACATGCTGGTTCTATTGTAATGGCATGCAGATCACGGATGGAAAATGGATTTCAATAAAAAATAGTAACTATCAATTATTGATTTCAAATTTAAATATTGTGCATCCCTTGTATTTATTACCAGAGGGTCAGAGAACGTCTTTGAAGCATGACAAAGAAAATAAATTTGACTTTTGTGGAATTTGGTGTGCTGGCAGTGCTCCGTTCAGTTTTTCTGTTGGAGTTGGTAACAGGCTGGCGGGCAGCAGCGCCACTGTGCTTTGCACTTTGGCTGTTGGCATTAGGGATGAGAATTGTTTTTATTAAATCGTTAATCGGCATCCTTAATGTGCACAGCACTGTTTTATTTTATTTTTCAGGATTTCCAACATATATCAAGCTCTGTTATGCAGTGGATTCTCTCAATCCACTACTACAGTTAACACAATTACATGACGTTAAAGATGTTAAATTACCGCAGACCAAACTAACAAGGTTAAATAAATGCATGAGTCGTCATGTGTCCTCATGGTTCGGCGTACAATACCGGATGTAAGAAAAGAAAAAAAACAAGCCTATAATTGTATTAATTGTCAAGTCAAATAAGTGGTCCTACAAGTATGTTTACATCCTATTTAAATGGGAACTCAATTATTCCATTGTGATTTTAAAAAAATAAATAAAAAAAAGATGACGTAAAAGTGCTGGCCTCAGGCGGAAGCCCTGGTTGACATTGGAGAGCACGTTTGTTTGTGCTCAGTGATCTACTGTTCTGTCTGACTGTGATTTGTTGAGTTGCAGCCGGAAAGATTAGAAGAATTGTTGCAGTACAAAAAGGGACTGCTGGTTTGCATCCAGCATGGCACTTTTTTTTAAATGTCAATTCACCCAAATCGCAAAAGACATTTTCTCACTTACTGTAACCCCTTAGTTTTGAGACATCTGCCTTTGACATGGCTGTTTTTATGGTTTAAAGTAATTAAGTCAAGCCATGGCATGCCATACTCGTAAGCATGTGCACAAAGATAACTGCGCTAATCTGGGGACAGGGCCAGGCTTTGATGGTCTCTGTCCTTAAACTGTGTCTTCACTGTGATTTACCAGATTGACAATTTTTAAAAGGCCTTGTAGATTTTTATTAAGTTGGTTCCCAGTAATCAATCTGGTTTTGTTGGTTAATCTATGTTAAAGTGCTCATATTATGCTAATTTTTCAGGTTCATAATTGTATTTAGAGGTTATATCGGAATAGGTTTACATGGTTTTATTTTCAACAAACACCATATTTGTGTTGTACTGCACATTGCTGCAGCTCCAGTACCTAGGTAAGGACTACTAGCCAGTCAGAAGCAGAGTATGAGGGCGTACCCTGACAGTAGCTAGGTAAGGACTACTAGCCAGTCAGAAGCAGAGTATGAGGGCGTGCCCTGACAGTACCTAGGTAAGGACTACTAGCCAGTCAGAAGCAGAGTATGAGGGCGTGCCATGCTAGCAGCTAGGCGAGCGTTATAGCGTGTGTTCCAAAGTGACCACGTTTGTCTCTGAAGTAAAGGCTGGACTACAATAGAGCTGTTTGGAGCAGTTTGTGAACAGTGTTTTCTGTTGGAGATGGTAAGTCCCTTTGGGGTGGACTTTGGGCTTTTTCACTTTGTAAACCTAGAACGTACACAAAAAAGATATATAACACAATAAAGGAAAGGGCAAAAGCCAAAAAGCATAATATGAGCACTTTAAATATTAAGATAGAGGAAAAGGAGAGGCAGTGACAGTGACGTGGTTGGATAGAAAGGCGGAGAGGTTAAGGGTATAGGTGCCTAATGTCATTTGGGAAAATGGAAAACCTCCATCAAGCCAGTAAGGTAAAGCTGTCATAAAGTATGGAACTCCTTGCACCATGTCCACATTACACGCTCTGAGCATGGTCGCTCACAGAATGGCCGTGTGCGCGTATCTCATCACTATGGATATTTATCATAGGTGGAAACTTGGTTGGTTAGTCCAAAAAAATCCGGAAATATCAACTGTTCTTCTTTTTCAGGACACAGTTTTGGATTATTAATTAAATTGGTTGCAAGGACTTGGTTATTTTCTGTTTTCTGTGGGTTGAGAATGAATTATACTGATGGCTACATCTTTAAAAAATCTCTAAGACTAAAGCTTAGCGATCAACAAACCATGTGGACTTTAGCTTTGATTGATCACTCATTGGTCATTAGAAGTTACTGTATGCACAGAGACTGAAAAATGATCATACAGTTTCCCAGTTTTGTCAAGTTTCTCAAGAAAAAAACAACCTGATCTCACAAGTCTCACAGGTGGGTAGTTAATTTGTCCTAATTAAATTGAGTTGCTTACATATTTTAATTTTTTTTACATCCACAGAACAAAGACCCCAAAATGTCTCGTGTGGCGCTAGAGTCGCTCTACAGATTGCTATGGGTCTACATCATCAGGATCAAGTGTGAGAGTAATACCGTCACACAGAGGTCAGTTTTCAAGACCACCTGCGAGTTCTCACACACACACACACACACACACACACACACACACACACACACACACACACACACACACACACAATCAACCCCTTTGCAATTGATTGCTATCAAGTAGAAGTCGTTTAAATATTGGGCTTTGTTGTTCAACACTAAATAAGCTTATAATATCCCCCCTTTTCCCACTAGTCGACTGCTCAGCATCGTTTCAGCACTTTTCCCCAAAGGCTCCCGGAGTGTGGTGCCCAGGGACACGCCCCTCAACATCTTTGTCAAGATCATCCAGTTCATAGCTCAGGTAAGCTTGGAGCATGAAGTGACATACCTGGATCTCACAGCTGAGCTAAACCTAAGGATAAGATGTGTAGTAGCTGTGTGTAAGTGATTGCTGGTCTGTTGGTTGTTACAGGAAAGACTGGACTTTGCTATGAAGGAGATAATCTATGACCTCCTGTGTGTGGGCAAGTCTCACAAGACCTTTGCCATCAATCCAGAGGTAAATTAGAGACAAGACTTCAAGTTGTGGTGTCGTTGGAGTGTTGGTGGATTCTCTCTCTGTCATATCTTTCATGCTCTCCCTCTATCCGCTCTAACAGAGGATGAATATCGGTTTGCGAGCCTTCTTGGTGATTGCCGACAGCCTACAGCAGAAAGATGGGGAGCCTCCTATGCCTACGACTGGGATCATCATGCCCTCTGGCAACACCCTGCGTGTCAAAAAGATCTTCCTCAACACCACTCTCACGGATGAAGAAGCCAAGGTCATAGGTGGGTTGGATTTTTGAAACTTGACTTTAGGAAAAAACAATGAGGCATTTTAGTTTTTTTTAGTTTTTTTTAATAATATCTGTGTTGTTGTTTTTTCCTCGAGTAAAATGACTCTGCTGGGTATTTCCAGGCATGTCACTGTACTACCCACAAGTAAGAAAGGCCTTAGACAACATCCTGCGACACCTGGACAAGGAAGTGGGGCGCTCCATGAGCATGACCAATGTACAGATGTCCAACAAGGAGCCTGAGGACATGATTACGTATGTAACCACAACCTGGATTCTTACAAGTACTGTTCGTGTTACTTCTGAACTGTAGCAGGTTCTCATGAGCTGTTTGTACCACAGGGGAGAGAGGAAGCCAAAGATCGACCTTTTCCGTACATGTGTGGCCGCCATCCCAAGACTGATACCAGATGGCATGAGCAGACAAGACCTAATAGAGCTTCTAGCCAAGTAATTCACCTTCCTCTAACCTTACTGCAGACACATCAGTACACAATCTACTGTAGCTTAGGTGGCCTTCCACACGTCTTCCAATGTCTCGCTCCCTCTCCATCTCTAGACTGACCATCCACATGGATGAGGAGCTACGTGGCCTTGCCTTTACTACTCTCCAGGCCCTGATGGTGGATTTCCCAGAGTGGCGTGAGGATGTTCTCTCGGGCTTTGCCTACTTCATTGTCCGAGAGGTGACTGACATCCACCCCACTTTGTTGGACAACGCTGTCAAGATGCTACTGCAGCTCATCAGCCAATGGAGGCAGGCAGTGCAGAGTAGCAATAAGAGCCACGATGCACAGGTTGGTCTGAAAGCCCCAGCTGTATTAACATTATGAGTGATTTTTGTGTCTTTATATGCATTAGTGTACTTTGTGTTCATGTTTTTTTTTTTTTTATGTGTCTAGTGACTTAAATGTCCCAACGTTTAGAGAGGTTTTAATTATAATTATCTCCTACAGGGCTCAAGCAGCAGTCGTTCTCTGTCCCTGGAACGTACTCCCCTGTTAGGGGTGCTGCATGTGGTGGAGGGTTTAGCACTGGTTGTGCTTTGTAGCTGCCGCCCTGCCACACGCAGGCTGGCTGTTAACGTCCTCAAGGAGGTCCGGGCGCTGCACACTGCACTGGGCATTGGCAAGGTAATAACTCAAACCACAGTGCATTTTATTGCAACTGACAAATAGAAGTCACATGTGTATGAGTTTTATTTTTTTAATTTTTTTTACAATTGCTCTGTTTCCTGGCATTACTTCTGTCTATCTCAATCTTTCAGGGCGATGAGGAATTGGCCATTGATGTAATGGACAGATTAAGTGCATCCGTGTTGGAGAGCTTCATTCATCTCACAGGAGCTGACCAGGTATAAATGCCTTTTCTTATTTACAGAATCAGAAAGCTTGTACAAATACTCTGAGTCTCAATTTGTCTCTGTGTTTTTCTCTGTAGAGCAACCTGCTGTACTGTCCCAGTGGGATTGATCTTCAGACGCTAGCAGAGTGGAGCTCATCTCCCATCAGCCACCAGTTTGATGTGGTGAGCCCCTCGCACATCTGGGTGTTTGCCCATGTTACTCAGGGCCAGGACCCCTGGGTCATCAGCTTCTCCAGCTACCTGCGGCAGGAGCACCTGCCCAAACATTGCCCCACTGCCCTCAACTATGCCTGGATGTTTGCCTACACCCGCCTGCAACTACTGTCTCCACAAGTTGACATCAAGTATGTTGTTTCAATCAAGCCTCTTTGTTTTCTGTCCGTTTGTGCATCATTGTAATTGAGTATGTTTTTGTCATTGTGGGTGTTTTTATTATAGACCAGCTTTAAAAGGGCCGGGTGATGATGTCTTTGTGATGACATTATATGCTAGGATTGGGGACTGAAGACTTTGTACCAAATAATACTTCAATCTTAATGGGCTTGACACAAGATAAAAACTGTAAATGGCAAAGCTTGATGTAGCATGGCGCGTCTGTGTGAGGGCCCCAACATAGGCAGGCAAAAGGCCTTCATTCTCTGGGCTTAGTGTTGTTATAATCTCTGACATCTCCTGTTACGTATGTCCACGTTCAGCAGCCCCATCAATGCCAAGAAATTGAACAGTCTAAACAGCAGTGACTCCTACATCGGCCTTTGGAGGAACTACCTGATTCTGTGCTGCAGCTCGGCCTCCTCCTCCCCCTCCATGTGTTCCTCATCCTCCACCTCTGGCTCCGTCCGCTGCTCCCCGCCTGAGACGCTGGCGTCCACGCCGGACAGCGGCTACAGTTATGATTCAAAGGTCAGGGGCACTGCTGCAGAAAACAGTCCATTAACACACATTTAAAAAGTCTTGAATATACAAAAATGTCTTGCTAATTTTCAAGTCTTAAAAGTGTAGTTAAGTATGGAAAAATGCAATCCAGTGTCAATATAAGTATGACTTTATACTATGTGTAACTCCTGAATTTCAAAATCCTAAAAACATAGGACCCATGTAACATAACAGCAATTAACAGTGAACAGATACTAACTTATTCCCATTTTTGCATTTCAGCCATGACATTGCTCTTTCTGTGTGTTAATAGATTGTTGGTACTCCGTCCCCCTCCTCTCTGTTCAAACACATTGTTCCAATGATGCGCTCTGAGAGCATGGACATCACAGAGTCTCTTGTGTTAGGGCTTGGCAGGACCAACCCTGTGGCCTTCAGGTAAACAACACTTTACATGATTTGTGGTATACTTAACATACCCTGCTACACTTTGATATACTTTCAAAATATTTTACTTATTTATTTACATCTAACTTTCCTCTCCTTTAGAGAGTTGATAGAGGAGCTAAATCCCATCATAAAAGAAGCTCTAGAAAGAAGACCTGAAGTAAGTGCAGTTCATTGATACTAGGAATTATTTCTGCCACAGTTCTTTTTGAAGACAATTTTACTAAGTTACAATGCTACTCTCTTTACTCTGCAGAACATGAAGCGGCGCAGGCGTCGTGACATCCTCAGGGTCCAGCTGGTCCGGATATTTGAGCTGCTGGCTGATGCTGGTGTCATTAGTCAGATGTATGTAATCCACAATGATCTTGTGACAATGTGATTAGGAATACATTTGTACTTTAATATAACTGTTTTATAAACATAATAAACGTTTTTGTTGTTACTTGACTTTTTACAGAGCGAGTGGAGGGTTAGATGGAGAGAGCCACTCTCTGAACAGTACACTGCTTGAGTACGTTGATCTGACCAGGCAGTTGCTTGAGGCTGAAAATGACAAGGACTCTGACACACTGAAGGACATTCGCTGTCACTTTAGTGCACTTGTGGCCAATATCATTCAGAATGTCCCAGGTATGTCTTTTAACTCACTTGCTCGCTTATATCAGTCAGTCAAAAACAAAATGCACGGAATATCTGTCTAAAGTTAGAGTAATACAAATTAAAGTGTCTTGGATATTGATTTTGTTACGTGTTGTGTTCAGTACACCAGAGGAGGACCATCTTCCCCCAGCAGTCGCTGAGACACAGTCTGTTCATGCTGTTCAGTCACTGGGCCGGGCCGTTCAGCATTATGTTCACTCCCCTGGACCGCTACAGTGACAGAAATATGCAGATCAACCGGCATCAGTACTGTGCGCTAAAGGTACAAACAAACATAAATAAAGATATAAATGTTGAAATCTGTTTTGTGGATACAATACAGTCCATACTTAGTGATTACTAACAGCTTCTTTAATGTTCCAGGCCATGTCTGCAGTGTTGTGTTGTGGACCTGTGGCTGACAATGTTGGCCTCTCCTCTGATGGCTACCTCTACAAGTGGCTGGACAACATCCTGGATTCTCAGGACAAGAAGGTTAGAGAAATGTTACAATTTTAGCCTGCTTGATTATCACTAAAATTGATAGTTTGGCCGAAGCACGTGGATGAGTACTGAAAATTAGGTTAAGGTAGGAGTGTGCATCACCAAAGAAATGTCATAAACGCTCAACCACGTATTCAGCATCGAACAGAAAGGTAGCATGTCCAAAGTTAAAACAGAAATGGCAAAGTACTCTCCTTTCACTGGGCTATATTGGCTTGCACACAAAGGCAGCTCTTCCCTGTTTCGACCTGCCAGCCCTCATTAAAGCATATAAAACCTCCTAACAAGGCCATGAATGTAATGGTGGCAATCAACACAAGACGAGTATATAATTGTAATGTCTTTAGCGATACAGCTAAACTAAGCATCATATAAAATAATTATGAGGAGCGATTGGTTCAGTCTGGCTGTACTGTAAAGACTTTCTGAGGTTATGCAGCACAGGTTCACATACCATGACACTAGTACCACATAGTGGTGTTCAGAAGTACTGCAAGAGGTCAGCGCGTTTAATCAAGCGTTTCATTCAGATACACCATAAAATTAATTATTTACAGAAAGCACTAAGGATTTAAATCACCTTTTAATCCAGTTAAAGGCATACTATTTAGAGTCAAAATCACAATTTTTTTTCCTTTTGTATCCCTGTTTTTCAAGAGATTACTTCGTTGTTTTGAGTGGTTCTGCAGATATAATGTAGGATACTTCATGTGTTGATCTATATTTAGCGCCTGCTAAATGTTTTTTTTCAATGCATAGTTCATATTAGTAGTCCTTATGACAGGCTTGTGTTTTAAAATACACCACTTTACAGCATATTTTTGTGCCTATACTGATGTTAACACTAACAGCTACTGAGAAAGCCATGGGTTAAAATTAGCAGGGTTTTGTAGTGACTGTTGGAAGAAGTGAACTCACAGTTCTAACAGTTGCTGTGTGGTCGGCCCTAGGTTCACCAGCTGGGTTGTGAGGCCGTGATGCTGCTCCTGGAGCTGAATCCAGACCAGAGCAACCTCATGTTTTGGGCTGTGGACCGCTGTTACACCGGCTCTCGTCGCGTGGCTGCCGGTTGCTTCAGGGCCATCGCCAATGTCTTTCACAACAGGTACTACACATTCCCAGCTTCAACTTCAACTCATTTTTGTGGGCTTGTTTGTCTCTTTGGAGCCAGTGAATTGTGACTCAAATACAGCTTGTGTTTTACATTTTCTCTTAGGGATTACCAATTTGACACTGTGGTGCTGCTGAACCTGATTCTGTTCAAGGCGGCTGATTCTTCCAGGGACATCTATGAGGTGGCCATGCAGCTCTTACAGGTCAGAATTTCTGTTTTCTATTGTTCAAAAAGTTCACTTTTACACATCGACACATAACACTGCTATTTCGACTTATCTTTAATTAAATACACTATGTCGTGACTGTTTGTCTTTGTGAAACTAATAGATCCTGGAACCCAAGCTCTTCCGTTACGCCCACAAATTGGAGATCCAGCGAACGGATGGTATCTTGACCCCTCCCTCACCGCTGCCACACCTCTACTCTGTGTCTTACTACCAGCTGTCTGAGGAGCTTGCAAGGACTTACCCAGAGCTCACTTTGCCCATCTTCTCAGGTTTGCTACATTACAATTTGGTACAGCTGCTACTGGGATAGCATGGTGCTTGAAGGTCTAAGTTTTATTTCCCTGTGACAGCAGGGATCTGCCCTTTGTCTGTGTCAAGGTTATAATCGTTAACGAAAACGAACGAAATAACGAAAACTAGATGGGAAAAAACATTGTCGTTAACTGAAATAAAAATAAAAACGAGGCATTACAAAAAAACGATAACCAAACTAAAACTGTAATGTCTGTTTGCAAAACTAACTAAAATAAAATGATCGAGTAAATGTCCTTAGTTTTCGTCTTTGTCACTGTCTTTCATACAGCAAATAACGTTACATCTTTCCAACCATGACATTTCCCGTAGACATGTATAGTTTCCGACTGGGAACCCAGAAATCCCGACATTCCACGTCAAATTGAACACAACATAGTCCATGCCCCTCGCCTCGTCACCTGGCATCATAGCGGTACCGAAAGTCGGATGAAAGTGGCACCTATTTGATTATGACTGTGTCAGATAAAGTGCCTTGCAGTGTAAGGTGGTAAAATATGTGGACAATTTATTACAGGGAAAAATCCCACGAATTTGAAAGTACATTTGAGAAGCACACACAAGCTAGGAGGCTAACCTAGCTTACCTTAACAAGGTAAAGGAGAACGCAAAGCCCGCCTTCCCCGAAACAGAAGCTAACCCCGGTACAGGGTATGGATGTATAGATACAGGGCCAGGCAGCATGACGGAGACAACAGCAGGACAGAGAACACTACAGGAGGGCTTTCACCAGCGACCCGATAGCTGCTGGTTAGTACATACACAGGAACACCAGAAGCAGGAGGAAGCGTGGGTTAATATATGTGTATTGATACTGGGATGTCTACACAACTATGTGAGTTGATTGACTTCAAAAAGTTCACCACTTTACGGAACCAAAGTTGAAAACACCTGTTAATGTCTTCTTTAGTCTGTTGGCTGTTGAGGTATTTTTCCTGGCACACGTCACTTACACATTTTGCACTTACTGCAGCGTCTTGTGTAGACTGTTTACATATATATGACCATATGTAGGCTACATTTTATGTACTGGTGTTATTGTTGAATACATTGTGGATACATATTTCTAAAATTGTATGATGTTTTTGTTGAGTTATTATTACACAATACTTTTTCTGACCTTTTTGAATATTGCCCCCGACAAATAACCCATATTACAAAAAAAGACTAAAACTAATGACTAAACTAAAACGAAGCATTTTCAAAAAATAAAAACTAAACTAACAAACCCGCTTTAAAAACTAAACTGAACCAATCAAAATTTGTTTTAAAACTAAACTGAATTTGAAAACAAAAAGTCAATAAAAACTAATGAAAAATGCAAAACTATAATAACCTTGGTCTGTGTGTGCCATGATGACATGCTTTTCCTAAGCCTCACAGCAGCCTTTTTACTACATACCATATACTTGCCTAATATTGCAGATGCAAGGTGTAGGAATTAAATTCATTTTTCTTTTTTTAGGTGAATAGCCGTCTCAATATAAATAATTCATACCTGTGCACTTTTCAAAAACTGCTTCACTTAATTATGTGGATGTTTGAATTGTGCTGGTGGTCCATGAAATTATCACTTTCATAAACAACCATTTGTAATGTCTAGAAATCATACACATTACCTTATCCGTTCCAAACCTTTCCGCTCTGATATAATGACATGTCGAGGCTAAGAGAAGAACATACACCTTAACTCTTGACTCTTAACATTGATGATAGAATTAATCAGTGGATGACCCAAGTGAACTAAGTCATTTTACCTAACTAAACAATACAAAGAACGTGGCAATTTGTGGATGTTATGATACTGTTTTGACTAGAAGATGGAAATAAGGTTAAAGAGAAATCGGCAGAGCATTCCTTCATTGTGTAATGGATGACAATCTGCTTGAACTAACAACCAACCCTGTTTCTGCCCCCACTCCAGAGGTGAGCCAGCGTATCCAGACAGCGCATCCCGGTGGTCGTCAGGTCATGTTGCACTACCTCCTGCCTTGGATGAACAATGTGGAGCTGGTTGATTTCAAACCAACTGTACGGCGCCCCGAAGATTGCGGCAGCGGCGAGGATGACGAGGATGTACACGAACGGGAGGTCATGATGGTCAACAGCCGCCGCTGGCTCCGTGGAGAGGGCTGGGGCTCCCCTCGTGCAACAACCATGGTGCTCAACAATCTCATGTTCATGACCGCTAAGGTGAGACAGCTAATGGACCAACTGCATGCCATCTTATTAAGATTGACGTGAACAGGATGGGTTCAAAATGTTCTTTGAGATAATTCGTTGATCATGAAATTATTTTATTTTTTACAGTATGGGGATGAGTTTGCTTGGTCCGAGATAGAGAATGTATGGACCACATTAGCAGACAGCTGGCCAAAGAACCTCAAAATCATTCTGCACTTCCTCATCAGTATGTCAGGAGTCAACAGTGACCCCAGCCTCTTGCCTTATGTAAGTCACAGAATATTTCCATCATGCACCATGTCTGTCCTATGCCCATGTGCTGTGTCCTCTACTTACTCCTCATGTTTTTGACTGTGTCTACATGTGTGTCCTCAGGTGAAACGAGTCGTGGTTTACTTGGGCAGAGATAAGACTATGCAGCTGCTGGAGGAGTTGATGTGTGAACTTGAGTTGACTGATCCTGTTAGCTCAGCTGTCACTCACATGGACAACCCCCCCTATTACCGCATCACCTCAAGTTTCAAGATCCCCTCGGTCACCTCAGGTTAACGAGCAGTCCGCATGCACTAGTTCACAGCTTAGGCCATGTCTCCAATACTAAATCACCTGTTCAATGCCTGATGGTCAAAGTTTCGTGTCTGCTCTCTCAGGAACAACCTCTAGCAGCAATACCATGGTGCCAGGAAACGATGGTCATCATGACAGCAAGATCAAAGACTCCAACATGGAGGACAGGTACAAGCTGAAATACAGCACTATTCTATTAGTGTCAAACAGAAAATGTAATGGGAGGAGTAATACTTTACACAAGTAAAAAAACACAAGGTGTTAAAAAGTGGAAATTAGAATGGCTTCTTGATTATTTATATGAATTAATTCAGATGAAACACTCAAGTCTATTTTAGAAACAATTCAGAGACACAGCTATGAGGTTAGGTACTTTTAATTGAAAGATTTTGCTGATGAAATGGTTTGGATTTGACATTTTTGGCCATAGGCAGAAACAAAAAAAAGCTTGCACTATCCTTTCTAAATCAAGCGTGCCTGTTCTGCAGTTACACCCACCTGGACATCTACAGTGGGCTGAACAGTAACCTGAACCGTCAGCACCACCGTCTGGAATCTCGTTACAGCAGCAGCTCCGGAGGCTCCTATGAAGAAGAGAAGAGTAAGAGCAAACTCTTTGCCCCACTAAACTAAACACTGCTCAGAATTCTTTCCCACAAACATTTTCTGTTTTACCTTCTCTAAGGTGACTCCATGCCACTTTATGCTAACTGGCGTTTGAAAGTGATGGACCACAACCGGCCAGAGCCCCTCCCCTTCCCACCTACAGGAGGCTGTTGGTCTCCTCTTGTGGACTACCTGCCAGAGACAAATGCCCCTGGTGTACCGCTCCACAGGTATACCATACAACACCTTTACTCTGCCTCTACATTATTCTATTGTGTTCTTTGCCTAAATCAACCTTTTCTGTTTTTCAGATGTAACATTGCAGTCATCCTACTAACAGACCTAATTGTGGACCATGCGGTCAAAGTGGAGTGGAGTGCCTACCTGCACCTCTTGCTACATGCAATTTTTATAGGTAACTTCCTAATTAATAATATTTTGGATTCCTGGATCTTCCAAGAACAGAATTGGTTTTCTTCTTTTGGGGCCTCTCGGGTCCTGTGCCTGAATAACCGGATATTATTACCAAAACAATTAATTCAAAAGTACATTATTTAAAAAGTACATAGAAAAGTACCTAGTAGAGGAGTGAGTTTAACTGACCTCATACTTCATTACACCTCTACTTGCTAAAGGTAAATTGTATCCCTCTCCCTCTTCTGTGTCTTCTTCCAGGGTTTGATCATCAGCACCCAGAAGTGTACGAGCACTGCAAACGTCTTCTGCTTCACCTGCTCGTTGTCCAGGGAGGAAATAGCAGTGTTCAATCCGTGGCTATGGTGCTGTTACGCAACAGAGACTATAATGAGCCGAGGGTCCTGACTGTGAAGCCAGTAGCTCCAGAGATCAACCTCACAGGTCAGTTCTGCTGTGGAGCTCAGAATCTGAAAAGAAAAGGTCATTAAAGTAGGAGAACTATCGTTTAACTGAAGGACCGCAAACTGATTCCCTACCATCTGTAGAAATCCTTTTTTGTGGTAAATGGAGGGAAAGTAGCAGAGAAATATTGGGCATACTCATTTGTTGTATTACCAAAGCATATCACTGCTTTTATATTTTGGTTTTAAAATATTACTTTTTCTACTACTACTATTTCTTAAGATGCCTTCAAAGCACACCACGCAGCTCAATGTGTACATTGTGTATGCCAATTGTTCCCATAGGAGTGCAGGAGTTTTTGCCAGATTGTCAGCCGTCACCCATGAAAGACTCTGGCCTCAGCTCGAGCTCCACTTCATCCAGTATAAGTCTTGGGGCAGGGGGAGCTGCTCTGTCCCACCTCTCCCCCACACTCCTCAGTGAGGTAGATGCCACTGTTGAACAGGACGAGAAAGTCAAAGCTCTCATTGAGTTCATTACCTCAAGGTAAGAAGACCCTGTTTTATTAAAATAATACATCTACCTTAGCCACTACTTGTGACTAACTTGGCCTAATGTAAAATCTCACATGCTTAGTATCTATCAGTTTGAATCGTACAGATGTTTACTCAATGCACTTGCATCATTACTCATTCTGTTCAATAATTTGCTTTCATGCCTCCAGCGGGGTCTGAAAGGATCTGGTATTTTCACATTGCATGGTTTTGGTTTTTGGGTTGGTGTCATATTGGCTCCTTTAGCCTGGTGTGATACATCAATCGATGTTTTGAGGTGTGGTGTAATTTCGTCGCGTTAACAAGTCCCATTGCCTAATGTCTGTTTGCTTTTGCCTTGTAGAAAGCGGGGCCCGCTCTGGAACCACGAGGATGTGTCACCCAAGAACCCCAACATTAAGAGCGCTGACCAGCTGAGTGTTTTTGTCAGACATGTAGTGACCGTCTTCAAACATTCCCCGTCAGGTCTGTGTGTTTCGTAACTGCTTGTTGCCTCATTTTACAGTTTTCGGCATGGAATACAGGTATGCTTTAGACAGCTTTATCACATTTACCTGTATGTGCATCCCTTCAGGTTTCCAGCTCGAGTCGTTGCTGAGTGAAGTAGCCCTACAAACAGCTCTGTCTTGCTCTTCTCGCCACTACGCTGGTCGTTCATTCCAGATTTTCAGGGCACTCAAGCAACCTCTGACTCTTGCCACACTGTCTGACATTCTGTCTCGGCTGGTAGAGACTATAGGGGACCCAGGAGAGGAGGCTCAGGTTAGAACATAAAACAGTTACATGGTCCTGCTCTGCATTGGTCTAATCACACAACACTATTGGTCACCACCTACTTTTAATCTCTATAGTATTGCTCAACCTGTTAATTACTCACAATTGCATTTAGAGCACAGTTGTTCCGATATAAATAGATACACGTGTTGGTTGTTGCTGCATTCCAAAACTGCAAAAACCATTGTAAAGGTGGAATGGGTCCTGGAGAAAAGCCTACTGTATCAGATCGAAAATAACCCACAATCTACACAGATTTTACAGGAAATACAATTGTTATGTAGATTAAAGAATCAGTACATGTAACAACAACATGTTATAAATAAGACGTTTTGACTCACTGGTATCCAGAGTCATCAGTTTCTTTCTGGCTGGCTGACCTCTGGTGTTTTTTCTCCTTAGGGCTTTGTCATTGAACTACTCTTAACACTGGAGTCGGGCATTGACACGTTAGCAGACACAGTCAAAAACTATGACCTCCTCACTGCCTTGGCACAGTAAGTCCACCCAATGATAACCTCTTTATTTCCCCATGTTTGACTCATCCTTACCTTCAATCACATACTAGCTGACATGATTAAATCATTTACGAAATTATTTTGTCATTTTATTTACAGAACCTCTGCCCGCGATCCCTTGTTGGGGCCTAAGTTTGCTGCCAACAGGAAAAGCACAGGCCAGCTGAACCTGAACAGTGGTGGTCTGTTCCATAATGCTCATACTCGCAGCAACTCTCTTCGGGCCAGCCTGATGGGTGAGCGAAAAGCTGACAGACGTAGGAGCAACACCTTAGACATAGCTGACAGACTTGGTGGTAGCCACGGAAACCTGGCCCGCACACGGAGCTTATCATCGCTAGGTGGGGGAGGGGGTCCAGGAGGGGAAGCCATCCCCCCCGTGGACCCTTCGAATCTGATGGCCACTGTATTCTGGATCGCCGCCTCTCTGCTGGAGTCGGACTACGAGTTTGAGTATCTGCTGGCTCTGCGGCTCCTTAACAAGCTGCTGGGCCAGCTGCCTCTGGACCGGGTAGACAGCAGGGAACGTCTGGAGAAGGTCCAGGCCAAGCTGAAGTGGTACAGCTTTCCTGGCCTGCTGCAGCTCTTCCTGAAGGGCTTCACCTCTGCTTCTACTCAGGAGCTCACCATCCACCTGCTGAGCAAGCTCATCAGTGTCTCCAGACATACACTGGTGGACCCTTCCCAAGTGGCAGGTACATGTGTAGAACTGAGAATATCCCTACTGCTGACTTGATCATGGATTAGATTTTTTTTGGGGTCGTTTTTTTTTTTTTTTAACAAATTTGCTTGAAACATGCTTTCAAGCGCTGATCATTAGTTTATTTATTGTAATTTCTTGGTTAGAAAAAGGAGGAAATCTGAATTGAAATTAGGGCTGCACAATATATCGTTTTTTATCGTCATCGTGATATCAACTGCCGCAATAAACACATTGGAAATGATTTCCTTTCATTTGTTTTAAATGCTACAAGCAAGTTGTTTAATATCTGTTTATTTATCGCAAGTAATATGTGTTCAACAACGTTATCGCATATTTACCTCTTATCGTGCAGCCCTAATCGAAAATTTGATATAATAACCCCAACACTAGTGCAGTTTCAAAAAAGCTTGTCATGTTCTCTTCATTGCTTTTAGTGCTCAGTTCAATGCTAACATTTGTGTCATCAGTCATATTGATATCAGTAATTGCTTTAGACTTCTTTACTAATTATGTGACTCTTTGTGTTCCCTGTCTTCCTTTGACATGTCTGCAGGTTTTCCTTTGAATATCCTGTGCCTCCTGCCACATCTCATCCAGCACTTTGACAGCCCCTCTCCTTTCTGTAAGGAGACAGCTGATAAGATAGCCAAGGTGTGCACAGAGGAGAAGTCAGCCACACTCTCCAACCTGGCCCACATGATGAGCCTGTACAGCACACACAGCTATTCTCGCGACTGCACCAACTGGATCAACGTGGTCTGTCGCTATCTCCACGATGCCTTTGCAGAGATAACCCTGAATCTGGTCACTTACTTGGCCGAGGTACGCAAGATGACGATCAAACTTGTTGCGGTTAGTAACATATGGTAAGATCAAACCAGTGATGTTTCCATCTCTGTCTCTCTCAGTTGCTGGAGAAGGGCCTTCCCAGCATGCAGCAGTCCTTGTTGCAGATCATCTACAGCCTGCTGAGTCATATCGACCTTTCGGCAGCCCCCGTCAAACAGTTCAACCTGGAGATCATGAAGATCATTGGCAAATATGTTCAGGTGAGCCTTCACCGCACTTCTTGTTTTTAGTTTTGATCAAATATTGCAATCAGTGCTGTGCAAGCTACTCGTTGCATGTTATCAGTTATCCTTATTACTTATTTACTCAATGCCTTATAGGTAAAGTGAAGTACATGTGTATTTTTTTATTTATTATTTGGTTACATTACTTATTACATTATTTTCTGCAAATAGCAGCACCAGGAATTGAACCCTGGCTCTCTGCAGTGGTGGACGAGAACTTGTCCATATGTTCAATAATAGTTGTATTTTTACATACAGCCTGTATATACTGGGATGATCTGGTCTTTTAATAGTAGCACAATTGAGAAGAAGAAAAACATATCTTTCAAGGTTATTGTTTAGAGGCCTCTTTGATCCAGCTCTTTATGGAAGCCTTTTACCAGCCCTGACCCAGGGCATGCTTTTCACTCACAACTGCATCTGACAGCTGTTATTCATTATTGCCTGGGGCCGATTCTGTACTGGCTTACTACCAGTGCTGCCTTTTGTAGAAGCCATTGTGTTTGTGCGTATACAGTATATCCCTGCATGTGCATTGGTGTGCACTGTGACTTGTATTTGTTAGGCATCCTTTTAACGTCCCCTCGCGTTAACATAGGCTATACATTGTAGAAAGTGGTACACAATACAAATAGCCTCAGAGATTGAGTGGCTGATAGCTGCTGTAGGTAGGGCTATGGTTTGGAAACTATGTCCATTCACATTCATTCATTCTCCTGAAACGCCTACACAGCCTGATATCTCACAATGGAATCATTATAGTTCCCTGTTTTTATTACAGAGCCCACATTGGAAGGAGGCTCAAAACATTCTGAAGTTGGTGGTGTCTCGCTCAGCCAGCCTTGTTGTTCCAGACGATGTGCAGCGCTCTTATAGCACCGAATCATGCGGCTCTCCAGAAATTGCCTTTACACGCATATTCAACAACTCTTCAAAGGAGCTGCCTGGCAAAACTCTGGACTTCCACTTTGACATCTCAGAGGTCCATGTCCTCACACTCCAGTTTTTCCTCAGCGCACATATTTCAGTGTTTTCACGTTGAAGATATGCTCTGTAGTATTTTATTGCTAACTGGCATTATTTGACTCTATAGACGCCAATCATAGGGCATAAATATGGTGACCAACGTACTGCAGCAGGCCGGAATGGAAAGCCACAGGTGATTGCTGTAACTAGGAGTACCTCCTCCACATCATCCGGCTCCAACTCCAATGGTCTGGTGCCAGTAAGCTGGAAGAGGCCTCAACTCTCTCAGGTATCTACTCAAGCAGACACACGACATTCAACATCATGAAGGCCTAATAATTTACACCACATAGCAGTAGCCAGGTTTCCACCAAAAACTAGCGAAAATCTTACAGAATTTTTAGAACATCTGCAAAAGAAAATCCAAATGTATGTGTGTTTCCATATCGATTGCTGTTATGCGAATATTAGGACTTGGTTCATCGAGTTCATCGATAAGCAGTAGGTGGCGCTAATTCTCCATTTAGGTTCCATAATACCAGTGCAGAAGAAAAGGGCTCAACGAGATGACTTAACTAAAAGAGCACCAGTCAAACCTCAGATGTTGAAAAGATGTACAGAACATGATGGAAATGTATCATTTCTATTTGTTTCATGTATTACTTTTAAGGAAGTTTACAGTCTCATTGCTTCACACAGATCAGAGGTTTTCGCCTGCCGGCATTTTTGTCTCTCAAGTGTAGCGAAAGCTTCAGTGGATATTTAAGTAACATGCTTCATGTACTTTTCCACCTCAGCCAAACGTAAATCTTTATTGCGATATTTAGAGTTTTTTTTTTTCCCCCCAAGAACTTTGGAGCGTTTCCACTCAGGATTTTTTTATGCACAAATTGAAAATGTGTTTGAAAACAGGTGGATTTAAAGGCACCTACTGATTTGAAGGTGAAGCTCTACCAGTTCCAGCTCTAATCCTTCTTTATGTCAGTTGTTTGGATCTGATATCTGCCCAATACAGCCAGCTAAACTGGTGATGTACAGCAAGTTATCAGGTCTCAAACAGAGTCGGAACAAAATACACATACTGTAGTTTATGTTTTTAAGCAGCCCAAGCTTATAAACGCATTGATTTTAATAAATGCCTTTGTCGAAATACAACATCACGGTCACATTTGTAACAGGAATATAAATTCAAATGTTTGTTACTTCTATCTAGAATATCATGGAGCACACACATTACTTGGTAATTGGCAGTTGTTTGACAAGTTTCCTTATCATGATTATGTGTTTTTGTTACAGAGAAGAACCAGAGAGAGGCTGATGAACGTCCTGTCTTTATGTGGTCCGGAGTCTGGCATTCCCAAAAATCCATCTGTAAGACTCCTCTCCTACTCTAAAGCCTCTGACAAGGTCTCTGTAAAATCACTGTTAAAGATACTGCTGCTGTTGTCTTTTTGTTGATTTTATTTTTGTTTGAATAGTTTTTTTTATGGACATACAACAATTGCTTTTTACTATTTGACATCAAAGAGTCTCTTTCCTTCCTTTCTATGCAGGTGGTGTTCTCATCCAATGAGGATCTGGACTCTGTAGACCAGCAGACCAGTCTCATACCCACAGTGGAGGAGGTGGTCAGAGAAGAGGAGGTCGGGGGGGAAGACACGGGCAGTGAGCAGCAGTTTGGTGTCTTCAAGGACTTTGACTTCTTAGATGTGGAGTTGGAGGATGCTGAGGTGAGAAATTACCGTAGATTTGACACACACAACAAGGCTTGTTTGTGTGTGTCATGGTGAAGTAGAATATATACATATGAATGTAAAATGTGGTAATTTTCGGAGGAGCTAATAGTGTGTGGACAGTATAACTATTTGCATTAATAAACTTTTAAAAAAATTTTTTAAATCCACTTAAATGGAGTGCAGGTATGAAGTGCAGGGACCCTTCACAAAATCTTCAGTATTCAAGTACTTGCATATTCAGTTCAGTTACTTTTCATCACTGCTTTTGACCATACTGTATTTAGTTGTTATTTCTGATTAACAACATTAATGATTAATTAATGTTTGTCCATCTTGCGTCTTATTTGTCTTGACTGTTGTAGTAGAAACCTTTCTGTGCTTTGTAACTGTCTTAAGTCTACTAACACACTTATTCCTTCTCTTCTCTTGCCACAAGGAGTTGCAGGTAAGTCTTTGAGACAGAAAGCTTTTTAGAGATGGCATTCTCTGCAGGGCGCCTGGTGTCTCTCCAACTTGTCACCAAACAAAGTGCTGTAGTGCTCTGGATTTGAAATTGTGGCTACTGTCGTTGTGAACCCTTTTTTATAAAGTTTTAGAACATTGAATCATTTACCATCCAAAAATGTAGAGGAAAATCATCTCACTCAATCATGCATTTATGTATTTGTTTATTTTTTTTTAATAAGTTGTGGAATGTTAATGTTCTTGATGTGTTTGTCTTGTGCTTTTTTTCCTCGTGTTGTAAAATCTTCCCCAGTGCCTCCTATTGTGTGCACTGTGTCTCACTGCTGTTGTCTTGGTTGTCCTGCAGGGGGAGAGCATGGACAACTTCAACTGGGGGGTGCGCCGTCGCTCCCTGGAGAGCATGGACAAAGGGGACACACCGTCTTTGCAGGAGTGCCAGTACGCAGGCAGCACGCCAAGCCTCAACCTCACCAACCATGAGGACACGGATGAATCGTCAGAGGAGGAGGTACTGAGCGCTAGCCAGATTCTCACCCGCTCTGGCCTTGTAAGTCTCACTCTAGTTAGGGTCCCCCCCCTCAACCCACCATGCTCCTCACACAGCCCGCTGGCATGGTGTGCGTGTGTGTGTGTGTGCGTACTGAGCTGGACCTGCTGCCAGTGTGGACAGGGGCTAGATGCTTGCTTCTTCGCTGGTGGTAGATGCCCCCCCCTCCCCCCTTAATCCTCAGCCCAGATCCTCTTCCTCTGACTGCTAGATTAATGCTATTATGCTTTCTGATAGTTTTATTTTTCCTGATAGGTAAGTATACTTAAGGAAAACTCCAAAACTTGACTTTGACTCAAGGTAAATCACTGATCATTGATAGTTTTATTAACAAGAGGAGAAGAGAAGATTTGCAATATTAGAATTGAATAAAATTCCTTAAATGTAATTCAAGTATAAAATATGACAAGTTTTAGAATTTAAAATAACAGCATGTTTCTTTGCATTGTTTTGGCCACTTGTCTCTAACTCTCCTTTGCTTTGTTTTGCTTCGCAAGCAAGGTCTTATCCAAAGCTGCCAATAATAATGCTATTATTAGAAATGCTTTACCTCAGTCTAATGGGGCTTCTTTCTCTCTTCTTCTGCTCTTTTTGATCTTCATAGTGCACGGTGAGAGAATGAGCTTTTGCCTCTAGTGGATATTTGCCCCAAAAATGTTTGTAGTCATCCAGTATTACTCCTTACCACTAGAAGAATGAGCATGCAACATTTATGTGTGCGTTTAAACAGAATGTTGAAATATTTAAGTGTAATATATAACTGTTATTGATGTTGGCATGAACTTAGCTTTTGTGCTGGATCAATTAAATGGAAGACTAAAATGACTAAATGTCATGCTCTGCTTGATACAGAAACATGGGTAATGTCATTTTTTTTTGTTCAACTGCAAAAAAATAAGCAACACAAACCATTTAAATGTTAAAACGAATAGAGTATTGAAGTAACTCTACAAGTTAAACATAATGAACAAAGTGACTAATTTATTCTAAACCGATCACAAGCTCTGGTAAATAATAAAAGCTTCTTATATATTAATATTAACATATGAAACCCAGCACATTATCCAAGTATGTTGCACCCCACAGTAAGGTCATGTAGAGTGTTAACAATAAGTAAAAGTGCTTTAAGGTTTAGTGAAGGATCTATTTGGCATGGCAGCAGAATGCTTTACTAGATTATACTCAATTAACAATCTTTAGAAATTTAGACTGTTGACATATTGACGATTCTAGCACTTAGTGTACTTTTCGAAAAGGTTTGCATCAAACCAGATGACCTATAATAAGTCTGTATTGTGTTTATACTGTTTCTCAACAGAAAGGGCTAACCTGTCCTGATGTTCTTCTCCAGCTTAACAGTGACTCTGCTACAGACGACACCGCATCCAACCATGTGGACTCCTTGCAGCAGTCTCAAGAATCATCCAGCAGTGCCCTGACAGAGGAGGCAACTGTCCTGCCCTCTCTACCTTCCCTTCCTCGACTGGATAGCCCCATTCTGGAGATGGCCCACTCAGACAGCAACAGCAGCCAGCTGCCTGAGGTGCGATCAATCGGGGGCAGCAATAAACTGTGGTGCTCTGGTGCTTTCTAGCTTCCCTTTTTCTTTCTGTTCAACCTTAATTTGCTTAAGCTGTACTTCTAGCTTGTCTGTCATTGAGACAGTGGATCAGCTACCTCCATGGAGGTTTGGATGGGTGTGAAAGTGCTGGTTCTTTAACCGTGTCTGCCTGCTGTCGGGTGAAGATATTGTGTGCTGCTTTTGCTGCTTCGGACTCCTTCTACCGTCACTTGCTTTGTTGCTTTGCTCTGGGTATAGATGCTGAAGGCTAGCTCTTGCTCCTTTTTATATGTGGTTAATATGTAAGTGGCGGGGCTTGTGTGATTTAGCGGGAGATAAAAACAAAAGCTCACCTCAGGCTGGCTGTCACTACTCACCTCCAATAACACAGCAGCTGACCATTCCAACTAAATCCTCCATTAAAAACTTGTGAAATGGACACCAGCTCCTTTATCTGCGGCAGAAGCATGTGTGAGTATAAGTCCATTACAAGTGGTGTGTTCACTTTAAAAATAGAGTTAAAGGTGCAGTAGGTAAGTCTTCTAAAACTACCTTTCTGTCATATTTGCTGAAACTGACCCTATGTTCCAGTAGAACTACATGAAGCAGGTCATTAAAAAAATAATCTGGCTCCTCTGGCTCCACCTACAGCCTGTGCAAAAATCCACCACTCCCTGTTCAGATGCACCACTCAGGGCCCGGGGGGCGTGGGGGGTGTCTAACTGCGTGTCAATCACTGCTCATGCACACGCATTCATTCTCCCTTGTGGGGGGAGGAGCATAGGAGACCGTTTTGGGCTTTAGCGGAAAGGGGGGGAGGGACTGAGAAGTTGTCGATGTTCAAATTTTTTGGCCAAGTCCTGGATCTTCACAATCCTACCTACAGCACCTTTAACTGATGACCAGTGGGGCTCTAGCCAATTAAACCCCTTCAATTTGCTACCATATTAACATGCCATAGCCTGTCTTGTGACGAGCAGCTTTGCTGTTTACTGCTACTAACGTTTATCACTTATACTAACAATGGTGAGTATATTTGCATTTGCACACAATGTGGGTATTGCAGAAGTTTAAGTCAAATGGCCCAATATTTTTAACTTTCAGTAGTCTTAGCTCATACATATTTATGTTAATGAGGTGTTCCTACAACTAAGTGATGATGCTTTATACACAGAACTGAATGCAAGTTTCTAGGATCTCGATCCAGCCAATGGTCTCAATATCATGCCAAGGACATCTCCCCCATCACAGCCCCAGCTCTTAGTGTAATGAGTCCTAGATAAAACCATCAATACTCTTACTCATTCCCTCCAGGATAGTTACGACCACTTCTAAAAGCTTTCTGTAATATAGCTGCTGCCTCTGTGATATACTGGCTGTCTGCCACACAGTTTTGTTAATGCATTAGACTTTTAAATAGAACAAAAAAACAAGGGAAGAAAAACAAATGCTCTTAATTAGAACCCTTTCTCTGAACCATCTGCCAAGATATCCCTCCTCCATGTACGTGCTTTACGGTACATCAATATGGTTACTTTGCATATGGAATTTATTTGGAGTTTCCAGTGTCTGAGTCAGACACTGTTTTTTGTGCTAAGTGTAATCAACTATAAATATATTAAGTTGTGGATTTTGAAACTGTTCTCTCACTTAGTGTGTGCCTACTGTTGATTAGTGTTTAGGGAATGTGTTATGTCACTAATACAGTTCATCATTAATATGTAGTTATAGAGTGCAGGTTATAAATCTGTCTATACAAATGTAACGTGTCGGAGCATATATAGTACATCTCATTTATCTGCTGTCCTGTCGTTTCACCATGATGCTACTGTTTTATTAGCATTGAGGTCAAGTTTTTAATGGTATTTCAGTGATGGATTGATATTGGCTTCTGTTTATTGATTCTTTTCTTTTTCTTTTATTTCTAAACTCGTAAAAAGTGCTGACTTTAAGTCCCTCTTGTTTAATGGAAACTAATGTGTGTTCTTAAGTATAGGCTATAGCAGTCTTAATCCAACGTATAATAGAGGCTTAGCAGTGAATCTGTGTTCTCGAAATAATATGAAGAGCTGCCGTTGTCTTAATAACCTGGCAATCCTCAATCAACGGTTGGAGGGGGGGAGAGAATTTTAATCTACAATGTGTTTTTATGTGGTATCATCTGCCAAACTGCGCCTGAGCCCCCCCTTCTGGTTTGTGTACAGGATGCTGTAAGCATGACTGCAGCGGACGAGATGAGCAGCAGTGTGAGTGAGGACACGGGGTTTTGCAGCGTTCCCCCTCTGCCCTCTGACCCATCAGAGCTGTGTGACCTCCCAGACTCGCAGGACCCTCACGATGCTCAGGAGACCCACGACCCTCAGGAAGACCTGGACCCAGCCCCCCCTCCCCCGCCGGCCATAGACACTCCACCGGGGTCTCTCTGTGAGGAAGAATCCCCAACAGTCCTGCCTATATCTCTGCCCCTGCCCATGCCACCAGAGACAAAGCCAGATCCAGACCCAGACCCAGACAGCACCTGTGGCTCTGGCTGGGAGGACGATGTGACACAGGCCCTGAAGGAGCTGGATGAGCGCTGTGAGGAGGAGGAGGCGGATTTCTCTGGCATGTCCAGGTAGGTGGATTGTTTTGGATCAAGACCATCATACATTATCATATCTGTAACCTAATTGACAAATAAATACTGGTCTATGGGTTTTTGATCACACTTTTAGACTGCTGAGACCCACCAAACACAGTTTATGTACTGCCAATCATAAATGGAACAGTTTTAAATGCATATGCTTAGGGCATACATCTTCAAAGAGTTACTTTTGTAAAACAATTTTAGATGCGGGGACAAATGTGTGGGGAAAAGATGTCGTTACAGACTAGAGCTACTAAAAAACCATGTACAGTGATGTAAAAGAGAATGCTGTAGTCCCAGCTTTTTTGGAACGAGTTGCAGGCATCAAATTCAAAATGAGTGAATATTTGAAAAAAAAAAAAAAAAACTATAAAGTTTATCAGTTTGAACATTACATATCTTGTCTTTGTAGTGTATTCAATTGAATATAGGTTGAAAAGGATTTGCAAATCATTGTATTCTGTTTTTATTTACATTTTACACAACGTCCCAACTTCATTGGAATTGGGGTTTGTAAGAAAGCAATTACGATGCAGTACAGCTTTCATTTCTTAATTTTTAATTATAGTGGCAAGCTTTTAAATTCTCATTTTTTATGTTTTCATTGTGATAAAAAGTGCTATCAGTTGGTAAAACAATAGTTTGGGTATGGCTGATTATGAATGCATATGCAGTGTGTGGCTAGACTAGCCTCTGTAAGATGAATACTTTTGAGATGGTCTGACGGGTAATTTCTTCCTGGCATGGCTACCATGTGAGCTGGAACTATGAAGGTGGGCCAGGGTAGGCTGCTGGCTCCAATCCACATTTAAACATTACCTCTTCAAGGTGGGCCAATTCTGGCTGGAAGACAGCTGTAAAGTCAGCGTTTAAACTACACTGAACAAATATGCAGACATGCTAACACTCTCACACACACACACACAGAGTCACTTAGCCTCTTACTAGCATACATCACTATATTGAAGGTCTTTCACTTAGCTTAGCCACGCATGATTGATTGGCAAGCGTGTCAGTGGGGTGCACTCTTAGTGATTGTCTGAAAACAGCGGGACACTAACCAGTTGAGTGTTTTTCTCTGTATGAGGATTTATGTATGTGGGAGAGAGCAAGACTAAAACAACTCGGCAACGTTGCACCACTGTAAGGTTGAGAGCTGGCTCTGTTTTGCAGACGTGTGTGTATGTGTCGGTTTGTGTAGAAGCCTAGCTCGTATAGAGCACTCTGCAGTCCTGTGTGGGATGGGAGTGCAGTGCGCTAGTGCTGTTAGCAGTTGCAGCACAGTCGAGCTGCAGACAAGGGGAGAGAGTAAGGGAACGAGAAAATAGAAGCAATAGTTGGGGTGAGGATGAGGACAGAGACTGTGTCCGCTACAGCGCTTGGCAGCGCAGGCTTTAGATACTTATATTCTGTCTGCTTCTTCAGGCTGTTTGGTCCTACAGGCCTGTGAGTATCTGTGTGTGTGTGTGTGTGTGTGTGTGTGTGTGTGTGTGTGTGTGGGAGAAAGATGGTTGGATCATGCTAAAATGCTAATAGCTCATATGTTATTGTGCTAGTGCACTGCAGTAGTTCAGAGCTCTCAATATATTGCGGCAAAATCTGCAGTGAGGGAGGCAGAGATGCAGCTATGTGAGGTTGTTTACTTGCAGCGAGTGAGGATGAGCGTGCGTGTGTGTGTGTTTACATTTGTCCTTCAGTAAAGACTGAGGGGAGTGTAGAACATGTCGGATTGTTGCTTATTGGCCCTCGTGTGTGTTTCAGTCAAGATGAAGGTGACGCAGACTGCTTCCCAGAGATTCAGGCCTCTCCGCCCCCTTCGCCCTTCCTCTCTGCTATCCTGGCAGCATTCCAGCCTGTTGCCTATGACAATGAGGAAGATGCTTGGCGTTGCCATGTCAACCAGATGTTGTCAGATACAGATGGTTCCTCTGCTGTTTACACGTTCCACGTGTTCTCCAGACTCTTTCAGGTAAATGCCTTTTTTCTTGGATAGTTAGCAGGGCTACACTTTATCTGTGGCATCTACGATCAGTTGTTTACTTGTGAGCATTCTTAGCAAGATTTTTTTATTTCCTTTTTTTATTTTTTTTATTCCACACCCTTGTTTAATACAGAGCATTCAGAGGAAATTTGGCTCCATTACGCATGGATCTGTACGCTTTCTCGGGGAAAGGCTCCAAAGAATGGGTAATCAGTTCCTCAGCTCCCTGGAAGTCATGACGTCTCACTCCCAATGCCCCACTGTGCTGCTGGATGCAGAGACGGTGAGGCTGTTCTGCATGGTTGTCTGAACTCATTTTGACAAAACTAATAAGAGCTAAAATACAATAATGTGGTTGCAGTAATGTACCTATTAATTTGAAGGAAAGAAATAGTGCTGCATGTTATGCCTACTCTTTAATAGGGTTGGGCATCGAGAACCTACTTGGAATCGTTTCAAAAATTATAATTCCATCGGAATCGTTTCTTTATTGGAATCGTTTAGAGGATTTGGTTTCAAATCCGATCATCGCCTCCCAATTTAATATGCGCAAGTTTTGGTTTCCGTAGCGACCAGGCGCTTGTTGTTTGCAGCCATAGAGCACAGTAAGCAGCGCTCTAATCTGGCTTTATTTTACGTTGAAAAAGCGGTAAAACTGCAAACCACCATTGAATCAAAATAAAACTTTCCTCTTATTTGTGAAAATAGACATGTGACCCGTTTCAACTCCACTCCTCAAAGAATCTGATCGAGAATCGATGAGAACCGGGATCAGAAGGAAGAATCACAATTCGAATCAGAATCGTTAAAATCAAAACGATGCCCAACCCTACTCCTTAATGTGTATGTGTGTCCTGCTGTAGATATTTTTCTGTCATGTACTGTTTATGTATTGGGTGGTGTTGTGGGTTAATGTATGTGGTGTCCTGTCTTGCTGTTGTAGCTGGTCTCTTGTGGACTGTTGGAGACTCTGAAGTTTAGTGTGCTGGAGTTGCAGGAACACCTGGACACCTACAACGCCAAGAGAGAGGCAGCAGAGCTTGTAAGTCACCACATATCTTCCACACTCATCTAATTTCCCATTGTGTGTGTGTGTGTGTGTGTGTGTGAGAGAGAGACTCTTAAGGAACTATCTCACAATTGCCTCTCATAAGAGAGATGGGTTAGGAAGTGTGTGTGTGTGTGTGTGTGTGTGTGTGAGAGAATTGCCCTTTATCCCTATGCCATCTCACCACGAAAATGCCAAGAGGACATTGAGACAAATAGCTGATGCTGTACGAGATAAGCCCCAGTTTGTCTCATCAGCAGGACAGACATTGAATCAGTATTGGGTATGAGTAGATTTAGCTGCCGTGAGTGTCTGCATCACTAGTTACATCCCCTGCTGAAGGGATAAAAATAACTCTGTGCTCCTAAATCAGTTATAGAAGGCCATGCCGAAGAAGCTGTGAGGGGTGGGAGGAGGAACGAAGGGGGAGGGGAATGAAGAGATGAGATTGCAGAGGGTTCTGGGATGCAGGGGAGCTAATTGAATGAGACGGCAATGGTCCCTGGAGGGCAAGATACTATCCTGTGCTCTGGAACAGGCCTCCTTTAATTGGCTAAGTACAACACTCTTATTAGATCTCCCCCTGACCAACCTTTATTATATATGTACACAAATGTAGATGCAGCCATCCAAGGGAGAAAAAAAGCTCTTATTTTGCCTCTGTTACAATATTCCTTTCCCTTCCCTAATCCTTATGTATTTTATGTCTCTCACCTATTCCTGTCCTCCCAACCCTGTAGTGGCTGGAGAACTGCAGGAAAACATTTGGGGACAAAGACAGCAGCCAACGACCCAATACTCATGCACAGGTAGGAATGAACACTTACATACTTGTTTGATGGCTGGGAATGTTACTTGTGATTTGTGTCGATCAATAGGACTTTTAGGAATCCAGTAAGTCGTTAAAGACTGCAACTTTATGATGAATGGATGGATTTTGTAACCAGTGAGGTATCTGCATTAAGACTTAAGAAATTAAATTGCATGTTTTTTGTCTGCTAAAGCATAGATGGGCTATCTGCTGTGTCAATCACCTGTCCTGTGTTCTCCTTTAAGAAAGAAATCACAAACCAAAAGGGAGAACTGTATTTTAATAATTTTTTGGTTTCATGATGATGATGATTTTTTTTTTACAGAAAATCAAATGGCTTCATTTTATATATAGTTGCATAAAGCAGTAACTTCAGGTTTCATCATCGGCAGAGCAGACGTTCACAATGAGCCAGACAGCAGCCTGCTACACAACACGAGAGCCACTGTCTGAACAACAACCACATTAGCTTTCTTGCTTAAATCTCCTTCTTATCTGACTCACAAACATGAACATGTGTCCTGTCCTGCACTGCTAACATCAGTTTGTTGGCTAGATAGCTGAAAGCTGCTCAGCAGCACATTAAACAGCATGTAAATGTACCTGCATGTCACCTCCGTCCATTTAGATGCTGGTATAGTCCTTACTCTTCAATGCCACTAACAACACACTGTCTGCCTATGACAGGGAATGTTGTGTACTTAGTCTCTCATTCCCCTGCCGGGGATCAGCTGCTGTCAATCAAATGCAAACACTAACATGCCCCTCCAGCCACTGAGAGGGAAAGGAGCTTTTCTAATCTTTTCCCAAAGACCTCGACAAATAGGGAGTGCTACTCTGGGTCAAGAAACTTGGTTTTGGTGATTTAAATAAAAAGTCAGGTGCTCTTAAAGGACAGATCCAAGTAGTCGAGTAAAAATAAAAACAAGGACTGTCCATCTTACTTTTAATGGAAGTCCATGGCATTGGTTGGCAGACGTAAAAGGCACCTGAGGCACTTTGATAATAAAAATTTTAAATTAATAATAAAAAAAAAAAGACATTATTTTTGACTACAAAAAGCAATGACTAAATGTAATTTCAGTTAGACTTTAAAGGATAATGTGGGATCTTGTTGTCTTTCATATACAGCAAATGTTGTACAATTCTTGTACTTAAGATTTGTGATACAATTTTGTGACAGATATTCACTTGGCATTCATATACACTCACCTAAAGGATTATTAGGAACACCTGTTAAATTTCTCGCTAATGCAATTATCTAATCAACCAATCACATGGCAAACTGAATGTCAGAATGGGAAAGAAAGGTGATCTAAGCAACTTTGAGTGTGGCATGGTTGTTGGTGCCAGACGGGCTGGTCTGAGTATTTCACAATCTGCTCAGTTACTGGGATTTTCACGCACAACCATTTCTAGGGTTTACAAAGAATGGTCTGAAAAAGGAAAAACATCCAGTATGCTGCAGTCCTGGGTGGCGAAAATGCCTTGCTGATGCTAGAGGTCAGAGGAGAATGGGCCGACTGATTCAAGCTGATAGAAGATCAATTTTGACTCAAATAACCACTCGCTACAACCGAGGTATGCAGCAAAGCATTTGTGAAGCCACAACACGCACAACCTTGAGGCAGATGGGCTACACCAGCAGAAGACCCCACCGGGTACCACTAATCTCCACTAAGAATAGGAAAATGAGGCTACAATTTGCACGAGCTCACATAAATTGGACAGTTGAAGACTGGAAAAATGCTGCCTGGTCTGATGAGTCCCGATTTCTGTTGAGACATTCAGATGGTAGAGTCCGAATTTGGCGTAAACAGAATGAGAACATGGATCCGTCGTGCCTGGTTACTACTGGGCAGGCTGGTGGTGGTGGTGTAATGATGTGGGGGATGCTATCCTATCAATATGGGCCAATGTTTCTAAAGAGTGCTTCCAGCACCTTGTTGAATCAATGCCACAACGAATTAAGGCAGTTCTGAAGGCGAAAGGGGGTCAAACACAGTATTAGTATGGTGTTCCTAGTAATCCTTTAGGTGCGTGTATATACAAACATATTTATCTCAAATAGAATTTACGACACAGACATACAGGTTTTTGCACTTTTAACTTGATTGTCCTCAGTTTCATGGAGATTTTGCATGGTCTTACCTCACATCCTACAGTTGTTGACATTTTGACTTGTAGCTTGAGCTTCTTACACACATCTGCCCACTTGATGCTCACAACTTCCCTCTTAAAACTGATGTGGTGTCTTCAGTCACAAAGGCGACACATTCAGAAGTATTTTACACCACTCTCCTTCTGTAGCTGCTATCATATCTTTTCTCAGCATACATGCTGTTATTCAGCCCTTCAGAATAAAGGTTTCTGTTACTGCTGAAGTGAGCTTATAGCTGTTTCGGCACTGAGCTCTCACTGACCTGTGTGAAGGGAAGATGATAAACCAACGCTCCTTGCATGTCAGGTCACTGTGTCTCAGCTGCCATGTTAAAGCTCACTAATTCTTGGTCTTTCTCTCCTTCTGTTTTGTTTGTTGTTTTTTGTGTGACCTGCTCACCTTCTTGCTTAGCAAATGGAAAATCTAGCAGTAAGTGGTTCTCATATTATAGACTCTTAATAATCATGACATCCGGACAAAACACTGACTCTCATCACTCCTCTCTCTCTCTCTCTCTCCCCCCCCCCCTCTCCCTCCATACCTGCGCTATTGGCAACCACACACTGCTCTGTCACCACCCCCACCCACCTCTGTATCTCTGTCTCTGTCTTGATTGGTCATGTAACCCAGCTCATCTCTCCCATCCACCCAATCATAATTTACTGTTATCCTGTATGGCAACATATGTTTGTTTTTGTTTTTTTCTGTTGCTACATCCAGCCTGGATAATCAATAATCAAACCGCTTCGTACTGCACACTGATTCTGTCTATAAATACGTGAAGATGTCTCAACAGTGTAGAGTTACTGATGATTTCAGAGGGGATACCTGCATTATCAATGGTAGAGGATGGGTGGAGAGATCATATTGTTGTCAGGATTAGATTACTTTCATTTTGCATGTGTATTGTTCCATTCCCATATCTGTTCTCTCTCCATGTTTTCCTGAATTAGGGTCTGAACTTTCAGTAATTAACCCACTCCTTCAGGTCATTCATCTAGTCAGCCATACTTGTGACAGTGGTCCGTAGGGAGTGTCACAGGAGGTGGTGATGGATAGTTTTCTAATTGAGATCTCATGACTAATTCTACTAGTGGTAGACTCACCTCTTGCTCCCTGGCCCAAACCGGATGGCACTTTGCTCTAGGCCATGTTAACCCTTTCATCTACTCCCACGTTTCTAACCCAGGATACCCATCCGTCTAATCATATGATCATCAGAGTACTTTAAGTGCAAGCTAGACCATTATGCCAGCATGTGACTCTTTTATGTTTCTGTCTCTGTAGGAGCTGGAGTTATGTCGCAGGCTCTATAAGTTGCACTTCCAGCTGCTGCTGCTCTTCCAGGCCTACTGTAAGCTCATCAGCAGGGTGGACGTCATCAAGAGAGAGGCAGAGGTGAGATGGAACCTATATTGAATTGGCATTTCCAGTTAATATTTATTCAATAGGTTTATTTTGCTGACCTCTCGCGAAGATTTTGCACATGCGTGATGTAATATGCAGTGCAATGAAATGAATGTGTTTATGTCTCTGTTTCTAAGGTGACCAACATGTCTGAAGAACTCTCTATCCTTGAGAGCTGTTTGAAGGAGGCAGAAACAGGAAATGATGCTCAGGAGGATGTGTGTATGTCAGACACTTCCCAGACCAACACAGAGACGGCCATCCAATCACTGGTTGAAACTCTGAGAGCAAGAGACTTCAGCTCAGCCCTCACACAGGTCAAAATCTTTAGGTAAGATGAGCAATATAATTCCACAACACAGACACAAACAGACTTGTTGTGCTAATAAGACAAGTCGATAAATTGATTAAGCCAACCAACCCAAAAAAAACCTAATCAAAGACAATTATTAGGTAAGGACTAATCATGTCAAGGAATCAAGTCATGGTGCCTAACGTTTGAATTTGCAATTTCATTAGAATCTAATGCATATCATTGCAGTTTGAATGCATTTGAGTTTTTATAGCTTTAATTGCTTAAACAATTAAATGTTAGACTAGTTGATAATGAAAATAATCGTGTTAGGTTCACACTGCCTTGTAGAGTTGAAAACGCTGCACTGCTTTTGAAGTCTTGACAAGCAGAAGTGCTAGCAGCACCCTTTAGATGTCACAGAGGTGCTTCGTGATTTCAATTTTTTTCAATTAAATGAATTAAAATGTCATGAGGCAACTCCATCATCAGCTGGTGTCAATCAGCCAAATAGCTAGCATGACTAATGTCATTGGCTAACTCAAGACAAAAACCTACTGTTCATTTCAGTCGCAGTGCTCCCAAGTCAGATGCACTTTATTGATATACTGTTAGGAAATGTTGGTATCAGTTGCACCTTTTCCAGTGAGTTTGACTGTTTTCCTTGAGATCCAAAATTCACAATGAAGTAGGTGTAATTCTGCTCTGACCTGGTTTTACCAAAAACAGCAATGGACGCTGGGCTGATCTAAAACAAGGCACATGGTGAACAAACGCTGAACAGAATGCTTCAAATGCAATAAAACCAATTGTGTTCATCCCACTGCTAGAAATGTCTTTTGTTCAAAGTTTTCTCTGCATGTGCTCACCCCCCCCCTTATCTACAGGTCTTTGTGGCCCAATGACATCTTTGGCAACGAGACAGACAATGCAGTCCAGACCCTTCTGCACATCTACTTCCGTCACCAGACGCTGGGCCAGACGGGTTGCCTGGCGGTGGTGGGCCCCAGCAGGGACCTGTCTCAGGCTAGCACCCGCCTCATGGAGCTCAACCTGCAGATCCACGAGGCTCTGAGTCAGGCGCAGGCCTGCCATCCCCTCACCACCATGGTTAGCACTGGACTGTGAACCTGTGGTACTGCAGGCTGCAAGCCTGGACTAGACTGGACAAATATACCCCCAACCCCCCCCCACCTTGCTCTACACAGACCTCACCTCAGCTGTAGAGAGAGGGTAGACAGTGAGGGGCTTTAGAGGAGGACGAGAGACTCCACCTATAAAGGGCTAAAGGATGTGTGGGAATAACTGTGACTCTTAATATATATTATTACATGTATGAATGCTTAAAGTGTTTTCTTTTCCCAGACTAAGCCAACTTGCAAAATTCAGTTGCAATAAGTCGTTTGGTGGTGTGTCTGGGAAAGAATAAGAGGACAGAGTGGGATGATTACTTTTTTTTTTGTTTTGTTTTTTGTTTTTGCTGGATTATACCGACCGGTGGCCTCCTCGGGTGGCCTGAGCCGGAAGAGGGTATTGAAGCATGTAAGACAGTCCAGAGGAGGTGTCGTATGTGTGAGGACACACCGTTACGATTCATAAGCAAACACAGAAAAATCTTGTTTAAAAAGTTTTCAAAAGCATGCTTGAAAGAGAAAAGCACTGCAAGAATATTTTTTTGAGAAATGTATTTTTTATTAGAGCTAACATCCTAGGTTGTAAATTTTAGGATATTTAACACGTAATTGTAACCTTGTCGGAGACGTTTGCCTTCAGGGAGTGTAAAAAGAGAAATATATATCTGTTTATTGATCTGCTTTGAGAGGAGAGTCCCCTTCAACAGATCTTCACGCAAAACTCACTCTTTAACCAAATAAGTAGCTGCCTTTAGAGACTCTTGACTGTGTGATATATATTGGATATTCTGGTATACACTCACACACAAATGCATATAATTGCACACATAAGTGCAGACTGGCTACAACTCATTATGGAAACATAACTTATTTTACTCTGTATATATTTTAGAAAATGTATAGTGTAAAACCAGTATTTTTCCCTTGTACTTTTGTGTAATGCACTGTTCATCCGAATAGGATGTATGTATAAAGCTAATGTGATGAGAGAAAGCCAAGACCAGATTTGAGTCATTAATGATCCGCTTCGCCTTCGTCATCCAATCACACAAACTCCAAAATTTCCCAAAGGCTGCCTTGGTTGTTGGTTGTGCCCTTGCTAAGTGGGTCAGGGCTTGTTTGGGACTAGCCACCTGCTGCCTTTGTGATGGCATGGGAGATCTAACGTAGCTTCCATCTCCTGTTGGACCACGCCAATCCAGCCAAGGCATATGCATTCCTTCTCTCCACTGTGATCTTTTTGTTAGCATAGCACCCCAGCAGCACAGGCTCTGCTTAAAGCCTCATAAAGGGGAGATAAGGTTGTTTTTTTTTTTTGTCCATGTGGGTTGATCACGTTGTAAAGCAGCGCTCATCCTCTTATACATTTCGACCCCGTTTTCAGATGGGAAATGGGCGTCACTGAAGCTGCGCCCTACTTGCTGCTGTGACTGCAGGACATTAACCATTATCTGAATGCTTTCTGGAAATCTTGTCATGGCACATTGTGTAACAGTCACTGTACTCATTCCTCAGAGAGCTTTTTTTCCTGCTTGTCTGGTACATTTGAATGCTGTTCTTAATTATTTAATGAATATTATTTACCTGGAAGATGTTTTAATGTAGAGGTGCATTATACATTTTTCTTGTTCACTCACATACCAGCCTTCTCTCTGGATAAATAAAAGCCTAATCATACAGTACAAGCTTTGTCTTGAAGTTATTGCAGTTGTGGAAACATGAATAAAACGTATAAAGTGTTTCATGAAAGTTTGGAAGTATTAGAGTACAACTAGAAAAAGCATTTCCTGCAGAAAATGCTTGTGAATGCTGAAAAGCTAAATTTCTAAAGCTAAACTGGATTGCTGGCATAATTGCGTAAGAAGGTGAAGTAGTGAGAATAGTTGGAAAAGTGTGAATGGTTTTAGGAAGTATGAATGTCATCAAAATGTTGAATAAAACCAGTAATGTATCAAACAAAAGTGGAATATTTTAATTTGTTGCTACACTGAATTGCTTGTTAAAATGTGTAAGAAGGTAAAGTTGTAGGGATAAGTCGAAATGGTTCTAATAAGTGTCTTAAAAAAGCTGAAAAATACTAATATGAAAGTTTTTGTAAAAGCTGATGCTAAACTGAAATAGGTTGGTCAAGTTAGGACATCGCAATCAGCTGTGTTAAATATTTTCAAAACAAGAAAATAATTTACAAGATGTATAAAACTAATGAATGAAAGATGTGGAACATTTTAAGGCTTGAATTAAGTATGGATCCGTAAATGAGACTTGATTAAGCATGGAAAGCAGCTGAAGCAGTATAAATATATAAAAAAATAAAGTGGGAAAGGGATGAATGATGCAAAATAAAGAGTAAGAAATGATAGGATGTTCTAGTATTTAGCTACAGCTTGGAGCTAAACGTTCTGAAGACAGTGGAGATGGTTGTGGACGTTTGGAAGGATGCAGCCCCACCCACCCCCATCATCCTGCTTCCTGGGCTCCATCATCTACCAGGACCTCAAGTGGGAGCTAAACATCAGCTCCCTCATCAAAAAAAAAGCCCAGCAGAGGATGTACTTCGTGCGTCAGCTGAAGAAGTTCAACCTGTCAAAGACTATGATGGTGCACTTCTATACTGCCAGCATCAAGTCCATCCTCACCTGCTCCATCACCATCTGGTATACTGCTGCCACTGCCAATGGCAGACTGCAGCGTATCATCCGCTCTGCTGAGAAGGTGATTGGCAGCAATCTGCCATCTCTCCAGGACCTGCACGCCTCCAGGACGCTGAGGCGGGCAGGAACGATTATAGCCGATACCTCTCACCTCGGACACAAACTGTTTGAACCCCTCCCCTCTGGCAGAAGGCTGCGGCCCATCAGGACCAAAACCTCACGCCACAAAAACGGTGTCTTCCGTAAGCCTCACCAACAAGGCCCCAGACCCCCACTGACATTGAACCTTAATCATACATCCTGTCCTCTGCACATTCTGTATATCATTTTTGATCTTTTTGCACATCCCTCTACATTTTTACATCCTGCACTAACCATACAGACACTTTTTTCCTTCTTAATGTTAAATAGTTATATTCGAAAAAAGTCAGTATAGCATCCTACCAAATAAAAGCCTAAAATGCCAAAACAAGTCCTAAAAAGTCACAGTATAGGATGTCGAAAAAAAAGTGATAAAGATATAGAAAAATAGTGATAGTAGAATATGTCGAAAATTGTCATAGTATATTGGATAAAAAAAAGGGATGAAATAGTCATAGCATAGTATGTCGGAAAAAAAGTCCTAAAAAAGCCGGTGTAGCATTAAATGTAGCAATAAAGGCCTAAAATGCCAAAACAATCTTAAAAAGTCATAGTACAGTATGTTGAAAAAAGTGATAAAGTAATAGTAAAGTATGTCGAAAATTGTCATCAAAAAGTCATAGTATAGTATATTAAAAAAAAGTTTAGTATGTCGAAAAAAGTCAGTATAGCATCCTATAAAATAAAGGCCTAAAATACCAAAACAAATCTTAAATAGTCATTGTATATTATGTTGAAAAAAGTTATAAAAAAAGTCATAGTATGTCCAAAAAAGTGGAAAAAGTTATAGTATAGTATGTCCAAAAAAGTCATTTAAAAGCCAGTATAGTAGGTTGAAAAAGCCATAAAAAGTCAGTAGATTTAGAAAAGTCATAGTATAGTATGTCAAAAAAATAAGTTTTATTATGGTATGTTGAAAAAAAGTCAGTATAGCATCCTGTCAAATAAAGGCCTAAAATGCCAAAAAAAAATCTTAAAAAGTCATATGTCAACAAAAAACTATGAATATTTATATTCATATATATCAAATATTCATAGTATAGTATGTTGAAAAAGTTCATTAAAAAAATCATAGTATAGTATGTTGAAAAATAGTCATAGTATAGTTTGTCGTATAGTGTGATGAAAATAGTCTTAATACCAAAAAGAAATCGTTGTCATAGTACATTATGTCGAAAAAGATAGTATAGCATGTTAAAAGAGTCAGTGTAGTATGTTGAAAAAGTAATAAAAAGGTCAGTATATTATTTAACAAAGGTCATAGTATAGTATGTTGAATAAAAGTGATAAGTCATAGTATGTCAAAGAAAGTCTGGAAGAACATAGTCCAAGAACAGCAAAGTCCACAAAAAGTTTAAGTCACACATAAAAAGCCTGAAAGAAGCACTTAAGTGATAAACTGTAAAAGATACCAAAAAGCTGAAAGGATGTGGGAGGAGGAGGAACATTTCAAAGTGGAAGAAGAGGATTTGAAGATTGCTCCATTGATCTGGTCGATGTAAAAAGCTGACACTAAAAGTAGCGTTATGTCATGTCACTCTTATGTACATACCTTCAAGTAAAGTGTAACCAAAAGTTGAATACAAGCACAAATGTCCTTCAAGAGCGGAACATTATTTGAATCGCTTTTGTATCTGAAAGTATTCCGAAGTAGGTGACCGAAACTTCTTCGGAAGAATCAGATAACCCGTCAGCACTCACACAGCTAGTAGTATTATAAGACACGGTCCTTACGCACAAGCAAAGCTAGCTTATGTATGCACATAGCATATGAACTGGAACACAATTAAACAACTCAGACTTATGGTACAAATGAATAAGCAAAAAAGCTGAGAAACTAATGCATCTAGTATTCACTTGGCCCTTACCACGGGCAGGTCAGTGTACAGGTGTCAGTCCTTCAGCTAAAGAACTTCAAACTCTGTACAAGCGGTCCTAAATCTCAACCCTTTTCCTCCGCCATTAATCCTCAACTACAGCAGCAGACAGTTGCTGAGGTTGAGGTCACTTGAAGCATTGATATTGTATTTTAGTTGTAAATTGAGGCAATTCACTACTACTTTTACCAATTTACTACTGACAAGACCTCAGTAGACCGTGGTTTGAGTGAAATGAATGAGACAGTACAGAGTGCAAGGTAGCCATTTATTACATTGTAAATTGTGTGGCGCTTACCATTAATTTCATCAACACAAAACAGGCATGAAATAAAGTTTTGAATCAAATATACATCCAAAATGCCATTCTTGCATCTGCAAATATTGTGGCACTGGGTTGAAGGTGCACCCCACAGGACATGTACTCTTGTTACAGGGCAAAGTTCAGCTGAGATGCTTCCTAGATGATGTATTTGAAGCTGAAAGTGCTTTCGCACGAGAGCCGCTTGCCTTTGCACCTGCCGCACAAGTCCTGTCTGTGGGGCCGCTTGGGGTCAACGTGGCGTTGTGTAATTGCACAGGAACAGCGTGCTTTGTTGCAAGTCTGGGGGGAATGAAAAGGCAGGCTTTGGTTAAGTCATGGCTCATGGGCCATTTTAATTTACAGAGCAAGTTTGAGAAGGGCTTACGTGACATGTGATGTCTTCAACACGGTATGGGTTGAAGTCCTTTTGGCATTTCCTACAGAACTGCTTGAAGTAAACCTGGAAGACAACATGAAACGTTACATGCCATGGCCTATTCAATTTTTTAAATACTGGCCACATATGATACAATCAAGTGGACAGATGTTTATTCTAAAGATGAATATTTCCCTATTGTATCCGTCCAGGCTTCAGATAAAATAGTAGTTGGCTCTTTACAGTGCTGACCCCTGATTTGGTGCAATTATTGGAAAATTACTTAACTGAATTTGGGTTGCTTTACACAGAAAAATACAGTCCTCACCTTGTTGGTGCCCTGAACGCACCAAACATAGGCACTCTCCCATCGCAGATTGCATTCTCTGCAGTGATAATATCCATACTTCTGTTCCAGAAACTGATGGATGAAAGGATAAAATCTTGTAAAACGATTTCAACTCAGTTCATCTTTGCAGTCTCATCTCAGTTTGGCTTATCTCACCCCCCCCAGCTTGCAGACATTTCAGCCAGATGTTGACCATTTGACTGATCATCAACATGATCCTAAATAAACGTAGCCTTGCTTTTTATTCTAAATTCTGATTTTAAAACTGTAAACCTACAAAAGGTCTTCTGGAGTTGGCAGTTAATTGGTGACCAATTTGAGGACATTATCCTAATTTTATTTGAAGGCAAGGATTCTATATCTGAATCAGAAGACCGTCTGTATCCCAATCCTTAACTCCTAAGGTTTCATTATTCACTGTGGCAGCTTCAGGGGCCCTGAACAACATCTGAGGAGTGAGTTCAAATTGAATTTAACCACATAACCATATAATACGGCATTAACTCCCATTTTAGGATGACATTTCCTTAACATTTTGACAGTTGAAAATAACCCAAATCTGGTCAACTTACTTTCTGGGAGACTAAAATTCATATGCCTTTTGTTATTTTGAAAACGCAGTTTCATTGCAGAAAGGGGCCATGCTGCCATTAGTGAGGACAAGGGATGGCAGTTAGAATGACATAACTAGCCAAAAGGCTAACTCTGGCTACTTTTACTATGGGCGGTGCATGAGCAGTAATGTTTGTTAAAACAAATGTGAATGTATTACAACTAAGCGAGCTAACGCAGAGAAGCGACAGAGTGTAAATCAGCATAAGGAGGAGAGTCATTTAGGCTCCTTTCCTCCAGCTTGAAGTAAGGGACCTGAGCACGTGATGCAACTCACCTGGAACCGCACGCGCGCCTTGTCCTTTGACCCCTCTGTAGTCTGCTGCACATCGTCACGCTTCACCTGTTTCTTGGACTTGGGCATTTTGCGCTGGTCTGGGAGCTTTGCGGTCTTTCCATTCTCACCAGCCTGGTTATCTTCGCTCTTCTTCCCGTCAAACTCAGGCGGCTCTCCGTTCTGCGACTCACCACAGGAGGCTTCCTTACTGTTATTGTTGTCATCGACCAGGAAGGAGGTAATGCTTCTGTAGGCAATAGGTGAATACAGGGCGAGGGTGCGGGGGTAATGTACAGCGACCTTAGGGCTGCCACTGATGTTGGGCGATGCGGGCTCCTGCTTTCCTTTGCGCCGGGAGTCCCGCTTCATGGCCAGTAGGGTCCGCGGGCCGATGGAGCATTGCACCGAGGCGTCCTTCTTCGGGTTGACCTGTACCGCTACATCCTTAGTGTTTGCCTTCCTGAGCCTCGGGGTGAGTTTGGGATTGATTTGAGACAAGATAGACTTCAGCTGGGCGCGCTGGTGGTTGTTGAATGCATCCGAAGTGTCCCCATAGTGGGCCAGGTAACTTTTATATTTCCACCCCGCGTCTTTAGGCCGGGGGTATCTGCCCGTGTAAGGGTTGTAAGATGAATAATAATAGCTGTCGACTGGCTCGTCACCATACGCTGCCATTTCTGTTCAACCAACCAAGGTCGGTAGGTGTAGCTATTTAAGTAGATTGGGCAACATGAGCTCTCCATTAGGTCTAATTAGGGTCAGGTGTGAGCCTGGAGGCATTTCCTCTCCCCAAAAACAGCAGACACGTGACGAAGGTATACAAGTTGTATTTGTTGTTTCTATACACATTTTATTTTGTTGATACATCAGTTGTTTATAATATACACAAATTGTACATTTTGTTCAGACTTAGTTCTGTCTATGGAGCACAGATACTAGATTGGCACTGCAATGAATAGCTGATATGTTTGTCTCTCTCTCTCTCTCTCTTTACACACACATTTATTTGTGAAACTAATTGCTGTTTTCTTTTTTTCTTTTCTTTGATGGTGTGGTTTACTGATTAATGTCACTTTCACAGATTGAAGTTAAGCATAGCTGATGAATGGCAGTTACCTATTAAACGCTTTATAGGTAACGCAGCAATGTTTTAAAATGTCATGTTTTTCCATCCCATGTTAGACATGGATGTCAAACAATGAATGAAGCTTATGTCACAAAGCACCCCTTTTTTCTTTTTCTTTTTACAGCAGTCAGGTCAGTGATACACATTCTGGATTTCCCTGCATAGTCATCCTGTTTTCCAAGTTTTTCTTTATGAATGATAGCAATCAAAATGAGGAATCCACTTGTATGGAAGTAATATTTACAATTTGCACATTAAACAGGAGTTGGATCAGGAGGACAGGGGTCCAACATGATGGTGTTTGGGTCACTCACTGTTACGGCACCATAAGAAGAGTCGATGTATTCTTCATCCTGAAACCTTTGATAAGTTATATCCGTGTCCTCGCTGTCCCCAGTGGGGTCTGGTTTGTGCAAGACCTTCTTCCTGTACATCCTGTAGGCCAGGATGAAAATGCCAGCCTCGGCTGCTTGGAACAGGGCGTACAGCAGAGGGAACATATACATCCCTCTCATCAGCTGAGGGGGGAAGGCCAGCTTCAGGATGGCAGTGCACAGCTGCACGTTCTGGCATCCCGTCTCCAGAGAGACTGACCTGCAGCTGTTGGGCGGCAGTTCAAAGAGCATGGCCAGGCCGTAGCCTGCAGCGTAGCCACACAGAGGCATCAGGACGGCCACCACATAGACCGAAGCCGGGATGGTGGACAGGAGCTCCGGCCCCAGCATCGCTCCAGTCAGGATGAACAGCATCACAAGGGTGACTAGCAGAGACCACAGGGATACCTGGAAAGACACAATGTTTCCGAATGAGGGGGATTTTCTGCATGACAGCTACCTTTTACATCCCAGAGGAGGAAGTCCTTTCTAGCTTTCTAGCTTGAGGTTCCTCTTACTTTTTTCCTGTTAAAGTTTTTTTTTAGTTTTCCCTAATGTGAGCTGAGAGTGTTGAGGGCTAAAGGGTGTCAAAATGTTCAACATTGCACCTTCTAGGGATTGTGAGTTATACAATTAAAATTGACTTTTTAAACACGGGTGGAGTCCGAATCAAGGCATCTCTGCTGCGAATGGCCAGTATAATTCACCTAACGTTACTGTCTGTTGTAACTGATGTGACCCTCCCTCATATGTGGATTTAATCAGAAATGGGAGGGAGGAGCTCTGTCTCTGATGTCACTGTCCCTGCTCTTAGCATCCCCCTCTACTTATGACAGGCGAGGGAAATTACGCACTGCGCTTTTGCGCAAAGGTGCTCCTTAACCGAAATACTCAGGTTCTAAATGGCACAAAATTAGAATTATTTAACTGATTCAGCTTATTATTTAGGTGGAAGGGTAACTTTGAGAAATCACTCATACATTACCTTTAAAACAATGTCGGCCACACGCGTGTATCGGTACCTCAGCATGACTCCCAAACCAATGGGGATGAGAGTGCTGCACAGAGTCAGGATGATGGCCCCGAAGGGCATGAGGTTGACCACAGGTGTGTTGATCCAGGCCCGGCTGTAGATCCACAGACACAGTGGCATCAGCACGAGCGCCAGCAGAGTGGAAGATATGGTCATGATGATGCTGGGGAGAGAATAGCGAAGACGCAGCGTTATAGCATGAATGTGGTCTTTGGTCACGGTGTTGAATCATTTTAGTTAAGTTTGACAAACATCTTATTGACTTTAGGGAAGCATGTAGCACTTTAGAGTCATGCGCAAACTTTGAGTCCCCGTTATTTCGGTGCGTAATTTGCAAAATAATACGCGCAAAACGTAGTTAAACTTTGTAAAGTTTAATTGTACATGCTTACTTGATAACTCACTAAAAATTGTTTTAGATGAGTACAGTTTATCTACCTTAGATTCATCTCTCCGTGCACCAGCAGACACATTATATTTGATAAGTTTCCTCCGGGGCAGCAGCCACAGAGTAGAACAGCCATCGCCGCCACATCATCCAGAGAGAAGGCTAAAGCCAAAAGAAAGGCCACCAAGGGCATGATAACAAACTGACACACCAGTGCCAGCAGCACACCGATGGGTCGGCGGATGTGCTGCCCAAGCTGGCTGATCTCCACCGTGCAGCCCAGCCCCAGCATAGTGAAGCAAAGAACAAGTCCCACAAACACATTGATTCCGTGACTGAGCGGGGAATCCCAAAAGGCAGGCATCAGGTGAGGGGATTCCGTCGGCGGAGCGGCCATAAACTCCGTTCCAGCGGCAGTCCTGAAGGTGCTGCCTTCAAGGAAGATGGCACTACCGGCCACTAATCCAGCCATGGCAGTGTCCTGTGGAAAATCCACAACTTGATCCAAAGTGTCCGACATAAGAAAGTCTATCAAGCCAGCATTCTGTGCGTCGCCACCCAACAGGCTGGAGTTCTCCATGGCGCAACAGGAGGACATAGGTTGGTTTTTGCCTGTAGGTGCTCGCGCGTAAAATTATTCCCCTAGTGGCGCACGGTCACTAATAAGAAACAGTGGAGGATCCAGTGGTCGGAGGATGTGATGGTGCCATGGCACTGATAGTCTTAAAGCGACTCACTTAGTCAGAATGCTGCCACGGATTGGCTCCCCCGATCGACGCACACAGCCGGAGGGGAGTGTGCACACGGTCTTAAGCTTCAGCGAGAGTCGTGGGCCAATCAATAACGCCCAGGCTGCCCTTTCATACTCCGTATAAGGAGAAAGGTCCCCAAAATACCAATCCAGTTCTTGCATATTTACGGTTTGCCATTTGGGAAAACGGAGTCTGTTCTGTCTTTCATATTTTCTGTAGAATTATAAAGGCCATCACATAGGAACATGGAAAATGAATACAGCTGTTTGTCGAGGTTGAGTAAGCACAGCCTACATGAATGAAAAGTGTGCTGATCTTTATACTAGTGCAGCAAACTGTGAATATCTGCCCGGCCTGTATCTTTTGTTGACACTTGTGCGCATTACGCACAAGCCCTTATCTCAAACGGTATGGTATGTTTGGTTTAATAAATGGTTTAACCACGTAAGTTATTACAGCTCAACAGTTGGACCAATGTTCGAGTCTGTTAGATATTTTTAAGTTGTCAGCGAGAGATCAACTGAATCACACACTCCAAGTACATTGTTGCTGAAGCTGGTCCTGTTGAGTCTATTCACTATATTAATTGGTGGTAAATTATTGTAATATTTTATGTCAAATTAAAATCTGCAAAGTAATGACAGTTGACATGATAAACAGTACAGTATTTCCCTCAGAAATGCTATGGAATAAATATAACAAGTCTTACCAAAAAGAAATACAGCTACAGTCTGTGACTTACAGTAAAACATTCAGTTACTTTACACCCCGTCAGTTAACCCTTATATGCAGAACAGATCCCACAGCCTCTTTTTGATAGTCCATCAGTTTCTGAAAACATCCCAATATTATTGTATCTTCTGATTCTCTCTTGTGTAGGTCAGACAACTTAAGCCGTATTTGTAACATATTGTGGTCTGCTGCTGTGACAGTTGGCTGCCCACAATAATGCATCGGACTCAGTACAGCATCACCTCGCCTGTGTTAAGGAGCCTTGCTGTTTGGGGTCTGCAGCCCACATAATCTGATCCTCGGAGTGAAACTCCTGCATATCAAGCCGTGGTGCTGCACACAGAGGAAGCTGAGTGTCCGGGGAAAATAAATGCACTGACGTCACAGGGAGTGGGACAGGACAGCACCCATCAGTGACTCAGGCCTTCATCGGCCTCCTCCCCTTCCCGGAGACACATCGTGTCCCCCATTAACCAATGGGTGACTCCTGGTATGTAATGCAACAACTATGTGTACAGAATACATAATGTGTCATCCTCCCCTTAAAGCTTCACTATAAGACACTGAAACAGACATCCCTTTTATCAGGTGTGTCTGATGTTTTATTTTAATCTGTAAAGTGTACGGACACATTTGGGGTAATGCTGCAGCTGCACTATAAATCAACTGAAGTTAGTAATTCTGTTCAACATGCATTTCATTGCTAAATAAAAAAATAAAATAAAAAATAGCTTGAAGGTCCCAGCACAGAAAATATATACAATTGTCATTTTAATGTGTAAAAAGTCTCTGCTACAGTTCATTCTTCCCACATATGACTCTGACTGCTTTTTACACTAAGTGAAGGCTGTCAAGACTTCTAGAGTAGTTTCAACAGTAATCTAACTAGGGCTGGGCGAAATGGAGAAAATCAAGTGTCACAATATTCTTGACCAAATACCTCAATGTCAATATTGCAACGATATTGTAGGCTTGACTATTGGTGCTTTCACAAAAATATTTACACATTGAGATTTTAGATAATCATCAGTAATGTGGATATGACTAAGTGGGTAAAGGCAAATAATAGAACAGCTAGAACAGTCTGGAAAGTTCAAAATCACATCACTTTACTGTAATGCAGCCTTTAAATCCAGGAAAGACAACACGTCATTTTACGATATCCCAAAATCTAAGATGATATCTAGTCTCATATCATATCGATATATTGCCCAGCCCTAAATCGAAGGGTGGAATCCTGAGTGTATTTGAGGTTCACAACACAAATGATGTCTCATGTGAGAGACGAGTAGGGCTTCTTTTGCTTGCGGTCTTCAATGTTGTGCACTCTTAATTTTGGCAGTTTGTATCATTTGCATGCAAACTCCAACTGAAGGAGTAAAATACTTTGACCTGACCTAGAAGTGAAGTGTCATACCTGCAGGCCTTTGCCTTTAAAGTAACAGCAGGTTATCTCCTAGAGTTGATATTTATTTAGACATAAGTGTAAACTATTTGACCCCAACTAATTTGGGTGTGCCCAGTGCACATACAACCATGTTCTACACACACCATTTGTACACAAATCTTGACCTGCTAAATGATTACAGCTTGAATTAGATTTGTAGTCCCTAAATTGTATTTGTTGTTTCGAAGTATGGAAGTATAGTATGTACTGATGGCTGCGGTTGTCCCAAAGTAATCCAAACCTTGTTTTGTTCTTAAATATGCAGAGGATCCAGAAAGTGCAAAAAGAGAGAACAACTTTTCAGCTTTAATTTGAAATGTGACTTTATACAGGGAAACTGAATGTCATGTTTGTGGATATATAAAAAGAAAGTTCAATAACAAAAACCTTCACACAAAAGGTGTGGTATGTCTTCTTGAACATTCGTTCGAGCTTCCCACGTAATCTGAGCTTTAACATAGGCACCTCTCTTTAATAAATAGTTTCATTTACAGAATGAGTAATTAGTTATAAATATGAAGGCGCATTTTTTTTTTTTTAAAGCAATTATAAATGTATTCATTAAATTACAAAAATAATACAAACAGGCAAGCAAATCAATCAAGCAGAAATGCAAATATTGGGAAACCCAGAAATTGGCACAAAATGATAAACAAACAAAACATGATGTTCAAACTCAAGTGAAAGTTTAAATTATAGGCACTAGTTTCATAACACCCACCACAGCAATGACCAAACACTGGCATACCTTTCCATTCATTTCTATAGCACAAGAGGTAAAAGCCAGCAAAACGAAGATAAGATTTGTCATCTTATTTGATGTTTTTCATTGCATGAATGATTTACACTGACAGAAATCTGTTATGGGAATTTAATGGACCACATCAAAGTTTTCTTGGTTTAAATGGGTGAACGGGGACAACATTTGTTTTTGAGCTCAGGTTTCTCTGTTTCAGATATAACTCCAACCTTATATCAAGCTGTCCTTAAACTGAACAAGCTCAGCACTGTAATGGAAACGTATAATCTTGGCAAACTGTGGTACAGGTCAGAACTGAGGCTTTAGCCGATGTGTCACTAATCACCAAGTTTCTCCCAAGTCCTGATTTGACACTTAAACAATAAAAGGCTTTGGAAACGTAGCTTGCAGTTGAGGTTCAAAATGTACATTTTTTACTAATTAAAATCTTAAAACAAAAATACTGATATGGATGTTTGGACATACATTTCTTAAATAATTTGAATAAATATTTTCCAAAACAAACTTGTGCATACATTCTGGCTGATTTCACAAGAGGAAAGATTAAATGTCATACCCACACAGAGGTGCTTTCACTGTTGCAAGACAATCAACAATTCTCTAACATTACGGGACATTTCACCTGCACGGCATCATCATAGAGATCGCTCAGACATCTGTTAAACACAGCATAAAGAGAGAAATGCGTGGAAACATTTCAACCTGAGGGAAGGGAAAGAAGAACAGGGAAGAGGAGTGGGGGGGGAAAGCTGGCCAATGAAGTGATATGGACAGTCTGACAAATGACTGCAGTCAAACCAAGGCAGGTGATGTGTCCTCTGCTGGCAGAGCTGGAGTCGGCCTGGTTTCTTTGGCATTTTCTGGGCTGTCTGCACTACATGCCTGACCCCTCCAGAGCCAGACCCCACAGAGGAACATGACGCGATGTGGACACTGTCCTCTCCTTATTTTAATTTCTGACTCCTATATATTTTTGGGACACAGGGACTCTCTAAAAGGTATCTAGGTAGATAAAGTGCCATGTTGTAATGTCTGCCTCCTTGTGTTGATAGTTTGATTGGAGAGCCCCCTGCTGGCCCATTTCAATAACAACCTTCTCTCCAGTTGTCCCCTGCGCCGCTGTATGTCCGAGGAGCGGGAAGAGATCTGAGAAGGTGAGGAACACACACACACACACACACACACACACACACACACACACACACACACACACACACACACACACACACACACACACACACACACACACACACACACACACACACACACACACACACACACACGTAAGTGTCAGTTAAATTAAGTATACAGCATCCATTGACAGAAGTGCAAGCTGTTGTGATGTCGTTGTGTCTGTGGTGTACATACCTGCGCACAGGTTGGGCCAATTTGCTGCGAGGCAGAGGGATCCCCCCTCCTGCAGAAGCACTGGGTCGGGGCAGGCCGCTGCGGGGAGAAGCCAGGGAGCGGGTGGGGGTGGAGGTGGCAGAGCCGGGGTTGGATGTGGCCTTTACCGGTTGCCTCAAGGCCAGTGGGGACGGGGTGACTGGAGTTCTCAACTTACTGGGAGAGGGGACTGAAGACAGGCAGAGCAGGAATACAGTCAGGTTTACCTGGATCCAGTTAGACAGTGTTTATACCCCCAAGGTACCCCCAGGTTTCCACAAGGTAAATTGAAGACTTTTTAAGACCTTTTTAATACCATTTAGAATGAAATTAATGCCAACTTCATGAACATACTGGCAAAAGTATGTAGCATATAACTGAATATCAGAAAGGATTTTGGGCTATAAAAATAGTTTACAAGTACTTGAACTTAATACATTTTATTAGTAGTACTCAATACATACATGCTTTGTGACGAAACAATGGAGTTATTTAATCTTATGAAAATACAATACAAATGTTAGAACTTTGTGAACAAAATGTAAGACTTTCTAAAGAAATTTAAGACTTAAGGCCTTATTTTTCCAATATTATATTGAAGACATTTTAAAGACTTTTAAGAGCCTGCGGGTACCCTGTTATAGATAATATGCTTTCATAGGTTTCAGTCTGTCCGTAGTTTAATGATGAAGTAATGAGATACAATATATCAATTAACGTATGGTATAACAAAAAACTAGGGCTGAACGACTGCTTTCAAATTGAAATCGAGAAAGAATTTGAAAGAATGCGATTAGCTAATGATTAATCGGTGTGCAATGTTTAGTTGAATGTTTGGTGTAACATTTGGTTTAACATTTTCCATTCCTCTTTTTATTATTATATTTACTGTTTTTTTTATGAGATACATGCTGGAATAATGTTATATATCACAGATTGTTTACAGAAATGTCCTATTATCAGTAGATGTTACTTTATTTAACATGATGGTAGAAGCAGTAATATGTAGCTGCTGCTGTTTAAGTGAGGCATATCAGACATTTCAGTTTACAGGAAAGTACTGATATTTTTTATTGGAATTGTTTTTTTATTATAACTTTAGCTTTTGTGATAAATGGGTTACACTTTACTTGAAGGTATCTACATAAGAGTGACATGACACTGTCATGAACATGTCAAATATTATAAACAAGTCAAACGTTTATGACGTAACACTTCTGTCAGTAAGTGTCATTTGGTTTTTGTTATGACAAGTTAGAGTTAGGGTTCATGACAGTTTCATGTGTTCATGACAGTGTCATGTCACTCTTATGTAGATACCTTCAAGTAAAGTGTTACCGATAAAATGTTCTCTGTTTGACGGTTCAATGTTCCATGCAACAAAAAGCATCTTTTTTAACCACAGCCATTACAAATGAATTCAAACCTGTTATGATAGTTTAGAAACTATTAAATAAACACATAAAAAAATGAACAGAAAAGCTACTTAACTCATCTTATTGATAATGTGTTGACGGAATGAGGTGGTACGCACATACATACTAGTGAAAACCAGAAGCACATAATATAGCACGACATCAATACAACCACAGCGTGGAACCACAATCACAATATTTAAAAATGTGGAAACCCTCAGTGAATACTCACTGAAATCACCTTCTTCTCCAAAGCAACAGGAGAGTGGGACTAGACAAAGACGAAGACAGAGACAGGCCTTAATTCAGAGCTGGGAGGAAGGTGCTGAGGATGGGCTTTAATGTGGCGTCTCTTACTGCCCGTGTGATTTCTTAACAAACTGTGACATTACATGGCCCGTGCACAATATGAGCAACAATTCTACTTGCCATGTGGCAAGTAACCTTTTAATGTTATGTGTAGAGCCCTGCAGGTGTCCTGTTGAAGGACATTCTGCAGTTACACATTGTAACACTTGGATGAGTCTACTGGAGTAGAGGTAATGATACATCACATAATATATAAAAGACATCATTGCAACCATCTTTTTTGCTGCAACCTGGAATTCATCAGGCACCATTTCAAAACCCATATACTGTATATAAATGTACGCTCAGTTGCCAGTTTATTAGGTACACCTAGCTAAAACCAATGCAGTAACACAACACATGAAGGTTATGTTCAGTTTCTGCTGAGGTAGTTTTAAAGAGGCGTTGATTCAACTATCTGGTCATTTTGGAGGATATAGTTATTGTGTTATACAGAGGTTATTTAGCCTACCCTTATTGAAATAAATGGGGTGGGCAAAATAATAGAAACATCTGTACCTAATTAGCTGGCAAATGAGTTTATATAATATGGACAGTTTACATTGTAGACAAAAATGGGAATAATTTGAATATATTAGAAATAACTTATATAAAGACAAGGGAGTCAATAGAGCTAAATTTGTAAGACATAGTACGAATTTTACAGAGGGGGTTTATTCAGAGAAAAAGCTCCTCAATCAGATTAAAGTCGTACATTTATGAGAGAAAAAACTTGAATATTCTCTGAGAAAAAAAAGTCATACATTTGCGAGAAAATCTCAGCGAAATTGTGAGATTAAAGTCACAAATTTATGAGGAAAAAACTTGGAAAATAGCGTAGTTCAACTATTTTTTCTAATCAAGGAACCACATCGCTTTACTTTGCATGTTGGCTCAACCCCATCACACCACAGATACCACCGGTGAACAGGGAATGACGTAACCACTGATATCCTTGCATCTGTCCATTGCGTTGTAGTTCCTGATGCACAAAAGCTATCACCTCATCCAAATCACTGTCGTTTTGTTCTGAATAAGCCCGATTCACGGTTATGTCTCGTCAAAGCCTGAATGCTTGTGATAATATAGAATAAAATCTAGTTTAATAGTGATTCTGGGCTAAAATCACAAGTGTTTCCTTCTTGCAAAGTATAATTGTACAGTAATGTGATTCTAATTGTCAACCATGGACCAGCAACAGCACAGAATCACTGTTTTGACATTTATGATCAATTTTATATTTAAAGAGACACATGTCGGTACAATCCTCATGTGAATCAGCTCCCCCTTTTAAATCGCAAACGGTTAATCCTTTCAGTATGGCGGCGTACCTGTGGGGGTTATAAATTCAAGCTCGTCTCTACCAATAACCACCCTGCTCAACCTCTCTCTCCTTTTTTTTTCTCACAAAGAAAGCAACAAAAACGAAAGGCTAAACCTGCATTCAGAGTTTGAAATGACAAGCTGGCACCTAGTAACAAGTCGCTTTTAAGAGGCTGTTGATTGACTTGGAGGCAGCCACATCTGGCAGCAGATGTTTTGCCTGATGTGTTTAGGATTGTGGGTGACTTTGAAAGCTTTGTTGTGTCAGTTGTTCTATGTTTTTTGGTGTTTTTGCGTATTTTGTGTTTGTATGTACTGTATGTGGTTGTACTGCTGCCTGTCTTGGCCAGGACACTCTTGAAAAAGAGATTTTTAATCTCAATGAGTCTCTTCCTGGTTAAATAAAGGTAAAATAAAATAAAAAATTCCATTAGGCCATCCACTACAGTCATAATACCCAGCAGGGCGGCAGGTGTGACGAGGTTGATCAACCTTGCAGAGTGAAGCGATGTCGTTCCATCACAAAAAAACACAATTTTTATCTCTGAATTTTTTCTTGCAAATTTAAAACTTTGATCTCAGAAATTCTGACTTCTTTCTCTGAATATTACCCACCTCCCCCTGGTGGCTCTGTATTTTTTTCTTTTTTCAACATGAATGTATAAGGGTGTGCTATTTGCTTATGATGCAAGGAAAACAGGAAGGACAAAAAACTTGGTGTAATTGAATCCATGTTACGATCAAGGCCATCAAGGATGAACACATGAATGACACTTACTTTTGATCTGAGTCACAGTAATGTGATTCTAATTGTCAACCATGGACCAGCAACAGCACAGAATCACTGTTTTGACATTTATGATCAATTTTATATTTAAAGAGACACATGTCGGTACAATCCTCATGTGAATCAGCTCCCCCTTTTAAATCGCAAACGGTTAATCCTTTCAGTATGGCGGCGTACCTGTGGGGGTTATAAATTCAAGCTCGTCTCTGCCAATAACCACCCTGCTCAACCTCTCTCTCCTTTTTTTTCTCACAAAGAAAGCAACAAAAACGAAAGGCTAAACCTGCATTCAGAGTTTGAAATGACAAGCTGGCACCTAGTACATTAATGCACCTTCCTCAAATCCCTTTAAGCTCCATACAGTACAGCTAGTTCATCACTAACATTCCATGTGCACCAGTAGTCTATACCTTCAGTACCACAGACAACTGTAGTATATAATAAATTGTGCAATCTCACAGCCTCCAGCTGGATTAGGAGCAGGCTGTTACCTCGCAGGGCAGTTGGACTTTGGAGGTGCTGTTTGGGTTTCGGGGAGGAGCGAGAAGGGGCCGAGTATCTCGGGAGTTGATCTGCTGCTGGAAAAACAGGGACATTTCAGACTTCATTCTGCCTGAGATTCAGAGCGTGACTGGAAAAAGGGGCTTTGAGGCAGTGGTGGCCATAGAAGCCTGAGTTACAGTTTGAGGCCACTAGGGGGCTCTACAGCCAAACATCCATAGGCAGATTCTTTCAGGTGGAGGAGCAGCAGGCTGTGCCACAGAGGGGAGAAATGGAGGCTGGTTTTGGTTACACATGCTTTACAGTGAAGAGGAGTCAGTGAAGAAGGCAGATATGTAGATGTCTCATATGCCCAGTACAGCCAAAGCTCAGAAAACTCAAAAACACATCAGGACAGTAAAGCTTTCAACTGTAGATTAAATATTTTTAAGCTGAAGTATACAATTAAAGTGTATAAAGATTCAGCAGAAAATATATCTGCTGTAATGTATAAAAGGTCCAAAGGCTCAGGCCACATGAACACCCTGGCCCTCAGAGGGCTGCTTAAGACAGGATAAAGGCAGTCATGACACGTTTAACAAGCTGACACCTGCCCTTTGACCCCTGTCCTCTCTGTCTCTCGTAAAAGAGAGAGATTACTGTTTCTGGATTAAAGACAATTCCCATTACAGGATTACATCAAATAGATAGTGCTAACCCACAGAGGTGGGATTCTAAGCTCTTAAAGAGCGTGAAACCCTTGAACACGAAATGTAAAACTATGTTAGTGTCACGGATACCAGGAGACGCTCTGGATTCTCAGTGTTGCTGGCGCCATGCTCCAATTCTGCAGGGTGATGGGTTGTTTCTTTGAAATGAAAGTTATGCCAAGGCGATAAGAGGAAGGATGCGCGTGAATAAAAGATATGACTGAAAATGATCAATAACAAAGAGGATCCCTAAACACCAAAGCCATGTCACTACAAAGCAGCACAGTCCGTGTATACTGTAGGGGCAGCCAGAGAGATTTAGAGAATTCCCACTCGCACAATGACTAACAAGACATAACACAGCCTGACGTGTTTCCGGATGTTCAGTATACTTGGAGAACAAAACAAATATTAAAATGTCAGCTGACAACACAGTGATATCAACAATGACAATCTGAGTCTGGTAGCTACTGTAATGTAAAGAATATTAGGCTTGTTCGAGGTGAGCCAGGTCTGCGCAGAATCGATCACCGGCAAACGTCGCCCAATGCATGCTGGGTAGATTTGTGTCCGACTTGATCCCGACTTGCTCTGACGTCTTGCACACGTGGGCAACGATAACCTCACGAGATCAAGGCGGCCGCAGGTTTGAGGTTGCTTTTCACCGACTGCAAGACTGGGAATTGCTGGGAAACGCCTGCTTCTCAGCTGATCGAACAGCTGATTGGTTCAGAATCAACTCAACATGATGACATTTTATATAAACTTTTTATTGATTTTGAATTGGAGGGATTTTAACTGCTATTTGTCTGATTTAAAGGCTTATTCTTTACAGAACACGTTGTGTGGCTGATAGTTACGTTTAGAAGTCAGAGAGACTAAATCTAAAAAAAAGACAAAAAAAAAAAATTACAGATCTACAGTCTGTTAATTAAAACAGATCACATGTAGAGCATTTTAACAGCTACTCTGTCATAATAAAAACAACTGAAGACTTGTGTACTGATAACATTTTATTAAATCGGAATCGGACCTAACAGGATGTGAGTGTTTCTGTGACTTCCTGTTCAGCCTGAAGGCTGCTGGAAACGGCTGGAAACTGTCCGACATGACAGCGGATTTTTGTCGCCGCCTGCTCTCGTCCACTTTATGTGCGAAGCGCAGTTTATCTCGAACGAGCCCAATGATTCATTGACAACTTTGGAGGGTTTCTTTTCTTTTCTTTTCGGTAAAATGGATTCAAATACAAGTATGACATGTTTAAGTATGCGTCTGTCACAATACTCACTGGCAGACTGGCTCTGGTGTCGAGGTGAGCCTCCGTTCTGCACTTGCAGGTTGGACTCGCAGCTGCGGCTGTTCTTGACGGGCTCTGGACCCTGGGCCGTTGCCGCTGAGGAGCGCGTGAGGTTGGGAAGACTACGACGCAGCTTTTCTACAACAGCAACAAACAGTAGAGAGTTAGCTCAGGCAGAATGACGGCGCAGAATCAAACGATGAACCGCTGATGTCCAACACGGCGTCCGTCTCTGCTATCTCTGCTTACCTTCGTTCTTCACCACATTGGTCTGCAGGTCGTGCCCGTGGCCCTGCAGCGAGTGGCGAGGCTGCTGCAGGCGGCTGATGATGGGCTGAGGCGAGCCGCGGCTGTGGCTGTAGTCAATCGAGCGGGCAGGGGAGCGAGAGCGGGGAGAATTCCTGGGGGAGGCACGGGGAGAGTGTCGAGGGGAGGGGCTGAAGCGGCTGGAGGGCAGGTGAAAGGCCGGGTGCACCGCCTCCTCCTCGTCCTCCAGACTGTGTGCATCCAACTCCTGGTCGCTGAAGGTGCTGCGCCGCAGCGAGTGGCAGGACGAACCTGAGCTCCGCCTGGATGCTGTTGCGGCATAATCTTGTCTCAAACCTGACAAACCGGGATACACTCACAGTTACAACACACTTTAGAAATCAGAATCAGAAAAGGTTTTATTGTCACAATATAATAATTGAACAAACAGAGATATTAAACATTAATATAAACTGAACACATACAGAAAAACAAATTTATACATACAAAATAACTGTTGCATAAGAAAGGCTGAATGGATTGAGTGCAAAATTTGCAAAGAATACAGTGGTGTGAAAAAGTGTTTGCCCCCTTCCTCATTTCCTGTTCCTTTGCATGTTTGTCACACTTAAGTGTTTCGGAACATCAAACCAATTTAAACAAAAGTCAAGGACAACACAAGTAAACACAAAATGCAATTTGTAAATGAAGGTGTTTATTATTAAAGGAGAAAAAAAATCCAAACCATCATGGCCCTGTGTGAAAAAGTGATTGCCCCCCTTGTTAAAACATACTATAACTGTGGTTGTCCACACCTGAGTTCAATTTCTCTAGCCACACCCAGGCCTGATTATTGCCACACCTGTTCACAATCAAGGCATCACTTAAATAGGAGCTGCTTGACACAGTAAGGTCCACCAGAAGATCCTTAAAAGCTACACATCATGCCGAGACCCAAAGAAATTCAGGAACAATTGAGAAAGAAAGTAATTGAGATCTATCAGTCTGGAAAGGGTTATAAAGCCATTTCCAAAGCTTTGGGAATCCAGCGAACCACAGTGAGAGCCATTATCCACAAATGGCGAAGACATGGAACAGTGGTGAACCTTCCCAGGAGTGGCCGGCCGCCCAAAATTACCCCAAGAGCGCAGCGACGACTGCAAAAATGGCCTGCATGGCAGAGTTCCAAGGAGAAAACCACTGCTGAGCAAAAAGAACATCAAAGCTTGTCTCAATTTCTCCAGAACACATCTTGATGATCCCCAAGACTTTTGGGACAACATTCTGTGGACCGATGAGACAAAAGTGGAACTCTTTGGAAGGTGTGTGTCCAAGTATATCTGGCGTAGAAGGAACACTGCATTTCATAAAAAGAACATTATACCAACTGTAAAATATGGTGGTGGTAGTGTGATGGTCTGGGGCTGTTTTGCTGCTTCAGGACCTGGAAGACTTGCCGTGATAAAAGGAACTATGAATTCTGCTGTCTACCAAGAGATCCTGAAGGAGAATGTCCGACCATCTGTTCGTGTACTCAAGCTGAAACGAACTTGGGTTCTGCAGCAGGACAATGATCCTAAACACACCAGCAAGTCCACCACCGAATGGCTGAAGAAAAACTAAATGAAGACTTTGGAGTGGCCTAGCCAAAGTCCTGACCTGAATCCTATTGAGATGTTGTGGTATGACCTTAAAAAGGCCGTTCATGCTCGAAAACCCTCTAATGTAACTGAATTAGGACAATTCTGCAAAGATGAGTGGGCCAAAAATTCCTCCAGGACGCTGTAAAAGCCTCATTGCACGTTATCGCAAAGCGCTTGGTTGCAGTTGTTGCTGCTAAGGGTGGCCCAACCAGTTATTAGGTTTAGGGGGCAATCACTTTTTCACACAGGGCCATGATGGTTTGGATTTTTTTTCACCTTTAATAATTAACACCTTCATTTACAAATTGCATTTTGTGTTTACTTGTGTTATCCTTGACTATTGTTTAAATTGGTTTGATGTTCGAAACACTTAAGTGTGACAAACATGCAAAGGAACAGGAAATGAGGAAGGGGGCAAACACTTTTTTCACACCACTGTATATAGTATGTGCAATGGGCAAAATGGAAAAAAGCTGAACAATACTACTGGAGATGGCAAAGGTACATACTCTCTTCCTGCATGCGTGCCAGTATCTGGACATCAGTGACATCATTGAGTTTGTAGGTATTTGAGGAGCCCACCGAGTCCTCGTCCATTTCTGAGGTGCTCAGCTCGCTGTCCACTGATGATTGCGGGCTCACCGGCGGAGGATTCCTCTCTGCCGCTGTGTTTCGCTGGTGTGCTGCCAAGGAAATCATTTGTGAACACTTAAGTGACAACAACAACAGATATTCTGGAATTGTTAGTGAACTATAGAGAGACCCATACCTGCATTCCCAAGCATTAGTTGCTGTCTGACAGCAGGCATTTTGCTGGGGGTTGAGGAAGGGGAGTTGAAGCCACTGCTGTAAGGGCTGTTGGCTGCGTTTGTGCTATACGGGCTTCCATAACCCTGCTGGTTGTAGGGGCTTCCATACAGGCTCCTGCGCTTGTTGGCTGCAGAGTCACAGAACAGAACCAAAATATCAGTCAGTCCACCGGTATTGCCTCTGATACTGCCTAAAACGCTGGTATCGGGAAGTACTGGAGTTTATGCACCGATCCGATACCATGTAATAAAGCCCTAAAGAAAATCTACGTTAAAGTAGTTTATTTATGTTCTTTTTCCGTTATAACAGACTGTCAAACTGGATAATAAAAGAAAGTTCTGGGGCGTTCATTGTTTGTATTTGTTGATGTTTCACAAAGAGTTTAACCTGAGCCAGGCCGTACAACAAAGATAGAAATCATAGCACATCCATACAGGGATAGTAGTATACAGTTGTTAAAACATACTATATATGTTATTATATAACATATATAATAAAATATATGACACACTGGTATCGGATCGGTATTCGGTATCGGCCAATACGCAAGTTCAGGTATTGGAATCGGTATCGGGAAGCAAAAAAGGGTATCGGACCATCTCTATCTGAAATGTCACATCATTTCTTTATTTATGCCTCTAATTTATCACAGATCAGTGTAATTGTTCTGGCGAGTTAAAACTATCAGCAACACCTAAAAATGTAAAAACAATGTTCCTTTAATGGGATTATTTGACCAACAGATCAGTTATTAAAATGTCAGTCGAAACACAATCCAGTATTATGTTCCTTCCACAGATGGATTCAGTCATGCAGAAGGATCTCTGAAAATGTAGTGCTTGTTTGTGAAGATCGATGTGACGCCAGAGATTTTTTTTTCTTGTCCAGTTATAACTATAGTAATGACGACCATCAGTTAGGCTATAGCCTTAAAAATAACCACAACTTATCATCTTTGCATTTCTTACTCAACCAAGAATAATAATAGCAATGACTGATTAGTGGAATAAACAACTAAAGAGTATGCAGCCTGAAACATGTCAGTGGTAGCAGATTGGCGAATTATGGAGGTCAAGATGCTGCACTTGTGGGAAGGAAACCAACTACTTAAAACTTAACATTCATTGTTTGGCATGGCCAGTATGTTAACATACTACAGCTATACAGTGTAACCCATAAAAGACCCTGACAAAGCCTATTGCCTATCCCAGTGTTTGACGACAACGGCAGCAGTGTCTGCTCATAGCCGGCACTTTTATGAAAGCTCTACAGTGTGCTGACAGTCTGGTCGAGTCTCTTAAACCGAGTTCTGAGTGTGGGCCTGATAGAGTTTCTGCATCATCGGCCGGGAGACACACGTAACAATACATGGCATTCAATAAACTCGCACAGAGCACAATGCAATTCTCTGTGAAATGCAGCAGAGCGGCAGTCAAAGGCTCCAGTCTACAGAGTCCATGGTCTCAGTCATCAGACTCTGGACAGGCTGCTGCTCACTGGGATAGTTTGGTGGTTTGAATGGTTAATGTCTAAAAGTCCACCCGTTTTTATCTCTCTCTCTCTCTCTCTGGATGTGTTTACACAGCTGGGTGGTGATGGGAAGGGAGCCTTTTAAAATCAGCTGCCTCCTCTTTTCCAATCACTCCTTCCACTTTCTCCCTCTCCCCGTGCTCTGCACTCTGTCCTCCTGCATTATTTAGGAAATACCATCATGTCCACTCCGCTGCCATTCACTGATCATGGACTGAGGAATGTCAACAACACTGCAACATGTAGGTCTGTGACACTGCACTGATTAAAAACGGTTCACCTGGTGAAACTAACCCCCAATGTCAAGAGTCAAGATTAAAATGTGTCTGTCAAGCTCCACTGTGCACTCTGCCATAGAAAACAGACTATATCGGCTGGGTCTCTAGGCTACAAAACCGTAAAGGGGGGCTGCAGTCCATATGAACCCAGCTAGGGATTCTGTGTTAAACAATTTGGAGGTTATTAGTTGACAACGTGCCCTATCACAACAACTCTAGCAGCACATTGTCACTAGGAAAAGAGACAAAGACCAATCTAAAGGGATCTGCAGCACAGGGACCAACCAAAATAGACTGTCCTCAAATCCTCATGTCCTTAAACGAAAAGTCAGAAGAAGAGCTGTTTCTAACCAATGTGACTGATGCCGTTTCCATTTGCTGTTATATGTAATTGTATTAGAGGACTTTCCGTCTTGGCTTTTCAACTGTGGAAAGAAAAGAAAAAAAGTTCTGGAGGGCTTAAATGATGAGAACGAAATGGAAGACAACTCTTGGCATTAAGAAAAAAAAGTGGCTTAATAAAGCAGCTGCTGAGAGCTTCGAGGATATCACAAGAAAGGAGCAAACAGAAAAGCTTTTGTAAATAGGAGAGATAAATACCACAAAAGGGATAGAACTGGCAGAGACATAAAGAAGGAGGTGAACTAACTGTACAGCACGAGGCTGAAGCAAAGTCAAAGCTTTTATGAGCAGGAGAAGGCTAGGTCAGCTATGTCCGCCCAGCAGGGCCCTCCTGGCTCTGGTATGTGTACTGGATCAGCAGTGGCGGACAGCTGTCAAAGCAGCAGTGTGGAAAAACTGTTTAATTGTTCAGCTTAGGGCAGCAACACGTGTTTTGACTTCTTATCAGGATTGTCTAAAATGAAAGTAGTGCTGTCTGACTAGTGCAGTCAACTCAGCCATCTCCTCCCTGTTGAGTTATATAACTGAGGCACGTCATCTGGGGATATGATTTAAACAGGGTGTGCACAGACAAGGCTTGGACTATTGACACAATAAAACTAAAATGTGTTTAAAAATATGGGAATGCCTTGTATGAGTGTGCACTTGCTGTATAAGATGATTAGATTGATAAGGATGTCGTCACTTCGACTCCAATCTGCCACAAGTGAAGTTTTTTTTTTTCTTTGCAATTCCTTTGACATAAACTCAACCAACACCATGGCAACAGCGTTTCCATGCTCGGTTAGAGACGGGGTGTGAAGGAGAGTAGCCGGGAGCCATGAGGGTGTGTCTGTGGTGAGTCTCTCTTTCGCTCACAGACACACAATTATCCCAGTATGTAGAGCTGAGATTTGCTGAAGTCTTTTTGTGTGGGAAAAAAAGGGTCTACATTTTTCAGAAAAATCTTTACTAATGCTTAATTGATAAAAAAAAAAAAGGATCACTTATTTCAATCAGAAATAAACTCCCATGTACACAATATACAAAATAAGAGGAAAAATAAAACAAAACGCACACACAAAACCACACTGGCATCTTCTCCAGGGTTAGACATAGCCATCCATTAGTTACTACTAAATCGACCTCTAAGTTACAGTCACAGATAGCCAAGCAGTAAAAGAGCCCCATGTAAACGTATATTGATCAAGCTTGTTCAATAGACAGTATGTCACCCTCTCACAAGCAGCCTATTGAGCCATTGTTGTTAATTTATTTGATTCAAATGTTTTGTCCAGTGAATCACAGGACTTCACAGAAAACATTTGTTGTATCTTTTTGCAAGCCTTTGTGGAAGTGGTGACGCCAACAGTGCCAACTGAGGATAGACGTGAAGCGAGCGGGGGGGTTGGTATCAGGAGGGATATTTTCAGGACCAAGGAGGCTGACGTTATCCTCCTACCACACCTACAGTGATGACATCATAAATAAACCTTGCCTAAACCCCACTCAAGTGGCTCGTTATCTGTAGTGTCAGCTGTGAGACTGAGATCATGCTGTGTTCATTAAGGGTCATCCTCTCAGACTAAGTTCTGTAGCCTAATTTTGAGGTTTTGCCTTATGTTTTGCATTAGTAATAAGCCTAATCTATAATCACAGAAACAGCTCATAGTGGTCATAATAAAGGGAAAAGAGAAAGAAATTATTCTTTATAAGGCTGCATGATATGAGGAAAATATGCTTAATGTTTTTGAATATCGGGATAACGATATAGTTTGCGATTAATTAACAGATATTAAAGTGTACTCAGTTCTGCTGCATTCAGTATTCTGCTAAAATACAACATGTTGCTTGTTGAATTTAAAAAACATGAAAGGAAATCATTTCCGACATTATTTTGTTGAACATTGAATTTAATATTAAAAAAAAAAGTTACATTTTAAAGTGAAGTTTTCTACTAGGGCTGTGCCATCATTCATTATGATAAATTATTATCTTTAAATGGAATCTTATTGTGATGAAATCATATTTCGAGATATCGTGATACATAATTATGTAACCTCAATTGATAATACATACATAACATTTCTAAGAAAATCTGATGTGAAATATTTTAAGGGAAAATTATGGTTTTGTTTTTACATCATCACCACTCAGTTAAATGTGAATAACATACTGGACTGCGAATGGCAAACTCCAGTCACAAGCTTCTCCAACCTTTCAGCTCCAACCGTGCATACAGCTCAGGACACGGTGCTCTCTGCATAAGAATGGTGGAGTTCTTTTCATTTGTCAAGTCGTTAATTCACACAGAAGTATACAAAAATAGACTTTACCATGTGGCTATTTTATATAGACTATTTATTAAAGCTTTAGTCCGTAACTTTTTGATATTAATAAACGTCTGTTACATTCAAGCCATTGCCAAATGAGTTGCTACACAGTTAATGAAGACTATCAGCTCCACACAACTCTCTCAGTTTGGCTATGTTCAGAAGATTGGTGTCATCCGGCGGATTTTGCGCGCAGAAAATCGAGCGAAGATAACGACCTCTTCTGAAGAGTCCATCATGTTTTTTTAATCCTCCGGGTGGGGTGGGGGATGATGCGCGATCACGGAAGGCTTGTGTCATGTGGACGCGCCAACAATTTTGTTGCCATTACTTAGAATTCCTCATGGGGGAGACAGAAACTACGCATTATAGCTTTAAATTATGAGAAAACATTCTATATCATGTTATATATCGTTATAATCGGGACAGAAGGTTCGGGCCATATCGCCCAGCCCTATTTTCTACTGATATTCTCTTTAAACTAACACAAAACATCTCTGAGTGCCTTTCGCGCCTCGAGCCCTAATACTTTGAGCATTTTGATTGAAGTTGCATTGCAGATTCCTTCATCATCAATTAAAAAGGTAGCCCAAAACAACTCTCATACCAGACTCCATGTGCCCTTTCCCTGTTTACATGTTCATAAGCATATCTGATCTGTGAAACACGTGAGCTACAAAAACCTGTGCAATTTGGATCCACAAAAGGCCCAGTCATTTCATTTAGCAGCTGCTGTAAACAAATCTCCTTGTATGAGGAGGTGGTTGTGTGCCCAGGTGCCGTCCAGACTCTTGCACAACGGAGCCGAGAACATCTCCCCCAGTGAACAACCGTCAGCGGCCTATTGCTCAACATGATCTAACTGTCACATGGGCATACCACTGTCAAAATGGAAATGACCCCTCTCAGTTTAGCTGCGAGGATTTGAAGCCTGTCTTTCTCAATGAGGGACTAACTATAATTAGTGGCAGTCGAAAGCTCAGAAAACAGAAACAGACCTAGCAGACAGGACTTAACATAAGGTACACCTGGGTGATGTACTGTAGATGAAATCACTATAATAATGTTTTGTTTACGTGTGATTTATACTGTATACAATATAGTAGTAATAGTACAATTTTGAATTCTCAGTGTAGAGTGTGAAGGACAAGGAAAATGAATTAAAAACCCAGTAACACTACCAATCTCCACTGGAAGCGTAGGATTGAATATGTGGCAAATGGTTGTAAGACACTCAAAGCTATCCATGCATCCATATATGCAGATAGCATAAAGCGGATTTATTTTGCCCCTTTTGTTACTTCTTCCCAGCAATGCATGTTAACCATTTTTTGAAATTTATACTTCACCATGGGGTAGGTAGTCTCACTTTGCCAGACTCTCCTCTAAGTGCATCACTCACTTGAAAGAGGAAAGATTTTGACAGATGTAAATATGAATAACATATAAATAGCCTACATGCCCTAAGCACCTAGGGCATCTGAGGGTCTGGCAAAGCGAGACTACCTACCCCATGGTGAAGTATGAATTTCACCATGCCGGATGTGGCGCGCGGGCCGCCAGTTGACGTTGGCTGCTCTAAGCTTTTAGTAACTTGTAACCTCAATGGGCAAAGTTATCCTCAAGTCAATGTGCAAAACCATTGATTCGATTCTCAAATGACATCACCTTATCTGCATTTGCCAGGTCGTAAAACTACAGCCTCCGCCATCCAATGATTGACCATACAGGTGCATCCATTTGGTTCCATCTTCCCTTTAGAATAAGAGAAGCTTATCTACACAAGACAACGTGTATGACGAATAATCAGCCGTCTGTGCTTTGTTTGTAATTGTGTGCAGTAGTTGTAACAGTTAAAGAAATAAATGGGTACAACATGGAGTCATTTATTTTGTGTTTCTTGTGCTTCAAAAATCAATACAAGGAAACAGTAAGATCACTGCAGAGGTTCACTCCCATAACTTAACTATAACTAAGCTCTTAGTAATAACAAGAGAACCGACCACACTCTAACCTAGCCAGCAAGGCGGGCTACGTCTGCATTTATGTACAAGCTCTACCTTGTTGGATCAATAATTCCGCATTTGTCTTATTTACAACAATCGTTTAAAAGTATCCATTCAAATAATGCTACTATTTGAGCTAAAATTCTTACAGAGCATTCAGTAACAAACAGCGTGGCACAGCTGTGTAAAACCACTGTGATTCTGTGCACTGACATGCACACTGGGCTTCACTTCCCTACACTTTGTGCTAATCAGGATTAAGGAACTACATTGTATTATTGTAATCACACTGAACTAGAATTGCTTTTATGGTACAGACAAAGTGGTCAAATGAGTAATGCTATGCAATTAGAAAAATGGATAGACACAGAAACTGACAGCAAGAGCCCGACTGACCAACAACACAGAGACAGACAAATGCAGGGAGACTTTCAGAAAAACAACCAAAACAAGTCTCAGTGAACATCCTCTCCTGCTTATGTCTCAAAAGAGGGATTCATTAAGTGTCATGTTGCTACTGTTTCAACTACTGCTGCTAAACTGACACTACATGTTTGATGTTCACTGGCGCTGTTTACCTGACATGGTGAGGTCCAGTCTGTGGATGAGGGAGCGCTTGGCTGATTCCATCTCAGGACTGGGGTTGTCAAGAGCTTGGCGGCACCACACAATAGGACTCAAGGCTTTCTGCAGGGGACTGTTCAGCTTGGCCTCATATAGCCTGGAACAAAAAACATGAACAGCATACACAATTGACACACGTGTTCATAAACGCAATATAAGCAACTGTTACACAAACAAACTTTCTAACGGTGAGCGACACACCTATCTCACCTCATGTGTGATGTGGCTCAGCAGCTCTCAGAGGAAATGAGATTGAGGGGATAAGTGTTTGAATACTGCAATGGCAATAAGGTGGATCGGCAGAAAGGTATTTATGTGACGGGCTTTCTGACACTGAAAATGACTATTTGTTTTAATTCAGATCTATTTCATACATAAATATTTGAAATCCTGGGGTCCATTAATTATTTAAAATGCTGCTAAAACTATGAACAGTTAAAAACGTACATAGAGGTGACTTGCAGATATCTGTTACTTGCAGATGACTTCACTAACTTCAATATAATTCAATTAAATTGTATTTGTAGAGTCAAAATCATAACAAAAGTTATCTCAGGACCTCTAGACCACACTCTATAATTTACAGAAACCCAACAATTCCCCCAAGAGCATGCATTTGGTGCCACAGCGCCGAGGAAAAACTTCCTTTTGACAGGCAGAAACCTCGGACAGAAGCTGGCTCTTGGTGGGCGGCCATCTGCCGCAACGGGACGGGTGTGTGGACTCTTAGAGGGAGTCCACACGTTGCATACGCTAACTTAGCACAAACCAGCGGTATCTACGATATCTTAGCAATGAGGACAATCAGCTCCTGCTGCTGCAGACCGTAACTCATGAAACACCGTTACTAGCCGAAATTATTTGGAAAAAGTCATTGGGTTCAGTGCATAGTCAGCTATTCAGTATATCAGTATGGATTGAAACTGTCAAACCCTCTTGATACTGATGGCAACACATAAAAGGTATTAAAATACGGCTACAAACTAACTGAATTGTCCACTGTCCACTACTTCCTGTTTGTCGCTTATACAAAAAATACAAATGTGTGTTTATCATTAACAATAGAAAAGATAAAAGGAGAGAAGAGTTTCCACACAGAAGCGAAATCTGAGTCAGCACTTATCTGCTCTTTTACAGACATAGAGGAAGCCTTTCATGATGAAAGGGGAGGGGCTAGTGCAGAGAAATACAAGCCTGAAATCTGGGTCAGCACCTTTTCAATGTTTATCATTCACATTTGGCACAGCGCGTAGAAAATCTACCGTTAACAGACCTAACACTTCTTGCTTCATACATGAACTCCCCGCTCTGAAACAATGACATGTGTCATGTCCACATGCAGGAGTGGGAGTGTGACAAGCACCTATTGATAGGCAGAGCAGTGCAGGAGCAGGCAGCACTGAAAGTAGTCTGATGTCAAAAGGCTCAGTAGCTGCTGGTACAGGCACAGCACACAGTGGAGCAAACAATGTAAACACTTTTTACTTTAAGGAAACATGCATACTGATTAGCAGCATCCCCCCTTTTTATACCTACATGTCATATTCCAGTGGGTCAGTATCAGTGTTAGACCCCTGTTCCCATTTGTCGATACAATCAGCCTGTTAGGGATATGCTTTTAGAAACCAGGGTTTCCAATACTAGGCGAAGGTGCAGCACCCAAGCTGAATGAATGTAAAATCAATGTGAGCATCAAAACTATAACTACTGACTTTTCTCAGATCAAGGCCTAATGATTGTAGTTGGTCCGGTGGGCTCCTTTAGAAATTTGTGTCTTTAAGCTTTTTGAGTGTTATTTATTTATTATCTGCCCTAGTTTTTCCAACGTTTTAGACACAGATATGGTAATCATAATGGTCCAAAATTATGTTACTTGAAATACGTAACTTTTTCTTGAGGGAGGACCCCTAAACCCCCTGCCAGATACATCCACAAACCCAGTGAAAACCCTGCAAACCTTTTTTTTTTTTTACCAGCACACCAACTTGGACACAGATGATATATCACTAAGTGCTGATTGCCAGAGCTGTTTCACTGCGGTCAGCTGCTGTGAGCTGGCTTTCAACCAAATATGATCTACCTCTGTAATAGCCTTAGTAACTGTCTTGTAGCTGCATCAGGATCAAAGCCCTCATTTTGCTTATTATAGTGTCTTATCATAGAAGACGCCAATCAAACAAACTCCTCCTAACAAGATGGATAACAAGGACTATCTTCTGAGGATGGCCCATCATTACATTGATGTCTAGTCAGTAGCTGATGCATTACATATAACTACTTCATGTCTAACTCAACAGTCCCTCTGTAAACACGTCTACCAAGTCTGCATGCCTGACATTAGCTGTGTAACTGCCTCTTCGAGGGATTTCCTTAAGTTGGAATGAGAGGCACGATTTAAACAGCAGCACAAATCCAATCATACTCTGGAGTTTTAAAGATTAAACTTTGAATGTGTATCTAGGCAAAGCCACCTAAACCTAAAGGTTTCATACTCCTAAAAAGGAGTATGGATGAACATGTGGACTGATAACAGCAGACCAACATGATGTCACCTTTGTCCACAAGACGCAGCACACCACCCTGCTAGGTTATCAGTAGGCATTTTTTATAATCTCTGTAAATACTATGCTCACGATCAGCGTTTCGACACTGACACAGCATTTATTCCTACAGGATTACATGACCGTCCTATTTCTCATCTCCTGCCTTCCTCACTTGGTACTGCAGAGCACTTGTGGCTGCGTGGTAAAGGGAATTCAGAGGAGAAATATAACCATGGCTACCTCTCCCACATGGCTGCTGCCTGGCAGGAAAACAACTTTCAGTTTCACTGTACACACTGATTTCCTGCCACCACTGCCACAACAAGCCAGGCCAATCTGCCACATCCCAACAACAAAACGGTTTAAATAGATGATCTGGGACTTCAGGGTCCCGAGTCTGACAGCTGAGAGCCTGGGCCTCAGAGGCCGACTGATCAGTCTCAGAAACAAATTCACAAACTGTAAGCAAGGTATGAAGTCATGGATAGAGATTTGGCATTCATTGTATGACAATGCATGTCTATTATGATCATACAGTCCGAGAATGGGCTTGGCATCACCCACATGACTTGCCAAACAACACCCTTCAGTCAGTGATCCACAATGAGACTCCTTCAGCACAGATGACTTCAAATGTTTATGTCAGACGTTTGTTGTATAGTAGCTAATGTGTAGAGCAGCTGTGCCCAGGATGTCACCCAGCACTGGAGACACAGACACGGCTGTAGAGGCAAGATGCATCCCAAAGACAAGCCTGTCACTCACCAGCTGTCCTCGTCTTCGTTTAGACAATCCATGTCTTCGAGATCTAAGATTTCCACTTCATCTAGGATTGATGTTTCCCCTTCGTCTGTAAAGCCACCGATGCTGTCTGAATAAAGTGAGTTCCTACTCGACACAGAGGCGGCAGCCGATGCCCCCTCATATTCATACGGCCTCCTGAAACTGATACCGTCGTAAGACAGTCTGGGGCTCAAACCACGGGTATTCTCCAACAGCCCACCGTAGCCGCCCGTTCCGACGAACCCCACCCCAGTGAAGCCGGCCAGACCGGCTGACATCCCCGCTGTAAGAGACGACGGGTCGTATCCCTCGCTGAGGGGTCTGTGGTTCCCTGACATCGCTCCAGACGAGGACAACATCGTAGACCGACTCCGAAGCTGTTCATTTTGCTGTTCGAGTTTCTTCACCAAGTCCTGGAGCTTACGCACCTCTAAGTCCGCGTTGATGTTGGAGTTGATATCCTCCATAGCGGCTCCTCAGCCCTACGAAAATATGTGGTGGTCGGTGGTATTTTTAGTCGTTTCTCTGCCGACTCTCTCTTTGTTTTTGTTTACTTCACTATTGTCTACGTGTTCAAAGAAGACACTTTGATGTTTAACTGACTTAAAAAGATCAACAACGTCATCTTCTCCGGTTAATCGTGGTTCCGCGCAGGGTTGAGGCCATTTTCATAATACTCGTCACCACCAACTGTGTGAAAGACCAACAGGCGGCGGCTAACACGTCACTACGTTCAGTGTCGGGAGCGAGCACGTAACCAACACCTATTTGAACATGTACGGATGACTACTTAAAAACTATACGCGCGTATCATTATTTTGCTACAGAAAAGTCGTATTTACTTTACATATGAATTAATGTAAACTCATCATTTGGTAACCAAATAATTATTAATCTACTCGACTATTTATTTTAAAATGATCAATTTATTAATTAACCTTTTCCTATAGGAATACAATGCTGATCCAATTCATACCTACAGGAAGATAGAAAGTGAACAGCTTGGTGACACAAATTATCAATAACTCAAAATGTACAGTACTCTAAAAAAGTTTTTTTAAATTCTGAGAAAAAAAATAGTCAACTAACAAATATAAACACAAACCTGTTTATTTCCATATACAAACATTATACATATTTCGGGATGTTGTAAAAAGATCTTTTGCAACAAACAAAAACTACTACTTATTATTATTATTATTTATTTACGTAGCTTGTTTCTGTGTCTCAGTCTTAAGAGAGTTCCAGGGCCTCCTCTGACTCCAGATGCTCCTCAGTTTTTTTAAACACATCTCTCCCTCCTTGCTTTCCAGCCTCATCTTTATCTTCCACACTCTCCTCTCCCTGCCCCTCACTGGTCATAGTAGTGTCCAACCCGTCCTGGTCAGCACTGGCGTTCTGCGACTCGGCTCCTTCATCATCTTCATCTTCTACATCCATCTCCAAAACACGAATGTGCCTGAGATTGGCACTTAGCTGCCAGGAAAGAAACAAATAATAAGTTAGGAGACAGTCCACTACATTCGTTCACTGGCCGAGAAATGTGAGAACACATGAAAATAGATCATCTGACCTTATTGATCCCTTGGAATATTGCAGTACAGTTCATTCAGAAAATAACATCCCAAACTAAAATCCAGCACACACTAAATATAATGGTTAGTGCTAGATATATCATTTAACTTACCACACAGGCCACTTTGCGGATTCCATTGACAGCTACAAACTGAGCCTTCATATTTTCCAGTTCACGCCACTGATTCCCCAACACCAGGCCTTGGCACGGGATGGCACTGCTCTGCTGGTCCAACCTGACCACACGGGTGACATGTTGAGCCAGTAGGTGCAAAAGCAACCGCCTTAAGCTTTCATTTGTCCCCACAACTACAGCACTACTTAAACAACCAGTCCAGTCCTCATCACTATAATACTGTGCTTTAACCTGTGTAATTTTACTCTCCATGTGGTATTTCTTATATCTGCAATTTGCATTCTTTTTTTTTTTCCTTTTGCATTCTATGCGTAGTTTATTTTATAATGGGGCATGTGCAATACTGTATTTCAGAGCCTGTGCAATATCCTCTCAACTAGTTGATGATCTCTATTAATCTATTTTCTTGTCCTAAAGTACATTGTTGTCTTGTTATGTATTGTCATGTACTGTACTGTCTGTGACAAACCGTATGATTGATAATTAATGCATGTGTTTGTATGCAGCTGTTGTCAGCGCTTCTTGCACAAGACAAATTTCCCACGGGACAATAAAGTTGATCTTATCTTACATATGCATCATCGTATGCCTCTTCTCTGCTGTCTTTAGAGGATGGATCAAACTAAATTATAGTACGACATTTTTTAAATACTTTTAATCCAAAAGATACCTCAGGTTAGGCTCCCAGCTGAATGCAGTCTCACAGCTCAGTGCTGAAGCAAGAGGAAGCTGAGCCAGCACGCGCCTTTTGTTCTCTTCTTCGGATCCTTGCAAGACCACAGTTAGCATTTCATCGTCATAGAAACGAGCATCCAGGCAGCTGTATACGTAATTAGTCCTGCAAAATAAGAATAATGGCAAGTCATGGTAGCAACACAATCCGTAGCTGAGGAATGACTTTGCATTTATGTCTGTTTAACAAATCAATTGGCAGGAAACAGAGGCACTGACTGGGCTGCAGCATTATCATCGTCTGCATTGTCAAGATGGTGGCTGAGGTCAATGGTCATGACACTGTTGGGGATATGTCTGTGCGGGGAAAACAAATAGGGTTTAAAACAGATTAAATGCACAAAAAAACTCACCCACAATCAGTCACACACATGTACCTGTTTGGGTCTGTTGCTTTCCGTAACAGGTAGAGCTTGCAGGATGAAATCTCCGGCATGCAGAACACAACATTGTGCATTTTGGCTTTCTTGTCATTCCACCTGTAGAAATGCAACCAATAAATATTAATACAAACCCCTCTCCCTACATAGACCATTAGGAAATGTTTGTGTTTTACGTACAAAGACGGGAGTTCAAAAAGTCGTGGAGTGTTTTCAGAGCTGGAAAGAAAATGGAAATAAACAAATAAATACAACTTTAAGTCAAATTAATTTAGTCATATTTCAAATAACCCGGATTATTAAGAGAGACATACCTCTCTGGCACGGTGTACAGGGGCAAAAAGACGGCCTGTTTTACAGACCTCCCAATTACTTCCTGCGTACAGATTACAAACGATAAATAAGCAACATGTAAAATGAAAGAATAAGTCAAAAGAATATCAAACATATGTTAATTTGGATTTGCCAAAAAGCTGAATTGTAGCTACAGTATGTGTTCAAATGCTACAGGAAGGCCTTCAATCTACACACAAAAATGTCCCTACTCCTGAAGCCTACTGTATCTTGAAGCAACATTTTCAGAGTGTTAAATTCCAGACTTTGTCAGTAAGGGTCCCTGACATTTGGAACTACATGCTTCATTGTACTGGTGGAAAAGAGAAAGATGGACAAAACTCACTGCAGGTTCCTGTAGACACTGCACGATCACATTCTCCATCATCCTCTTGACAAAGTGCAAAGACTTTTGGGGATATGAAGGGAACAGCAAAGGGCTCTCTAGATAATCCAGCAAACACATTTTCTCTGTTAGTTACGGCAGCGGTATCTGAACTAAAACCACCACTCAAACTCATTGAGAGACCAGTAGTTTATCGCCAATCAAACCATTTAACCTCATTCCAACACACATAAATTAGTTATAACACTATTAATTAATAACAAAGTCAAGTTCGTAGTTCACCCTTGAGATGCGTGCTCTCCTGTAAGAACTTCAGCCACTGGTTTCCCTTTGTGTTGGGCGGAGACACGAGGTCCTCGTCCTCATCCTTCAGGTACTGTAGAAGTCCACATCGAAGAGAAACCAGCGTGTTGAGAGACAGCAGCTCCATTCAAAAACACTTGGAGCTATGGAACGCCACTTACCTGACCAACTCGTTCTACGTTGAAGTACTTCCCTTTACGATCAAAGAGCTCTTCATTCTGTTAAACCAGAGGACAGTTAAACTCAGTTTGTAAAAAAGCTATAAATATATTGGTGCTCATAAGTTTATGAAGCCATGCTAAAGTTGACTAAAAAGAGGAATACATAAATCATCTTTCGGAAATTGATCTGAATCTTTTTAGTCAACTTTAGCATGGGTTCATACACTTATGAACACCACTGTATATTGAACATATGTATTAAATTGTCATCACAGTGCCATTACGCTGACCTCACCTCACTGAAATGCTCAGACAGGAAGTCAGCAACAAAGGCAATGTCCTTCTGAGTCATCTAAGGGATCAACCGACATGTTAAAATGTGTTATTTTTTATTAATTATTTAGGAATCTCAAATCTCTCTCTATCTCACCTTGTTGAGTTCTGGTGGAACGTGCTCCTCACACATTCTTAGCATTGCTGCGGGGAAACAAAAAGTTCTTTTATTTTTTACAAAGTAGTGCATGTCAAAATGCATGAATGCACACAAATATAAATGTTATATCAGGATCAACAAGTCAAACTACTGCACATGTATTTGACAAAGTGTATTTTACCCTTACCTACATACAACCACCGAAAAAAGGCTTTAAAGTTTTTCATACTCTTGTCAATCACCCTAAAGGACAAAATAAAAGCAGTGATTCTCTGCAGAGCAGTGAGAAAAAGTCAAAAACAGCAGCAGGTACACAATTTACACAAAATATAGTCTCTATCCACGACGTTCCACTTCCAGGATTGCTAGAGTGCCGACAAATTACGCCGGATTTCACTCTTTTTGGGCGGATGTCCGTCCCCTTCCTCTTCCTTTGTGTTGGCGTTCTAACCTCTGGTGGATTCATGAGGACTATGGTTAACTGCTCCTCAGATCTCTGCAGGGTAAATCCAGACAGCTAGCTAGACTATCTGTCCAATCGGAGTTTTCTGTTGCACGACTAAAACTACTTTTGAACGTACACATGTTCCACCAAAACAAGTTCCTTTTTGAGACTATTTAGCAGAGGCACTGTGGCTCCGTCCGGCGCTTAGCGCCACCCAAGACCATCATGATTGGTTTAAAGAAATGCCAACAAACCAGAGCCCGTTTTTCCCAGAATGCTGTGTGGACTAGCCAGACCCTCCTCCGCAGCGCTGAGGACGAAGGTCTGGCAAAGCGAGACTACACAAAATACAACATGCTATTGGCACAAGAAGCTAGTTTATTTAAAAAAAAAAAATAATAATTGAACTCACTGCAGAAGCTCGTTGGCTTTCAGAGAAAATGAGCCCACAGCTGTGATGGCACCTGAGAACATAAAAGACACATGTGGCTGTTGATGATGATTAAAAAGCGTAATGTTTTTTACTAATGGTGCAGGTTGGGGATACGGTACCTTCTATAGCTGCTGAATCCAGACCGAGGGACTCGAACTTTTGCTTCCAGAGGGACATGCCTTTCACCTCGCTGAGGTGATACAACAGAGCCTCAGAGCCACTGCAGCGAGCCAAATTGGGGGGGGAGTTTAATGGAGAAATCTCAGATAATAGCAGGCAGCACTGAGGAAAAGTGAAAGGCTGAAATTACCTTTGCAGGTGGCTAATCACTAGCTTCTGGATACTGGAGTAAGAGGACTCAATAGACTGACCAAGCTTCTTTAGGCCCTATGGTGAAAATACAATAAAACTAAAACAAGATGCGTTTTTCAGTTAAAGAGGCGCTATGCAGTTTTGGCCATTTCTTTGCTTTTTGCTCGCAGGTTTCTCTATAGAGCTCCCCCTACAGCTTCGGAATAGATATTTGGCAACACTGTGTAAAAACTCGGTCAGTCTGCCGTTTCCTCTTTCTCTGTTCCTCCGACAATGCTTTCCTAGCTTTCTGCTTCTTTTTAGCCGGCTCAGCCATGACGATAGTGTGAAAAAAAATCCATCGCTACCTTTCTTATAGCTAGCCGGTTCCTGGATGTGTGCAGTGCTATGGCATGGATGTATTAAGAGAACGGTCTATGGCCTAAAGCAATTCGTTACATCACAAGACCTGATATCACGCAATGCTTCCTGACGCTGAGGCGGCCAAAAGTTGCAAGGGTGGTTTTTCCGCTCACAGGCGCTAGGGGGGAGCGAGATGACCACCATTCAAGAAAGTCATATAACCATTCCAATGACTCCAAAGTTGTTCAGTTGAGGTAAATTAAGCTAAAAAAAAAAACTGCAAAGCTCCCCTTTAAAAATCTTATCTGGCTGCCTATAAACTCTCAAGTTTGAACACTCAAAAAGGCAGCATTTACACATCTTACTCTCACCTTGACGGTCAGCTGGTTCATGAGAAGAGCCTGTAGTTCAGGGCTACGTGAAAGCAGAGAGCCAACCGTAAGAAACATTAGAATCATCCCTACAATCACTAAACCAGATTTAACTAGCCCAACGCATTTACTACCATCTACAGGACACACAAAAACATTACAACATGACAAAGAGCAAAAACTTAGAACAACAGAAATTCTCTTTTCAATCCTTAATACTCTCTCCTGGATATCCAGGGATTAGGTTTCATTATCTTAACTGTTGTTTCCCTGTTACTTGTGAAATATCTAAGCTGTGAGCACAAAGAAATGTCCATGTAAGGTCCTGTGTAGTATTTTTCTTTTTTATGCATAATTATTTCATCCAGTATCTGTGATTGCTGTCATGTGCGTTTCTTTCTTTTTTGTGGTCTGTTCTAAAAATGTAAAAAGAAAAGAAAAAGAAATTGTCTTTTCTCACCTTGACTGTCCCCACAGCAAAAGCTCCAGAAATTCATCCTGGACCTGAGTGCTTGTGTTCTTTTCCTACAAACAAAGAGGAATCAGACATTTGTTGTACTCTCTTATTTTAGCCAACTTAGGGGGGCTTTCTCACCTAAAAGTCTGAACCAAGGTTTGTGTTTTTGCATTTGATCTGGTAAGTTTTGGTTTCACGCTGCAGTTATGCAAGCACACTGAAGATCTATACGTGACATAACTACATCCTGTCGTCATCACATACGTGAGCCGCGTCTCCCGACAGTTAATTGATCGGTCTGTAGACGGGCTTCCCCGTCCTCTCGTCTCCTCTCTCCGAGTCGGAGTTTGTCCAGCCGACTGCTGCTCTCCCCGTGCTACTATGGCTTTTTGTTTTGTTGTTGAGAAGCAAGACAACTTTACAAGGAACTTTACTTTGGGTTTGAGGAGCTGCAGCATTTATTCAGAGACAAACTATAACCTACACTGTACATTTACTACCACTTAACAAGTAAACTGCTAATGTATTCTCTGCTCAGCTAGCCGACAGCTGTCTGCTCTGAGCGCCAACAACGCCACTCTCTCTCTCATGTACACACTAAGCACTGAGCTGGTTTCTTAAAAGGAGCTTCCCCGGTCCTATAACACAAATATAGCCTGCCAGAGCTTCCTGTATTTGGTCCGAAAGTCCGAACCATCCAGAAAATGCTTTCACACTAGAAACAAACGGGCCCATGGTTCAGCTTGATCCAGACCTCTACCTCTTTTGGTCGGACCAAATTTTGGCTGTTTGGTCCGAACCAAAAGAGGTAGAGGTCTGGATCAAGCTGGGGGAGGTTTCAAACCTATAATTTGGGTTTGGATCAAACTGAAAAAGTCCGAAAGTCCGGACCAAACGAGATAGGTGTGAAAGCTCCCTTAGACTACAAACCACGACTTCTTACCTGAACAAACTTAGTAAGTCGAAGATCCATCTGCATGAGGATGTCCTCCCAGGCTTCACACATGCATGTGAGTGAGAGGTGCAGGTACTGCAGCAGGGTAGAGATGTGGGTGAACTTGCGTGCCATCCTGGTCACCTCAGGCAGACAGTCTGACAACAACCCTGTGTCTAGCTGGAAGACAAAGAAAAAAGAAGCAAATATAAATTACATGTTAGAGCAGAGATGAGGACAAGAAGACAAAGCAAGTTTACAAGAAATGGAGGAAGCCAGATCGTCACCTGAATGTAGCAGATCTGTGGGTTGCTTTCGGCAGACCGGACTTCTGTGATGACAGACAAAGACTTGAGATCACTGGACAGACTCAGGCTGCGACAGGTTCCTGATACCTGGAAAGTGTCATCACATTAAAGAGTTGAAGCAAACTAAATGTGCCGTTGTAGCCTAAAGATATGAGTTTTAGAGGTTTAATATTTACGATTTTTCTAATTTTCTCCTTTTTTGTGCCACAGTTACAATTAAATCCGTTATGATTGCGTTGTTGATTAATGTCATTTTTGTGAAGATTACAATGTGGAAAACAGTTACAGCCTGAACTGCCTATATTACATCTTTATTGAAATTATGAAGGATATCTATGTAATGGAGAAATTTACATTTCCTTTAAAGCTGCAGGTAAGCAGATTTCAGTCAAACTGGGTTAAATGGATACGATACTTTTGTGCAATTGAACTACGGCTGGGCAATAATTCAATATGATAATTTATCGTATTTCAATGGAATCATATTGCGATTAGTCTATATCCTGGACGTCCGGGATTGCTCTGTTGCCAAACGGAAATTCCGCCAGATTTCACTCATTTAGGCCAGATATCCGTTGCCTTGGGCTTCCTTTGTGTTGGCATTGTAAACTCCGGCTGATTTGTGAGGACTATGGTTAACTGCTCCTCAGATCTCTGCAGGGTAAATCCAGACAGCTAGCTAGACTATCTGTCCAATCTGAGTTTTCTGTTGCACAAATAAAACTACTTTTGAACGTACACACGTTCCACCAAAACAACTTCCTTTCCGAGGCTATTTTGCAGAGGCACCGTGGCTCTGTCTGGCGGTTAGTGCCTCCCATGACGATTGTGATTGGTTTAAAGAAATGCCGATAAACCAGAGCACGTTTTTCTCCCATCCAGGAATGCTGTGTGGACTAGACAGACCCTCCTCCGCAGCGCTGTGAAGGAGGGTCTGGCAAAGCGAGACTAGATCGTGATGAAATCATATATCGAGATATACTGTATACAATTACGTTGTCTAAATTGATAATAACAAGCACACACTAACTCAATTTACTCAGAGAATCTGTTGTGAAACATTGTGTTTTAACATATTTTTGTGCATGCATGTAAACATAAAATTATTTATTTTTTCTCTATAAATTCACTTAAAACTGTACCACATTGTTGAGGATTATTCATCTAAAATCTCATTGTAAAAAAAAAAATAAATCTTGTGAAAGCACCAACTGTCAACCATACAACATTGTGGCAATATCGATATCAATGTTTTTTGGTCAAGAATAAAGTGATATCCAATTTTCTCCATATCGCCCGGCCCTACATAGAACCTGGCTATTTTGTTTTATAATCTTTTTAGGGTGTAAATAATTAACATTAATAATTTCCCTACCATATAAAAGGAAATCAATCAAAGTGATGGTTTCGTGATGTAAACAAGTTGTCTTTATTCCACTCTGTTAGTGGGTAAAAAAAGAAGCTTACAATGTTTATATTTTGTTGAAATTTTGTCAGAGAAGTGATTATTCAACGCTACAGTTCTACACAATTGTTGAGGCCAACATTGGCATTTAATGTTTCTACAGTGCAATCAAATTAACTTTATTAACTGTTTAATCACACAATGCTGCACTTCTGGTCAAATTTCTGCTGGCTAATATCAGTCTAAACTTGATGAATTAATTCTTTTGGAGGTACAACAGACAGCTCTTAAGAATCAACCCAAGTGCCTTACCCCTGTTAGAGTGGCAATCTTGTACATCCCATAGGCATAAAGCTCCACAAAGCCAGAGTCTCCTCCAAGAACCAGTATGTTCAGCCTACATGGAAACAAAATGGGGTAATGAAATATTTTCCAGTCCTACCGAAAAAAAGAACACTGCATTAAAACAACTCAGAAGTTGTTTTTTTTCTCGGTGTGTTGCTTAAACGTGAGGCTTAATTTACCTGACTTCTCCCATGAGATTCATTATCTCATCAGACTTTTCCTCACTGTAACACAGATAGATAAACACATATGACTGCTATCACAAGCAAAACATACAGTAGACAGCTGATATCAGACTAAAGAGTTATGAATTGAAATACTGCCCTACCTGAAGATCTTTGAAGTTGTGCTATAGCTGGGAGGAAACAAAAGTTTGGACAAATGTTAGTCAATCAATCCAGGTGTTGCTTTCTTATAATCTGATGTGCAGTCAATGCTAGCGTTACCTCTTTGGAAGTGTTGGCAATTTGGGAAGAAAAAGTTTGGATTCATCCTCCGAGTTGTAGAAGGAGCTGAGGGCACTGAAACACATCAAAAAAGACAAAAACATGAACATTGATCTAGAAAATCAGAAGTCCTTTGTGCCACTGGATCGAACCCTGAGCCTCATGCATACCTGCTCTCCTCCGTCACCTCCATCCAGTGCATGCAGGTCACAGGGCTCTGCATTGGAAACACGTGGAGGATCTCTGCTTTCTCAACCCCACACAGGACCACCTGCTTTGTGTCTCTAAGGCTGAAGGCCAAAACTGGGGATTAAAGAGAGAATACAAGTTAAATACCTTCATGTTACTATCAACAAGCAGGTGACTATAAACACAAAGAGGTACACAGTCATTCCTTACTTTTGCCATCAGGTCGCCAGGCAAGTGCAGTGATGTCCTTCCCAGTATACTCACTGGGTGGTAAACTCCAAACACGCTGGAAACTAGCCAAGCGATGGAGCAGCAACTATGGACAAACCATGAAATTACAAACCACAAGAGATACCAAGAAGGCATGTTTCAGGGTTAACAAATAAAACAAAATGTTTCAGCCTACCTCTCCTGTTGTGTTGGCCAGAGCAATAAGATCCCTTTTGGGAGACCATGCCATGCACAGTACAGGGTTAGGAAGCTGCTTCTCTCCTACTTGCCGAAAGGCAGGCATGTTGTGGGCTGGAAAATGTGAAGGTGTCAATAAATACATAAATAACAGTCCTTAATTTGGACAGTTAACAAAAAAATGTAAGAACTGCTCTCATGTGATAATGAAATCCTGTTTTGTGGGGCTCCAGAAAAAATCAACACAGCTGAGCATGTGTCGTTAAGTGTCACGTTAAGTTAAGTTTCCATGTGTAACATTCTGTTTTATTTATTAATCGTTTGAGCATTTTTTCAAGCAAACATAAACACACATTTGCTGGTTTTCTTAATCTTGTAAGATTGTAAATTTACTATTTTGTACCGTGTTGAACAAAATCTGCGAAATGCAATTGGCATGTAACGTTAACAAAGTGTGCAGCAGGTGGGTAACGTTAGCGACATAACGTTAAACAGCGTAACCCCCTAACGTTAACTAACTAACAATAATTATCTGGTCTGCTAGCATTAATGATCTGATCCCTCACCGTTAACAGTTGACAGATGGACGATATTAGCTATGCTAGCAGGTTTGTTAGCAAGCCGACAAAGCTAATGTAGAGAAACTCCCGTGGCTAAGTTCACCGCACTGACCATCACAGACGGCGAAATAATAACTGCAACATACCGTTGTGAAATATAAAAGCGTCAAACACACTCTGCTTAGCCTTGCGAAACAGACATTTACGTTTTCTTCATGGTGTTTTCACAATTACGCGGACAGCGCCATATTTTTCCTGTGACCAATCATTGAGGAGCTACGGGAGGCGTGAGAAGTCAAAATTGCTCAGAGGGAAAACGCAATTCGTAAATGGTTGAATACATGGTCAAATATACATCCTGTTGTAATTGTATATTTTTACAATATGATTTTGTTTTCATCCCTCATTTACTTACTTTTCTACATTTGCTTATTATTTATTTACTATCTGATTAGGAATCAGAAGCTTTTTTGTGTATTTTTGTTTATAGGTTCTTTATATGTATGTTTTTTTTTTTATTTGATGTGTTTTTTGTTTGTTTTTGCTCTCAGACATTGTATTGTGTATTGTATGTAACCTATATGGCTTTTATTGTAGTTTTTGATGAATAAAATGTATAAAAAAATAAATAAAATAAAGTATATTATCTATCATGAGTGTTGTCACTCTAGTGATAGTGGTGTGTAACTACAACTTTGTCTGTTTGGAAAGTTTTATTTTATAAAAGTGTGAATGGTTGCGTGTGTCATTTCATGTATGTAATGTCTAACTACACTTCTGTCTATTGTAAATGTTTTATTGTTTTTTTTATTGTTGCAGTAGTATGCCTATTCCTATGCCTATATTGATACCAGTTGAGTTATCTTATAGGCTAAACTTTACTTTAGCGTAAGAGGGTTCAGTATCCCGTCTGATTTGATGCTACACTGTAAAAAAAAAAAAAAAAACCTTACATTACTTTACAGGAACATTCTTTTTTTAAATACAGAAATATCCTGTAAATATTTTATGTATTTTAACAGTCGAAATATTGTAGAATTAAAACAAATTCTTGTTATAAAACATTTCTAGAATGTTAAACAAAACGTATAAATCTTTATCAAAACTAAGAAATATTGCAGAAATACCTTAAAATTACATAATTTAAATGAAAACTGCTGTTTGTATTACCATAAATATGCTTGCAAAATGTTACAGTAGTGTAGTTTCTAATATAATTACATTGATCCAACTATAATTGAGAACAATTGCTTGTGGGTTTTTGCTGTGGAGTTGTTGAGGCCGTGCACTGAGGGTTCATGTCAGCCTCATTCAATGCATTAAACGGGTATGGCTGGTCCTACCTGTCTCACTACCTCTGTTAACCCCTCTTCAAATAACTACAAAACTAAATACAAGTCCTACTCTATTGCTAGAATTTAGTAGACTTGCATTAAGAGATACTGGACATGATGATGTTTGACAGCGATTAAAACACTAACACACAGTATGTATGAGATCACATTGAATAAGTTAAAATGGACCCTACATTATACCAATATTTACCCTCTGAAGAGTCTCTGATGCATATATTGGATAGTTAATTGTAAATATTGTCAAATGTTTTTACAAAGTAAACATACAGTACATTAATGGGATAAGTCTGTAGATATATTGAATAGTTGCTTTTAATCACTATAAAGTACTGTTTGTATAAAGTAAACGTGATATGATTAAAGTACAGTATATTAGATAGTTTCTTTTTAACACTATACAATGTTGTTTATATAAAGTAAACCCTTACACATTTATGGGGAAAAGTCTGTAGACATATTGAAGAGTTGATTGTAATTACTGATAAATAATGTTTATATAAAGTAATGACTATAAAATAATGGTTCTGCAAGTTATTATCACATATTGTTTTTTGTACAGTAGAAAACCAGTATTAAACAGGAATTTACTGTAAATTGATTGGATAATCATGTAAAATAAATGCCTAAAGCTTTTAAGATACTATTAATGGGCTGTCAAATAGGGTAATTTTACATTAATGTGACATGATTTTTGTGTGTTTTACATCCAGAAATCTGTACTTTAACAGGGAGTTATTGTGGATGGATTGAATAATCTTGTGAATTTACCAAAGAAAACCATATGAAAACAGCAGTTTTCATTTAAATTATGTAATTTTAAGGTATTTTGCAATATTTTTCAGTGTTTGTACAGATTTATACATTTGTTTAACATTCTAAATATGTTGTATTCTTTTTAATTCTACAGTAGTTGGACTGTGAAAATACAGAAAATGTACAGTAGATATCTGTATTTTAAAAAGAAATTCTTTGTAGAATAATGTAAGGTTTTTTTACTGTCATTTGACGGTAAGTGTTTGGCAACTTTTGCTGTCAGACTTTTTTTACGATTGTTTTTTAACATTTCTTTACATTAAATTTAAGGTTTAACTGTAAAAAAACAGAAAGATGCCTCAATTTTTTTTTCTTTTTACATAAAATTCAATGTAATTTAACTTTCAAGACCATTAAGCAATGGAATTATCCTGTTAAACAACTATATTATCTCATTATATCAATTTACAGATTAAAACCTTAATTTAATGTTGTTGTTTTTTTAAATAAAAGTATTTTTCTGTATTTTTATGGTATTAAAACTTAATGTAGAAAAAACGGAAAAAATCCGTAAAATTATACAGTGAATTCCAGTGAACTAACTTTTTTTTTTTTTTACAGTGTAGCATGGATGTATAAAAGGACCAGGGCGATATCCAGAACAATGCTAAGCAGAAATCTTTGGGGGAGATGAAAGTTCTGAGAGTGAACATGGGTGTGTACTGCCCTCCAGTGGCCAAAGTGAGAAACTGCAGCATGTTAAATTAATCAAGCTAACCCTGGATATCGCCCTGGTCCTTACGCACCATCTTGTCGGACACAGAGCTGCGACATTGGACACGGGTTCTCCGTCGGGGAAAAGACTGATACAAACTCTTGCGTTTTGCTGACTCTCGGATGAGGTTGGAGGCGCTCTGTACAAAGTTGAATACATCTGCGACGAGAGCCACATCCCGAGCCACCTCTTGCAATGCTAGATCCAACGAGTGGTTGCAGCACTGGATGAACAATGAGCCAGGGCAGACTTCTGCAAGACGCGCACGTACGCCAGTGAAATGTCCAGACATATTACGTGCCCCGTCAAAACAGTAGGCTTGAAGCTTTTCAACTGGCAGGTGCAAGCACAAAAATATGTCAGTGATGCACTTGAAGAGAGTCTCTGCTTTAAAAGAGTCTCTGCGCTGTAAAATCCCAAAAACACACTCTGTTGACACGAATCAGCATCCACATAATGCACATGGCAGGAAAACTGCTCGGATGAGCTAATGTCTTTAGTGCCATCAGCCGTCAGTCCAAAGTAATGAGAAACCATTGCCCTAGAAACCAACCTTCGCTGCACAGCATGTGCAAGCAGTTCTATCATCTCGTTCTGGATCGTATCTGACAGCCATCGATGCGGTCAATCATCATACGCCAGAAATGTCCTTCACAGTGATCGTGGCCTCGGAAAGTTAAGTAGTACTACCAAACAGCGTACTGACTTGAAGGCCTCTTGGAGAACCATTCTGCTCCTTCGCAACTGCATCTGAGAGCAGGACACTGATTGGTGTACTATTCAGCGCAGCGATTTTGTTCACAGCTTCTAGGTGGAAGGATAACTTCTCGTGATCTCTGAATTTTTCTGTGGCTTTACGCCAATTCGAAAAGCCCCCTCTGATGAATACGGCGTCAGCTCTGGTTTGCTCCTCATGTACCAACTTTTTGGCTACCACAGACCAACAAGTAAAGCACAGGGCTTTTTCAGTGTCCTTGACATAATGTAGCCATTTCCATCTTTCAAACCAATCTGATTTAAACGATCTTGAAACACTTTCAGTCCCAAAACGCTTAGTGGGGAAGTCGAAATACATTGGCTGAAATGGCTCAGATGGTAAAGGTGATGTCCCTGCTGCAGCAGTCCCACTCTCCTCCTGGGCAGCGAATTTCGGAACTTGAAGGGCTAGCGTTAAGGCCGTTTTATGGTTCTGCGGAGGCTCCACGCAGAGCTTTCGCCGTAGCCTACGAAAGTAGCCTGATTATACTTGTGCACTGGTGTGTGCATCGGGCCGGCGTGTGTGTGTGTGGGGAGTGTGTTAGAGCGAGGGAGAAGTGAGAGAGTGACGGCGATTAGCTTCGGCGCGAGTAGCGACTCTAGAGTCATAGTGAGAGAAACAAAGTGTCTCTCCTGTTCTTTCTGACCACGGTGAGATCTGGAGCAGGAGAAGTTAACCCTCTCCTTGATGTCATGTTGTTGATGGAGAAGGAGAACCAGGAAATGAGTCGGCGGAAATGCAACGTTACCAAGCCACGGCCGAGTGACGTGCGTCGCCGAGAGGTGCACGTCAGGCTACGGCGTAGGGTCTGGCATAGACGCAGAGGGGTCTGCGAGGGTACGCCGTCGATTCAACGCAGAAGCATAAAACGGCCTTTAGTGTCACCAGCAGCCTGGTCGTGTTGGCTAGCACCAGGAACGACAGAAGCTAACTTGTCCTGCTCGAGCTCTATCGTAGGGGTTGTACCTTTTTCTGATATGCCGGACGAGGAGTCAGTTGGAGAAATCTCGCTAGTCCTCGGGTGTTTGGGGTTGGGCGATTGAAAAAAATCCCAAATTCTCTTTTGAGACATTGCTAAGTAGCGCTGATAGATAGTAGAAACTCATTCATAGTTGTGTGGGACTGTGAGTGTGCATGCTGCAGAGGTATTTCTAAACTATCATTTTATTGTCATCACAGTTTTAAAGCTTCGCCACAGGGGGTGCTGCATCGCCACAGGCTGCAGCACACCCACTTCCCGCGCCTATGCTGTGGTGGAATGGGTTAGGGTTAGGATTAGGTGTCAGTTTTTGACAAAGAAGAAGGATGTGTAAGAAAAGTAAGAAAATACCATCTCTGGTTCATTTTATTATGAGTTGAAAAATGGTTCATAAGAGATTGGTATATATATTGCCCCCTTTAAAAATAATGTGTGTTTCCTGCTACGAGGGACTGCCGTCCTAATCATCTCTTCTCTCACCACTTACATTTCCAATGGCATGCAAATACCTCACCAGCTATGAATGTATGTTATGTTGTGTTTTTACTAATGAAGTAAACTGGGTTTGTGACCAATAACTTCAAATTGTTTAATAATCAATGATTTCAGTGTATTATTAACGAATGGCTTATTCGTAAAAAACGTAACCAATACAGCTTGAATTTAATTTGAAGGAACATGTTTTATGAAATTAGTAACTACGAGGACAAAGGGAAATATCTTATGTGCCACATGACTTTGGCCATAACATGTGATCATGGTCCTGAGCCACATGATGAAATGACAAAAAGAAATGAAAAACAAGAATAATTGTATGGAAAATAATGTTTTCATATAGAACTAAATGTACTAAATGGGACCATCTCTGCAAGAAGAAGCTGAACAGAGCAGCCCTTTCCATTTCAATCCTCTGCATGCTCCACACTTAGGCGGTGCCTCAGGTTGTGTCAGAGGAAGTTCTTCTTACAGTCCTCATAGAAGTGGAGGGGATTATTAATTCTAAGCCCATGGGCCATGTATCTGATTGCAAATGTGGATCAGTCCAACAAATGAAATATTCATAATATGAAAATGATTTGTTAGTCACTTACAATCTTTTGTAAATAAATCACCAGCAATGGGTATATTTTTTGTTGTGTTTTGACCAAAGACTTAAACCATCACTTAAACAATCATTTAATAGTCATCAACAAATGTATTCAAGTTTTATTAATTATTTCAGTTCATTATTAACTAATATCTTATACGTTACAGCTGATCATGATTACGGTATAGAGGACTCTTAACAAACACAGCTTGTTTGTAATTTTAAAGAAAGGTGGTTTATGAAATCAAGGACAAAAGGAAATGTCTTACAAACAGTGTCATTATTACAAGATGTGTGTGCAGGTTAATTAAAGATTAATGCCCAAAACTGTTTTATCAGCAGGCAAGAGTTTTATTCAATTCACAACTTTAGTTTGTCTTTGATGGCAATATAGGTTAACAACGTTAACTACCTCAAAACAGTGGCATAGGTCTTAACACTCTGCTCCAACTCCCCCTTAATACAACAGAAGAATAATACATGTAAGGATACAACCAATACCATGAAACAAACAATATACACCCATAACACCCATAGACAAAGACGCGTACCGGTCTAGAATCATTTACTATAAGAGATATTCAGACGAGCCTCACCGCGTCTGCTCACCTTCACACTATAAACACAGTACAAACAAATGTTCACACACTTCATACTCAAACCGACTGAACAACTTTTATTACACAAAATTCTATTACTGGCAGAGAGAATAAACCGTAGGCCTACATGAGACAATCAAACAACAGTGAAAGGTTAATGAAAAATAATAATGATAATAACAACTTTCTCTCCTAAAGCGTTCTGTTACAGTAGACCGTAAAAATAATGGATGTAGCAGCAGTGATGTTTGGCATTTTGGCCATAGCCATCTTGTCTTTTCGAAACTGGACTTGACAATTGTTGGATAAGAGGGTGGAGCTTTTAAGGATGACACGGTTAATAGTGCGTTCCATTTACCTCGGAACTCGGAAGCTGGAGCTGGGAATGACGTCATTCAAGTCGGATTTTCATTCGCTCTAGCCCGGTTAGCCATTGTTAGCAATACCAGTTGATAACAACGCATTATGCCATTATTTTGTGCATACAAACAGCGTAACATGTCCACAGATAGAAGTTGAACATGCTTGTGTGAATGACAGAAGTGCTTATACATTTTTGTTAATACAACTTTCACAACTGTTAATACAGGGGGCAGCCATGTTGGATTTTGAACTCGGGCTATTGCGAGGTTGTCCGAGTTCCGAGCTCGGAAATCCGAGGTCAGGGGGAGTGTCGGAAAACCTGAGTACACATGGAACACACTATAAGCCAGTGTCCCCTATGGTTGCAATGTTGCTGCAATAAGCTAAACACTGAAGAGGGAAAATTCTGAAACGTTTCGGTGGAGTTTTACGGGTGGGTAAATGCGGACCTCCAGGTACTGGTGCCATTCATCTGCACGTATAGCTAGTTAAACAAAAAATTGGCAAACGTTCCCTTAAGTTAGACGCTAATGCTAGCGTTAGCTAGTTAGGCTCAGTTGGCAAGGTGCTACAGAACACGGAACATGACATTTTTAGGCGACTAAAATGTTCCAAGAATAAAAACACACAGAGAGAAAACAGCACCCAAAAACAAGTTTGGCTTTTTAATGTACAAAGTGCCATGGATACGCCTTGCTAAGCTTATATTATGATTGACAGGTGGCGTTTAGCCACACCCTACGCAAGACCTGCTTTATCGTCTTTTAAAAAAAATAAATGGGACTATAATTTACAAAATTAACATCATGCTTGTTCTTACTAATAGCAGATAAATATAATAAGAATGGAAAAGGTTTCCATAAAAAACCAAGTGTGTTTTGTTTTATGTTTATTTAGCTTAAGCCATAACTATAAGATAGTTAGGGTCACAGTGGCCTCGAGCAAAAGTACACTGAGTAATAATAAGAAATGAAACAGGAACAGAATGTACTGCTTCGCGTGACAGCAAATGAAGACGAGACATAATACAGGGTCCCCCACCCTGGCGGGTGTTGTGTGAAGATAGCAGTCCCGGTGCGGAAGAAGAAGAGGGGGCCCAAGTAGGGAAAGTATAAGAGATGAGGGGAAGAATAGATCGGGGCTCACGAGATCTGACAGTCTAGAGATACGTGAACCGGCTCCAGATTTTTGTCTGTTGCTAGGGAAACTTAGTCTCTGCGTGCTTTGTGATCCCACAGATCTGTATATTGAAACTCCGAAGCTTGACTGATTAAACGAATGTATTTCACTTTATCTTATCGTCTTATTTGGCTTCTGCTTAGGATCAATGTAATACCAATTTAACGAATGTGCAGGGATATATACGTTTTTTATTTGGAGTCAGACACATTGTCCCAGAAGGGGGGACACAGAGGAGGAAAACCCCAACATGCTGTATTGAAAAAGACTTCTCTATACAAGCCGGCTTCATCATGCAACCAGTGCTGATTCAGTAAGATATGGTATAATTCAGCGAGCCTTGGTGTAAACATTGAAGGAGTGTGGTACACGTGTTAATCCAGTAACTCCTTCTGTACTTAACTCTACTCCATCAGGAACGAAGAAAGAGAACTTCTGTAGTAAACCGACCAAAAACAGGAACAGCTCCATTTTGGCGAGGCCTTCCCCAAGACACATGCATTTCCCTAAAGAGTCCACAAACACATTTGGTGTAACAGCTGAGAGTAAAACATATATTCTGGTTCAGGTTATGCGTAAGATTCAGGTGAATTTGGTTTACCTGCAGAGAAAGGCAGGAAAGCATCTCTTTTCACAAACTTTCCCTCAGCATCTAGGAAGTGTCTAGGATTAAAGGTGTCTGGCGTCTCCCATTCAATCTTGTCAAACAGCACAGAGGTCAAGTTGGGCAACAAGGACGTACCCTAAAAACACAAAAAGATCAAGTGATTCTGCAACAACACTCATATTACAGAGATAATCATCTTAAGACTTAAAATGACCTATGATGACCTTAATTGCACCTTGGGTATGATGTAACCACCCAGTGTTGTGTCCTTGGCAGCCATTCTAACTAAGTTGAGAGGAACAATGTTTCCCATCCTCTGGATCTCGTGGATGACAGCGTCATAGCAGGTCTGTCCGATCACTCTGTCTATCTCTGCCTGGACTTTGTCTGGAAAAACAAGAAAATTAAAGGAATAAAGCTTGTAGCAACAGGCTGAGAAAAAAATCATGTGAATGACATCTTAAGCCAAAATTATACTGTTTGTGTTCACTGGCAAGTTAAATTCTGCTGAAGTTGAACTCGAAGGAAATAAAGTGGCCAGACACATTGGCGCAGCCTCTCTGTACATAGTACAAACAGAGCTACATGTCCGTGGTTGCCACAGCTGTCCTTGTACACATCTGTTCCTTTATATAATTGAGCCTTTAATGCGAAATGCTTACATGCTAAACTAAGAAGATGATAAGCATTTTGGCATTGTCATTGTGAAATGTTAGCATGCTGACAAACCTGTTAGTTGTGTGTTAGCAAGCTAAAACACGTGCAAATACTGCATAGCCTTCGAACTGATCCACATTCCACTATAACACAAGTTGGATACTGTCCAAATGCTTTGGCCTAAATAACAGAAATATAGTTAGCCTTAAACTGACATTTGGACTTGGTAACGAAATGCGTTTACACACATAACGCATAACATTAGCTTATTGTCAGGATTCCGTATTCTTCTCATTTCCGCTGATTCCTCATGTCTGTATCCACTCTTGTTTTCAAAGGCTCAGTTTTTTTTTTTCCCCCGGTCCAGCAGCTTGTAACAATCTAATTATGGGGTCTTTACCATGTTGGTAGTGCATCCCACCACACACAGCTTTTAGGCATTTTTCTGTTGTTTGCTAGCTGGACCTTCACGCGATACAAAGTTATTAGAGAGTTGTTTTCCCCTCCAGTGGGGGCGGGACTTAAAATGCGCTCTGTCTCTATGGCCAAATATGTCACCTACTCTGAATATCACGGTTTTTGATGAGGAAAACCAAAGCCCACAGCAAAGTAGTGAAGGTTGTCTCTGATCCAGCCAAGAATAGATCCAGAGTGCACATGGCCAGATTGGTCTCAGTGAAGCCCAGATCAGTCTCTTTGTGCTATTCAGAAATGCAGAGAAGATACAGTATTGAGTGGCTGGTAGATTGACAGGAAGGGCTACACAGTGTTGTGCAGTGCAACTGTTAATGTACATTCTCCATTTCAATGATGAAAGCATCAATGTAGTCCCTGGGATCGCTGTGGTCCAGGGCCTTCATATGACTCTTTATCTCCTGACTGATGAAGTCTAGGATGGCGTAGATGTAGCTGAATATTTTGTTGTGAGGACCTGGAAAGTGCTTCATCACTCCAGGGAATGAGTCATACAGCTGCTCAGAAGAAAACAGTATGTCACAGTTCATCACCCTTTACATTTAGTGATGAACTTTGACCACAGACATGGGCCTCACCAACAATCCCACCAGAATGCTGTGTCTCTGAACATGATTGAACTAAATGGATATTACTGACTTACCGTACCCCATACAGAGCCCTCCAGCCTAACAGCTTCAGACATATGCTTCAGCATGGTCTGGAAGTTGTGGTCGTTGTAGTCAAACCGTTTCCCGAATACCAGCTGGCAAATGATGTTGGACGCAGCATTGTTGAAGAAGCCTGCTGGATTGAAAGGTTCACCTGGAGGAGAGGACGCCACTGTTTAGACAATGCTTTACTGCTGAAGAGATGCTCATTATGAGCTTATTTTGCAAACCTTTGCAGATGCCGGATCTCAGATACTCTGCTCCATAGTACCTTTGCCCAGGCCAAAGCTACGTAAGGTAGACAAGACAAAGCGTCGCTGTCTCCATGTTTCACCATTGCTTGAGAACAGACCCTGTCATTTATTGCACTGTATGGTCGAGCCACAAAATTCTCAGCTTGTATCACTATGGCTTCCTTCACCATCTTGTACCCAGACACAAACACCATCTTCTCACCGCCAAGGCGGACACTGAACACATTCCCATAGATGTCATCCATCTGTGGACAACACATTTGGAAACAAACACACCACTGTCTGCATCATGTACATTTTTAAATTGTTCAAAAACAAAATCTACAAATGCGCAATTAGGAACAAATGGACAACCAGGTGTACCAAATCAGAATATACATTTATATAAACAATTTAACCACCAGATATCAGTATCTGCCATGAGTTTCTATATAAAAATAAGTAGTTTAAACACAACTGCGCATTTCCTGAAGAGTGTAAACAATGTAAAGTACATTTACTATGTGAACTATTAAAAATAATTGAAATGGCTTACATTTTTTTAGTACATTGACAAAGTTGTCCATATTGTTATTGTTATATTAAATGATTTAACATTTACATAATACAAATAATAGATTGAATGTATTAGAATGTGTCAAAACTAAATCACACTAATATGAAAATATGATTTTATTATACCTTACCTTAGTAAAATAAATGTGTGGATGTTTCATGTCTACACTGAAGAAATATCCCACAAGAGGAAGAGCCAGAGGTCCTGGAGGATAATTTGGAGGATTCCTGAATTTTAGGAAGTCTGCTATTAAGATAAAAAATGAAAATAAACAGGAAAAGATGATGCAAAAAATGATAAAGCCACATTGTTAAAGGGAGTTAAATCTGCAGCAAGAGTAAGGTCTGATCTTTTCAAGACCTTACACTGCACTACACACTACTAACATTACAGACGACTTAAATACAAAGGATTCTGCACAACATTGGTTGCGACATTATACTTACATAACCAAATAAAGACATACCTACCTTTACCTTGCTTAGTAATAATAGTCTGAGTAAAGATAGTTAGGGTCACAGTGGCCTTGAGCAAAGTACATTGAGTAATAATATCAAATGAAACAGGAACAGAATGTACTGCTTTGCGTGAGAGCAAATGAGGACGAGACACAATACAGGGATCCCCCACCCTGGCGTGTGTTATGAGAAGATAACCAAGAAAGAAAGTATAAGAGATGAGGGGAAGAATAGATCGGGGCTCACGAGGTCTGACGTTAGCAGGTGACAACATTGGTAAACACTGTAGTAGTGTGTCTGCCTGGAGCAGATCACCAGCAAAAACCGGCTCGGTATGACATGATACGGAGCCGAGAATAGAAGAAACTGTTAAAACTGTTCAGAACAGCTGGAAATCCAAAGGTTTGGACCCACAGGGATTTCTTTTTAATCCGTTTACCACATCATTTAAAGCTTTGGCCGAATTTAACATGAACATCCGACATTTTAACATTATAAATGTGACAGAAAATACAGAAAAACATAATAAGTCTTTAAGAATTTGGTCTTTATATCATCATAATATTTAAAATAGCTTATTTCGTCTCACCAACTTTTTATGATATAAAATGAAGAAAGGCAAGTCAATTTTCACCTGCTCTCTTTGAGAGGCAGAGAGCAAATGACTGAAAAATGTAACTGATGATGAAAATAGTTTTAGCTTTTTCAACTTATCCCGTCAGCTGTAATAAACTGCATAAGTCACCAGTCCAAGATTTGGCAGACAGTTAGCATCACAGCTAAAGTTAACATTAGCATTTCAAAGGAGTCACTCCAACCTCGAGCAGCTCATCACTTAGGCGTTTATTCTTCTAGATCTGTTCGACCACAGTGCAGAGATGAGTCCTGTGTCACAGGCTTGACATTGGATAAAAATGAAACATGGCGATCCATGAAGAGGAGGTGACGGTTATGGGAGGGTTTGAAAGCCTTAGACCTCTGACCTAAATATTGCAGCAGAACCACTCGATAAGGTATGTGAATGTATGTGTGAGTTCATTCTGCTTTTCCTTCATGTGTCCAGTTGAAAAAAAGCCCTAGAGGAACTCACTGAACTTCTAGCAGATAAGGAAGGATTAGCCCAACCCTGTCAAGAGCTAGACATACAGGTTAATACAAAGCTTAGACACACACAAAAAATATATGACTCAGCTGTCTAGCCTCTGTGCTTTCTGTAGGTTTGCCGATATTCAGATCTCCATGTCTTCACACACACACACACACACACACACACACACACACACACACACACACACACACACACACACACACACACACACACATATGCAGGACTGTGGTACAGTATAAACAGGAGTTGTGTAATTTGCTGTAAAGCTTGGGTCCATTGTCTGGAGCTGCTGTGGCAGAAGGACTGTGGGCTTAAGGCGCTGACACACCAACCCCGATTATCGGCCGTCGGACAGTCTGGCGAGGTCAGTGACTCGAGTCTGTTCGGTGTGTTCCGTGCCGTCGTCAGCCAGAGGAGCCGTCAGCCTTCATTTTGAATCGGTGAGTGGGCAGTCGGACTCAATGACCAATCTGATTGGTGGAGTGCTAACCCGAAAATGACGAGCGGGATGAGCGTGACAAACGCCTCTCAAAATCGGACAAAAATCTTTTAAACTGACCTTTGTTGATCTGAAATGAAGACAGAATCAACAACTGCACGGCCTATTTCTCGCTTAAAATGTTTTCAGAAACACGTTTCGGTGAACTTTGTTGTGATATTGTTCCAGTAATTCAACCAGGACCATCTGTCTGTCATAATAACCATTTTGTCATCTTCTTTTGGTAAAAGAAATGTCACATTGTTTTGTAATGCATCTTGTTCTGTGGCAGACTTAAAATTTCTGCTAGCGTCCGAAAGGCGATATTACAGTCCCCAAAGACTGAGGGGGGTCTGGCACTCCCTAACTTCAGACGATACTACTGGGCAACTAACTTGCAAAAACTCTATACTGGATGAGCGATGACTGCGCCTCACTACCTGTCTGGGTACATTTGGAGAAGGCGAGTTCACACCTTCCACTGCGGTCGGTCCTCTGCTCCCAACTCCCTCTGCCTTCAACATCTGTGAGCACATGCCCAATTGTATCCCTCTCGCTTAAGATCTGGAGTCAGGTTAGGAAAATCTTTGGCTTACAGGGCCCTTCTCTCTTGACCCCACTGCTTAAAAACCATGTCTTTACACCTTCAAGTTCAGACCTGGCATTTAGGGCGGGGCATAGTAATGGCATCGTCAGTGTCAAGGACCTATACAAGGATGGCATATTTGCGTCCTTCACAGAGCTCTCTTCCCTTTATGGTTTGCCTAAGTCACACCTCTTTCGCTTTTTCCAGATTAGAGACTTTGTCAAGAAGACATTCCCCCACTTTCCAAACCGCCCCCCCGAAACCCTGACTTACTCCCTCCTGGCGATAGACCCCAACTGTAAGAAATGCGTTTCTGTACCGTACGAGTCTCTATGCTCGGCCTCCGCGAACCCTCGTACTTTGACAAAATGATCTGAACATGACTATTATGAACCAACAATGGGACCTTGCTCTGGCTTTTGTTCACTCTTCCTCCATATGTGCTCGTCATGGCCTAATCCAATGCAAGGTCCTTCATAAGGTCCACTACACAAGTGCAAAATTGTCTAAAACTACTCCACTGTCCTGGACGCCTGTAACAGGTCTCCTGCCAACCACACTCATATGTTCTGGTCTTGCCCTAAATTAACAACCTTCTGGATGAGCATTTTTTACACCATGAGCAGAGCTTATGATCACATTACCCCCCCTAACCCTTTGTCAGCCATTTTTGGCATTTCCCCTGACGCTGACCTCCCTGTTGCACTGAGGCGGGCCCTGGCGTTTACATCTCTGCTAGCCCGGAGACTGACCTTGCTCAACTGGAGGCTCTCCCGCCCCCTACACACGACCGTTGGATTAAAGAAGTGCTCGAGAACTTGAAGCTTGAGAAGCTTAGATCATCTCTGAAAGGCTCTATCTCGACATTCCTAGAGACATGGAATCCTTTCCTAGAATTAGTTGATTCCCTCAGCTTATTTCCTGACTTGGAGGACTGAGTTCCTACGGCATAACGTGTCATAACCGGTGTGAGTCGAGTGCAGATGTGAGTTGCGCATGGTCAGATTTAAACGGTTTATGGCATAACGTGTCATACTGAAATTTGTGAAATCCATAAAATAATAAACTTTTCTCAATACAAACAATAATAGAAGATGGAAATAATTTCAAAAACGTTTTAGCTCTATCTATGATTGTTTGATTGCTAACGTTAGCTCAAAACGCCATTCAAGTGACAGCCTTTGTTGTGTTTGATTGCTAACTCGTAGCCAGCAGTGAACCAACTTCCTTATGTAGGTCCATTTTTATTGTATTGACATTACAGAAGTCTCTTGTTGGCAGGTTCTTGTAGGCTACAGGCTAGGCGCAAAGTGACGCATGCACAACTCACATCTGCACTCGACTCACATCGGGCAGTGACAACACTGTCTAAGATTTGGCACCTTGCTGGCCACTTTGTGACCTAGTAGCCTGGAAATCCAGACCCAAATCCAAATTGTGCTCTCGCGAGAACTCTGGATTTAAGGGGTCGTGACCAATGACTGTATAATATTAATGGACAGAGCATGTGTGACATCACCCATTGGTTTGTGGAGATCTGCTATGAGTCGTTGAGTTTGCCTGGGCGCAGCCATCCTGGTTGCGGATGTGACGATTTTAGACGAGAGGGAGGAGAGAGGGAGGAGCTGCTTACACTCTACGTTACGTTACACACTTTCACTGGCAAAAACACAGCGCATAAATTAATCAAGCTTGCGGTGATGCACAGTATAGGCCTACTAGAGTTTCCGATGAACATTTCAAAATAAAGTGGTATGACAGGAATTATCATGAAATTATCACATTTTGAGGCGGGAACAATGCCGATATTAGTACTGATTATTAACGTCATTTAGAGTTATTGCCTCCATGGGAGACATTCAGAATAAAACTTTCAAACATAACAGGCCTGTGTGGCTGATGAAGCGAGGCATCTATTCTATACATCTTGCAACCATATTTGTGCTTTGAAATGTCGTGTTTCCAGCGCAACATGGGGTAAGATATCAATTAGTTTTGGGTACTTTTAAAGGTTTGTATTAAAGTGCAAATAGTGATTTTGTTAGCTTTATTATGCATTTAGCTTTATTTAGCTACTGCGCCTAAATGCTAATGCATTTTTGTGAGAAGGCTATTGTGTTTGGAAGTGTTTTATATATTTATTGTGCTTTGTGACATTTATTTGTTTTAACATTTAGTCCCTGTTGCTTTGGGTCTAGAAAACTGCTTTACAGATTAAACGTATTATTATTATTATTATTAGTAGTAGTAGTAGTAATAGTAGTATTATATGTAGGCTACTGAAGCCTCAGCTGCACAGTCTTGTTCATACTGCTGATACAGATTATCAATATATTCTTGGTGTAATCCGGATATTGTGTATGAAGATGATGCCTATGCTATGCCTATAACCATTCGAACAGTGCAGTGAGGCCTAATATGAAAAGAAATTCTCTGGAGCTTCCAGCTATATTTTTTAAAAACTATAGAGAAATACTGTATATAGGCCACAATGTTAACATAATCTGTGATGCAAGGAATAGTGTTGTGGTGGGCACATAGTGTAAAGAGTGCTGGAAATGTTCCAGTACTATTTTTACATAGATCACAGCAGAGTGCAAGTCTGCATGTTACAGAAGTCACCACTAAATAATGCAGTTATTTTTAAGTGATAGCCTACTTTAGTATCAGTTATTATTAATTGGTTATGGGGACGAGCAAGTAGAATTTTAGAGGATAACTAATTAGCTGGTTCTGTGTGTGTGTGTGTGTGTGTGTGTGTGTGTGTGTGTGTGTGTGTGTGTGTGTGTGTGTGTGTGTGTGTGTGTGTGTGTGTGTGTATGTGCACTAGATAGTTATTACAGTGGAAATTCCTCCCTAACTTATCACTGGCACTTACTTTAATCAGTAGATTGATGAAGAACCAGAATAGCTCTAAGAGCACAAAATGTGATAGTGGCCTAGAAATAGCCCAAGTGAGTCTGCATGGTCCTCGACTGTCTTTACCCTCCTAACCCACTGTTTTGTCTTTAGTCAAGTCTAACTCAGAGAGTTTAAAATGCTACGGATCTGTGCCTTATTTGAATCTTTATCTATGTAAGCAGCATTGACCTTGTACCAAACTCAGTGCTGAACCTGAATGTCAGCACTAGTCTTTGCTGAATCCTCCCAGACCCATTTAATGATAACTTACCCATAGCTAAGACACATAAGTGGGTGGTCTGGGATCATCGCGTCCACACTGACAAGCTGCTGTCACTTCACTGTGTCTCATTAGACGTCTTTACTAGACAAACCATAACTCATCCAGTAAATGACGTATTCAGCAGGATTTTTATTATCTAGTCATTGTTCAAACCAAAGTGGCCGATGCACATTGAGCGCTTCTGAATTTTGCATGAACCCCAGTTGTACTAGCTTATACGTGCATCTGTGTGTGTGTGTGTGTGTGTGTGTGTGTGTGTGTGTGTGTGTGGGTGTGTGTCAAATATTACAGGCAGCACATTTGTCTGTGTTTACTGTGTTTGATTAATAAAAAAGACTTGTTCTGTAAAAATGTCACCACTACCTTCTGTTCCCCTGGACTACCTTAACACTCTCTCTTCTTGCCAATAGTCTGGCTGTGAAACCTGAGCCACGGGCCAAATATAACCCCACACAGTGAGCCGCTAGAGACCGGGACAGATGGGACAGCAGGCCACTGCAGAGGCAGTACGCAATTGGACCCTGAACCTGAGAGATCCTGTCTGACCAATAACGCTGCTCTTCTGGAAAGAGACGCTTGTTTTTGGCTCTTTCTTACTTATAAGCAAGACAAACCTAGAACCACAAAACCAGGTGAAAGTGTTTGGACAAATACCCTACTTTAAGGTAAGTTTAGCTCTGTTTTTGTTGATACTCAACAGTATTTTATAGTTTGGTTCTTAATTTAATTCAGAATTCATCAAAAGTATGCTCTAAATCATTTCATGTAACAGTACAGCTGTTTTAAATGTAGTCTTTATATACATAATCAGTCACATTCAAACATGGCAGTATCTTCTCATGTTGATTAATTCTCATTTTAAACTATGCATTTGTATTAAATTTAACAAATACTGCGAAAATGCATATACACAATGCAATGTAAATAATGAAGTTAACTTAATAAGGCTTGTAAAATCTTGAATAAAATAGGAGTTAGTGGAAACTTTGACAGCACTGACAGTTGTTAACATTCTGTCAATCAGTCTCAGTGTTTAAAATTACCCACATTCATATTTAATGAGCACAGCACTTGTTGTTATTGTTCTCTTCAGATGATGGAACCTTTTCATGACTTGTCCGTTTAATGTTTTACCCAGTGACTGTCAGTGGATGTTTGTGTATGTCCAGTTGTACCTGTGTGCGTTGGAAGGTAGCGGCTGAGTTTCAGGGACCTCTCTCCAGAGCTCAGGGTGGGTGGGGCTGCGCTGCTGCTGTGAAACATAGCCCAGGGGATTAAAAATAACAACAGGTGGTCTTCAGGACGCCATGAGGCTCTGAGTGTCTCACTGCCTCATGTATGTGTCTTCACCAACAGCTTCACAACATACTCTACATCAAGAGTCAGATCTCACAGAGATGAAGAAACATTTTAAACAGCATGTGACCTATTTTACATCTGAGTCAAAAAAGTGAGACCAGTACATTATGTGTAAACTAATACATAAGGATGCATCAGGTGACATGAATGTAAATGACATACAGTGTGTGTTGTGCACATTTAATTTATTTGAAGATGCTCATGGCCTCTGTGTGGAGTCTCTCCATCACTTGTTAACAAAATGGCTTTAGTTTGGAAAAATGTTATCGATTTATGGTATGAACATATCAACTTTCAGAATTTAGGTGATTTCATACGTTCAAAGAATAAACAGAAAAAATACATATATTCTGTGTATTGTTGGATGTGGCCTTTTGCAATAACCTTGTTTGATGCAATTGATTACTCAAAAAACAACCTTTGAATAATTATTTAATTATAATAATTATTAAATAATTTGTTTTAGCTGTAACTGTTAAACAACCAATCTGTTAATGTGGAGTAAAACACAACTCAAGTAAGTACAACAAAGAACAGAGTGATGGGGTAAAATATCCTGACAGAAGCAGAGCGAGGAAGAAATGCCAGTCATGTTCACTATGACCTTAGTAAAGGCCTTTGCTAATACCCACCAACTGCATCCAGACAACACCGGCCTGAGTCATCCTGCCAGCTATGGCAGCAGAGCAAATGAGCCACTATTGTGAAGTCAATGTTTTCAGCTTCACTCCTCCTGTAACTGTCATTTCCCTTTCTAATGATAATGATCTCATGCGCTTTATAAACTGAACTGTCTACAGTGTACATATGTGTAATTTGCTGGTTAATGACAGTTGATGTGTGTTTCAGGATGCAGGACGGGAGTTGGAATCAGCCACTCCCCATCTCTCTGCTGCTGAAGGACACGGCAGCAGGTGGGACTTCGGAGGGCGATGGGGGGGTGTTTTCCGAGGCATCCTCTGATGGGGAATTCTACCTGGACTCAGTGACAGAGCGGGATTCTGGAGATGGGGACTTTGCAGATCTTACTGCCTTCTTGAGTGCAGAAGAGATTCATCGTAGCCTGGACCTGGCCCTGGAGGCCTTTGGTGACACATTTGAATCTGAAGATCTAGGACCCTCTAATCCTACATCCCAGGAGCAGGCTCTCCAACCGGTCCCCTCCCTTCCTGTGCCCCCCCAGACTACTGAAAACCTCACCACAAGCCCAAACCTGCAGTACCAGACCAAAGCCCCCTGCCCAGAGGACTCTTCCAGCCACAACGCCAACCTCAGCAAACCCGTACAGGTGTCCTATGAGGCTCCAGCCTTTGCAGAGAAGGTTGTCCGCCACAAACCTATCCTGCCAGTTTATAAGCAGGATAAACCCAGGCTGGTTCATGAAGGCCTGGAGCTGAATGATCGGGTAGCTTCTGCCACAGAGTTCTGCAGCCGAGCTGCGACGTTCATCGAGGAGCTGTCGTCCATCTTCAAAGGTTCTGCTCATTTGGAGCAGCAGGTGGAGGAGGACTCCTCCTCTCCTGATAGTGGCTATCTGACTCCAAGGAGTAGGCGACCAGTCCCTCAGGGCTCAGTCTTTGCTCCCTCTCTGCCTCCCTGCCAACCAGAGGAGACACAGTACAGCCAGCCTGCCATGATCTTGCAGCCTCAGCCTGGAGTGGCAGCTTCTACAAGGCACCAACACTCTGGAGCTCCAACCACACAGGGACCGCTGTCTCCTCCTTGCTTCCTCCAAAAGCTGAAGAGTCAGGAGGTGGCAGAAGGAAACCCCATTCGTCTGGAATGCAGAGTTATAGGAAATCCCCTGCCACTCGTCAGGTAAGGTTTGATCATGGTTGACAAAACAGTCTCACCACAACGTCCTTTAAGTAGCTGTTCCGGTGGCCAGGTTGGCTCAGTGGGTAGAGCAGGCACACATATACTTAGAGGTTTATGCCTCGACGCAGAGGTCTAGGGTTTGAATCTGACCTGTGATGATTTCCTGCATGTCTTCCCCCCTTTCTCATCTAACTGTCCTATCAAATAAAGGCTGAAAAGCCCAAAAGATAATCTTGAAATAAAAAAAAAGGTAGCTGTTCTGGAGCTTTCAGTGGTATCACACGGTCTTCCTCAGGGGGTTGATTTCATAGAACTGAAGATGTTATATTTCCTTTTTTTCCTGAGCATTCTATGGATTTCTCATTCTGTATTTTTGTGGAGATCTAATTCATATCGCATTATTTCAACTTCTGTAGTGCAGAGCAAACCAATTTTAAAACATCTCAATAGTATGAATATTGACTTTGATATACTGTATATATTGTTTTATTGCTATTCCTTCTTTTCCATAAACTGGGAGTGAAATAAAATATATCAAAAGGAATTTAGCTGATACCTTACTTGTTAACATTACTTAACTAATTCAAAGAGTGTCAGTGTGTTATTTGTCAAATTCATTAATAATTATCTGGGTCAGGTAAAATATTTGACAATGGAAAAAAATCTACCTCCGTTCTCACTTGATCTTAGCATATACCGAAGCAGATTTTTTGTCAAGGTTTTGGGATACAGTATCTGTGTCTGAGGTTTTCTATATCCCTCCCAATACAATGGAGTTAAATAGAACTTCATTTGTGGTGCCCATAGCATTATAAAAATAAACAAAAAAACATTCACGACAACATATCTTTCCAGAAACAGCACCTCTGTAACGGTGGATAAACCACAGAAAAACAGTTGTGTAGATTATCCAGAGTAACCAAGACATGTCATTTTTGCATCTAGCTACATTGTATATAGGTGGAGGCAAATAAAATCTAAAGTGCCTGCATGGCTAGATATAACTAGGGGGAATTTTGTAATTTATGTGAAGTGACACTTTAAGAAACATTGTTTTCTAGCAAGAAGTTTGTTTGTTTAACCTTTGAAGTGAAGGCATACACAGGCCAGGTAACATTAGGGGAAACTTTCAGAGTTTCAAGATATTGGATGAACGTGATCCAAGAATGCGCTGACCTACAGTATAGGAACAGACCTTTATATCCCAGTGTCAGTGATGTTGACCAGACCAGGTGTCAGGATTCAGCCAGGCCATTAGAGATAAGGTGAGGGAGATGGGAGGCTGCCAGGAGGTGAGAGTTACCCATGTGTTGACAAGCAGAGCACCTGGTTTCGGGTTTACGGGGACTTCCACTCTGTGTCCATTGGTACCTGTGCCAGTTCTAGGGACACGGGAGGGACACTGTCTGATTCATGCTTGGATGAACTGTTACTCCATTTCAAAGAACAGCACCCCTTCCCCCTGATTATTTGCACCAGTTCATCAGCAAACTAAAAATACACTCCTCTCTTGTTTCTAGATGTGTCAACCTCACAGCTCAGTCAACATATAGAGACATACCTGTGCTAATTAAAGTTGCAATCTGTTTGAATGTGATGATTTCAGGGCTGTAAGGATGGTCTTTCTGCAGGTGTGTGTCCGTTCCTCTTGATAGTTTAGCTTTTCTGGCACATGTTCAGTGATCCTGGACCATACTGTCCAAATAGATTTTTTTTTTTAAATGAATAAACCCTATTATTCAGAATAACAATAGACCATAATAACCAGAATAGCTCCTTCTGGTTGCAGCACTTCACTGAATCACTACATTATTAGAAATCAAGATGCCATTAAAGTTTGAATGTCTTTTGAAAACTTACCATCTTACCTAGGATTAGGTAATTCTGGACCCTCCAAAGGATCCAATAGAGTTAAACAGGTTCACTTCCATAACATTTTGAGCAGATGATGTGTGTGATTTTTATGCATTTGTGTAATTGCTAGACATAAAGTCAGTGGCCCACGATGTGCGTCTCCCCAGTAGGCTACGAGGGGCCTCTTCTGCGGCTGTATAAATAGTCTTCAGGCCAACAGGAGCCAAGCACAGGAATGCAGGCAATGCATTTTCAGTCACCAGGCTCTACATCTCCCCACACCTTCTTGGGGAATATGAAGGTAGTGTGTAGCATGTTAAACCACAGGGAAACAGGAGAGCCTAGACACTGTGGCCATACTGACGTTATATAATAGAGAAAATGAATGGGAAGCTCAGAGAAGTGAAGTGGAAATGTAAGAACTGTTGTTGAGCACTTTGCGTTTTCCCCCTATAATTTCATAATCATGTGTAATAATGTGCAGTTTACAAATGTCCCAAAAAAGGTTATGATCTCTATGTTGTTAAAAGTGAATTCAGCTGTGCACACTTGTGCCGAAGCTTTAGTAGTTTGACAGATTGTGTGTGTTAAGCCGCAGTGCCGGCTCTCTCAGCACTTAGTATTGTTTGTGTGTGGTTAAAACAGTGCTGTCATTTTCTGTGTTGGCTATTGATAGTGGACACTAGATGGCAGCAAATTATATATTAATCAAAACAAAACGGAGCATCTTCTAGAAGTTCTGGAAGTGAAAAGATAGCCACATAATGACATCTTAAGAAGTACAGTTGCAGAAAGGGTTTATCATCTGCATCTGTACTGAGATCTCAGATAAGCTGGAGGAGAAACCCAGAGTCAGTGCTTTCTCTGCTGCAACCCTAGCTGTATATGTTTTGATGAATATACAGTAAAAAATAAATAAAAACAAGGCTTGCCGTATCTAAGGACCATGTCCCCCTCTACTCAGCTAAATAATTCAAGTAAAAAAAACACTACACTGCACTGAATTTCTTGATTTCTTGATTCACCTTTTTTTTGTTAAACTCAGACATCTCACACTCATTTGTCTGAATTTCTTACCTGCGTAGCTTCTTTCTGAAATATCAGCATGCAGCAAAATGAAGCAGTTTGTCAGTTAGGCATGACTGACTGCATGTTGTGCATGTGTGTGCATAAGTGTGTCTCATTTTTCTTGTACATCTTGGTAGTTTGACCTATTTTCATTTGCTTATGTTTTCTGTGTGTTGCACTGGAAAGTGAATGGCTTCAGCTTATCCTTGAAAGTTCGCTCTCTGTTATTTGAATGTGTGTGTGTCTCTTTTTTAAAATAGAATTTTACAAAGGTTGAATTAAAATGCCTTACTTAATTTCCAATGGGCAGCACCTTTGATGCCGTTGCCAGCCCAAGCAGCTGCCACACACCTCCTCACCTCCTCGTTCACTCAGGCTAATGAGTTGGTGCCGCGCTGATGCCAGCATTTTGCACGGCCAGCGAAGGAGACATTCCTGGTGGTTGGGTGCTGGGCGCGGCCTTTCCGTGGTCAACCACAATTTGTCTCGGCCGGAGAGTCTTACGGTGCTGAGCGCCTGGTATTCTTCAATATGTCCTCCTGCTCCTCTCACACAATGTTTTATGCAATGATCTGTTTGTAATGATGCATCTCTAGTATTGGGAGTTGTTTGTGCTTTATCCTTGTGGGAACCACTTTGTGCATGTTTTCAGTCTGAGCTCATTTTGGCCTTTCTTTAAATCTTCAAGGGGCTAGCTTCGGTTTAAGATTAGCTGTTGGCATGAGAGAATAGGGGAATGTATGCAGTCAGTATAAGACCCTTGTGTGTGTGTGTGTGTGTGTGTGTGTGTGTGTGTGTGTGTGTGTGTGTGTGTGTGTGTGTGTTTGTGTTGTCAAAGAGAGCATTTCTAAATAAAATTGGTGGTGTGTGGTCTGGTTGTGCAAAACGCCAAACACGCTGCGGGTGCCTGATGACTGATCTCTCACTATTTCAATGCATTGCAAAGCAGACAGAGAAAATCTTCAACAGCATGCTATTTTAGGCATTTTGTCTGATGCTCTTCCATGTCATTATGCTAACTGCCTGCTGTGCAAACAAGGCATTTCAAGACTTGACTTGGAGTTGAATGAAGAGAGATGGGCAGTTACAGTAGAGAGCAGCCCAATACACAAAACCACAGGGGAAACGTTTGGAAGATGAGAGGCTGCCGATGAATTATGCTGTGAAATCTACACAAGGCGGTGTCTCTAACATCAGGAGGAGACTACATTCCAATGGGTTGATGATGGAATTTGTTGTCAAATATACAGTATGATCCTGTTTAAATTCAAACATGGTACCCTTTTTGAACTAATATTGACGGACAGGATCATAGACAGCAGCAGATCCACAGACATAAAATGACATACACAATCACAAACATGTAATCCAAGTATTTATTTTGCAAATTGTCTTTGTCTTTATACTTCTTAAATTGTTCCATTTTATTCCCCTGGGTAAATGCTCTGATCAAATTCAGAAATCTTTCTTTACAAGCACACAAAAGGCTTCTCCCTCTTACAGACATGGTTCAGTCCTGGAAACCACTTGATCAAATAGTGGAATAATCCGAGGCTTCAGGAAATACCTTGTGTCACCTCCTGTTATTAACCTCCTCATACTTCATACCACTCACTATCGTATACCTTATAATCACAGTTCCAATGTTTTCTGACAGATGTTGCCCCTGTTTTTATTTTAACTCAATAAAAACGTATCAAGTAAGGGCCATGAAGATGCCAGAGAATCAAATAAGTAATCTTATGTTTTCTTTTTCTTTGTCCAAATACCATGTCATTTCATGATTGTAGATCGTTTTTTTAAGTTCATCTAAACTGGAAGTAAAGCATTTAAATTGAACGTGAAGTGTAAAAAAAAAAGTAGTTACTATACCAGCTAACAGTTACAGTAGCCCTTCCTCCTACCTTGTGTGAAACAGATTTCGTATGAGGTCATAGCAGGTGACCCACTGCTGACTCATGACGTAGCCTGACTGTAATGCTGACTGTTTGGCCTGGTTCAGGACGGCCATAATTTTAAATTCTCCCTCATGGGCTCATTTGATCTCTGTGGGAGGAGGGGAAAGGAAAAAGCACTGGTATGTTTATACCTGCTTTTTAGAAATTCTGCAAGCATGATGTCATTTCATATTTAAGCTCTAAATAATGAGGGAGCCTGGAATGACTGTGTGGTTACTACATACTACATATTAAACTATATGGGGACTATATACATATATACAGAAACTTAACATTCCTGAGACGTGAAACATTCACACCAACTTTAACTACGGATACTGTATTGAGATTTTGCAAGTTGCTGTGAGGTAGTCAGTTTGACGTATTATTTAGTTCTCACCATGCTGATAACTGAACTGTGTTCATGACTGTGTGTTATACGTGTACAAAGACGCGTCCAAGGCGCGAGTACATTTGAGCTTGTTCACTGCAGCCCGCCAAAGAATTTCGTGAGGTAATCATAAATACCCAAAGCAACTTGCATGTAATCTAAATCACCCCTGAACAGATTATACACCTTTGCACAAGTAGTCAAATCTGACCTACTGCAGATTATACACATTAACGCATTAAGATATCAGCAGTAAAACATTCAGATGGACACACGTCAGTGCTATTCCTCAGTGGTACGTTAATGGCAGTTGTGATGAATGGAGCTGTCCTGTCTAAGCCTCAGCGGGGGCCCCTGGCCCTCCGCTGGCCTGGAGACAGAGTGTGAAGTTTCACCCAACGAGGTGAGACTTTTCCTGCTCCTCTCCTAGCCCAGGATTCTAGGAGGCTCCTGACCCTGACCCCTACCATATACAGCAACTCACTTATCCTATTTGTAAAACTAGTTATTTTACACACACACACACACACACAAACACACACACACACACACACACACACACTTGCTTTTACCATGGACATATACTGTAGACCGCTCTGGCCACCTAGTTTAAATCGTGATGTGTGTTTTTCCATTTCTTGTATGAACATTTTTGAACATACACATAGGTTATTAAAGTGCTTGAATTTATATATTTTGTGCAAGAATATAAATTGAAATTATTTTGATATTTTTTTTACTTAACGTTAGTAAAAAGGCTAAATATTATTTTGCTGTGTTGTGAAGAGAAGGCAAGAGACCACATAGTCTGCTATCACTGTAACTAAGTGTTTCTCTCTTTAATTATTGTCTGTGAGCTTCTGTAAAGCCTGCTAGTTCTCATTATACAAATTTTCAGTGTTGCAACAGTAATTAACCTTGATCCGTGTCTCAAACTATGCCGTGTTGTGTTCTTGAATTTCAGGGAATTGGGCTTGGAAAGTTCATTAGAGGTTCTTGAATTTTATGTTTGTGTGTAGTCAATTAAAGACAAAGATATGTAGAGTAATAGGGCCACACAGGTTTCCAATTAAAAGTCAATTACATGTCTTTATTTTTAAGAATACAGTATTTGACAGAAATGAAGCATTACCTTGTACATTCTGTGTGGACCTTAGTCTAAATGTATTATATTTACAGCTGTTAATCAAGAAAATAGACCTCTAATAATGTAGCCTTTGTGAATGGACCATACACAGAGCCAAAAGGATTCTGGGCTCATTGACAGCACCATGTTGAAATCACATTTAGTGCTTAGCGGGTGAGTCTTGTAGACCATGAAAATTGATTGGCCACTGCTTCTTTTTTATGTATTGAATATAACTAGTTGACACAATAAAAGAAGGAATGTTTTCATTCTGCCTGTAGTATATGGCCAAACTAGAGGTCTAGACCCTACTAGGGTCAGTAAGTTACTAGTAAACTAAACAATCAGGCGAGAATGAGTTAAACAAGAAAGGGAGTAGTGTAAGAGTAGAGGGAAATGGGATTTGTATAGAGTTATATAAGTGGATCAGTGACAGTTGAAGAAGTGGAATACCAGATTTAATATGAAGCATGTCTGTTGTGGACAAAGGCAGCAGTCATGCACGGCAAGAGGATGGTAATCTAAAACAAGTCCAACAGGAGGATGGGCAGAGGACACCCCATAAATCTTTACTCTGTACTAAAGCCTCTCCTCCACACCGAGTGTCAGCAGGCCTGTTTGACCTCATCGGCAAACATGCGCACACTATTGCTGGAGTTGGTCACCATTAACCAACTCCAGTGAGCCTTGCATGGTCAGTGATACATGAACGCTCAAACTACCTGCAGTCAGATCACAGAAGCTCAACTTACTTGGGCCTCACAACAAATAAGGGACCAAAGGCCTCACTATTTCAAGTACAGGGCACTGAAACCTTTGTCCAGGTACACATTAGTTTAAGAGTGGGCAAGGCATCAAAGATCTGCCAGTGTTCCTCTGAGACACTCAAGTCCTGTCTGTGTCTGTTCTCAAAGGTTAAGGTTTGTAGTTTTGAGTCATCCGGGCCTCAGGGTCTGTTCCACAGCTGGGCTGTGAACAGTAAGCACCGGGTTACATTCCTCTGTTCACCTGTTAAATGACTCTCTGCTATTCATCATGCTTGATAAGGCATGGCCATTAGATTCAGCTTACAGTAATCTGCCTTTTGATGAGATATTTTAGGCTGTTATGTTTTCCTGGACGTCGGATTCCTGTGTGGTTGCCAAAGAGCTGTGTTTGATGTTGAGCCCGATTCAATTACGTATCTTTGACAATACTGAAGTGGTGGAATTTAGTGCGTGCTGTTATGTGGTTTTGTGTCTTGTGTCTGTATAGACAGCAGCAGGCTCTCATGGTGCTTAAAACTGTAAAATGCATATACATGTGTGGTGCACTTGGCTGTGTGTTGTGCAAAAATCATAGTCTGTGCAGGGATACTTGTTTTACGAGCAGGCATGAGGTCAAATGGGACTCATAAAAACAAGCTCAAGTCTTCCTTCCTTGTACATGTGATGGGATAACAGCTGTGTGAATGTTAAACTGTCTTACATAGAAACTCAAGATATGCATCTTTATTCCTCAGTCTTTCAATGTTTGTCTTTTCCATATCACTTCAACAAAATATCCCTGCCTTTCCCCCCCTTCCAGTTCACTGCTGTGGCTCCTGATATCATGTATGACAGTAGGAGGTGGGGGGTCTGCAGGATTCGGTTTCATACGGGGGGAAAGAGGAGGAAGAGAGGAAGATGCTCCATGTCTGGCTCATGCGTGTCGGATCAGAGCTCAGATCTAAGTCCATAAATGTAAAATGTGGAGGAGAGGTCACAGAGTTCAATCCCCTGACTCCAGCAACTTCAGCCTGTTGCCTTCATTGCCATTTATCTCTGTAGTTATTGTATTGTTATGTTGTATTGTATGTTATCTGTATTATTTTGTTGGCAGTAGTTTCACAGTAATTTCTTGTTTTTTTTTCAGTTTTCAAAACAGCAGAATTACAGGATGTTACCAAGTTCAGTACTTGCTAATGTGCATACAATTTGTGTGTTGCTGACTGTCTCCACCCTTAAAGGTCTCATATCATGCTCATTTTCAGGTTCATACTTGTATTTTGGGTTTCTACTAGGACATGTTTACATGCTTTAATGTTCAAAAAACCCGCTGTCCGAGACGCTCTGTTGTAGTGCCTGTCTCTTTAAGCACCCCTCTCAAAAAGCCACGTCTGCTCTGATTGGTTAGCGTTTCCGGGTCTTCCATATCTTCACTCTGGGTGTCTCTGCACCGCCATTGCAGCCGGGGAATAACTGTAACAGCACTGTAGCGGCACCTTATACCTACAGTATATAGTATAGTTGTGACATCACAACTGTACGGAAGTCCTGACGGCTCATTTGAAGTCACACTTTCTGAATACAGGCCGTGTGCATCTCTGTGGATTGAGTGTTTTGATACTTTCACAATATTTATATAGTACCTTGACCTGCTTTAAAATAAATAAAAAAAAGACTTTTTACAATACGGAACCTTTAAAGACTATCAGACTAGCTAAGATTTGGCTTTAGAATTGAAAATATTCAAGGATACCGACGTTGAGGTGCACTACTCACCCACACTCCAGGAGAGGTGGTCTGGGTGTCATGGAAACATTTTTGTATGCTTGTGTGTTTGCATGTTTGTGGCGAGGTCGTGGGTGGCTGGTGGATCATGCACATTTGTTTTTTTTCAGTATATTTACTCATCTGGGTCCACAGATGGACAGATGTATGCTGCTTCCTCTAAAACTCTCAAATCAGAAATTGCATCTGGCCTGTGCAAGTAACAGGATGTTAACTACAACAGTATAGAGTAACTATCAAAAAGAGTAAATATTGCTATAATGATAATTACTTTGACTCAGAGGGTAACCATACATGACAGATGATAGATCTGCTCCATGTGGTTCAGCTATTGCCTTAACCTCATCTAATTGTTGTTCCCAGAAAGTTATGATACATACCTTAAATTAGAACTAACACAGACTGGTTTGTCTCCAGCTGTAATTACTCATTGGCAGGATGATTGATGATTGTGGTTATGGAAGATGGTATACATTAGTAAATTGATGAAAGTTGAAGATCTGATCTATCTGCTTTCAGTATAGGTGTGAGTACATATGTACTGAAGGGTGGATGTTTGAGGAAAGACTTTGGTCTAATTAGGCCCATGACTGCTCCAGAAAAATGTAATAAAAATGAATTCCTCCATCCCACATCAGTCAGAATTATACTCATTCATACCCACAGCTAGTTTTTCAAATAGTTCACAAAACATAAGTAACCTCACTGTTGGTCTCAACAATAACAGGCCAGTAACACATCTGATCTTGTTGGCCAGCAATCCACTTCTTTTAGCAGAGGCTTCATGTTAAATATGTGGGCTCATTTATTTTATGTGGCTGATATGTTTAATGTAGGACTTTTCTGGATGTTGCTTTTGTTGGTTCTAATACTGGTTTTATTTGACAGTTGGGAGGACATATTGGGATTTGGGATCACAGTATGACATCATGAGAGGACATAGTCTCTGTTTTTGTTAGTGTCATTCGGTCTCCTTGGAGCGAAAACAGAGGTTGTCATGACTACTGTACATGCCCCCATTTTTTGTGATGTCAGCTGACCCTTGAAAGACCTTTTTAAACAACAAAATAGTATGTGGAAGTGTGGGTTCTGATAGAATACAAAATGATTGAAAATTTGATTGTTTGTGGTGTGACAGAAACTATTTTGTGTTTGTGTGCATGTGTGCACGTGTGTGTGCGTGTGTGTGCGTGTGTGTGCATGTGTGTGCGTGTGTGTGTGTGTCTGTGAGCCAATGTGCACCTGCGTATGTTTGAATGTTAATAAACCCAGGATGTTGCTTGGAGGGAGGAATCTCTTGTCATATTTTGAAAAGCTGCTTCCATCTGCAATTGCCTCTATCTTCTGTCCCTAGGAGTAGAGCAGTCAGACAAAGCTGTGGGTCTGAGAAGGCCGTTGTCAGTCATTTAATAATGAATGGGAACATCAAGCGACTGTAAAAGCCCTTCCTCTTATTAACCCATGTTTTATAGTCACTTAGGGGAAGTACGGTGTTTTTCATGTTGTTATCGCTACAAATGGGAGAGAGTTTTTTGTTTTGTTTTGTTTTTTTGGGAGGAATTTGAATAAAAGAACTGCATGATTACAGTGTGTGTGCCACTGGGACAGGACGTTGTTAGGTGTGTGTGTGTGTGTGTGTGTGTGTGTGTGTGTGTGTGTGTGTGTGTGTGTGTGTGTGTGTGTGTGTGTGTGTGTGTGTGTGTGTGTTCTTCCCATCATAGATTTCCACGTTGTACAAGGGTTAGAGCAGACCTAGTTACAAGCACCACAAATAATCTGCTACGTCCCAGTGATAGGCTCTTTGGCTTCTTCATTGACAGCGACCAAAATATCACGAGTGTGTGTTAAAGCCCGAATGGAGCCCCTGCAGAGAGAGAAACACACCACACCCTTTCATTCTGCTGTGGACTGTGCATCAGAAACCAACCCTCTGGCTCGAAATATGCCTCAAATACCAGATTAAATTAGCTAACCAAGGTGAATTCAGCCTTTGGAGTTTTGGGGATTTTTATATGGTCTCAATGTGTGCGTATATGTGTGTGTACAAAGCAGTAGCCATGGCCATTTGTCTTGTACTTGCCAGGTGCTACCAACTCAAAGTGGTCTATTTAGATCCTGACGTACCCAAGCTATTTTTGTTCAGGCCAAATTTGGCTTTTTAAGTGGCCTACTTAATTCTGGCATGTGGGATTTATTAAGTCAGGGCCATTATATTTGATGCCCTCTCTTTTTGTGTCACACTGTAGTACATATTGTAGCACTGTCATCTTTTATTGTCACGATTCCCCCTTCCTGCAGCCACAGATCAGAGCCCCAGAGGTTTCCATGGTGACAGGGTTGTTTGGCTGGAGCCCAGGGTTTGCTACAGTGCTTTTGGTGGTCAGCAGACTGTGGCCTGGATTCCACAAAGAAGCTAAAAAAATCCATGAACTTGATATATATCTGTTTGTTATAAATGTTTGTAGCCCACAAAATGCATCACATTAGAGGATGTTTACTTGTGTCCTATGAGGGGTTTCGAGTTGTAGTGAGTTTGACTAGCATGAGGATGTATTATTGTTGTAAGGAAGAGAAAAACGTAGAGACAGTTCAACCAACCGCTGGAATTATATGAATGAATTCAGTGTGGGCAGCACTGAAACTGTTTTTGTCTTTTAATTTAGTCTTAAATGGGTTTTTTCTGTCCTTCTGTCTTGTGTGGAATTTGGCAGATTGGGGCTGCTCCCTAACTCTCAACACTCTGCTTGGTCCGGGCATTGTGTGTAGGTCTGACTGTGTGACTCAGAGTGGCAGTCCTGCTGTGAGAGTGTCAGTGGCTCAGTGTGTGTCATGCTGTCAGGAGGAGAAGCTCGGTGTGCATCTTAAGTTCAAGGAAATCATCTATGACTTTGGTTTAACTAACTGGAAATAGCACAACAGCTCAGGTAAGTTACAGTTTGAACAGCCATCTTGCTTGGGGATGTAATTTCCTTGTATACAAGTCAAGTTAACATGGTAAATCTGTCTTACTTCATCTTCACAGTTTAGCCATATTTTGATTGTTATAAAGGAGATTAGCAAATTCCGGGCACACTCACCCTGAATGAGAGAACCTTGTGTGGTCGACATCTTAATGAATGGGATTAGGAGAACATTGCTAACTTTTATTTTTTACTACAGAAAAATATGATGTTTCTCTCTGAAACAACAGCTGATAGACTGTGTCTCGTTTGAATGAATGAATGAGGTCATGTTGTTTTTTGTGAACAAAAAGAAAACCATCCCTGTTTGCTTCACCTCTTTTAATTCTACTGATTTCTCAATTAAATTGAATGTGTGTCATGTCTTGTGCATGCATGTCGGGGCATTCCCATTAGGTCCGAGGTGCGTGCATTTGTAGCTCAGCTGCTGCATATGTCTGTCACTATTTCAGTTCAGTCTCTCTCTCTCACACACACACACACACACACACACACACACACACACACACACACACACACACACACACACACACACACTAAATGCGTTGATTCAAACTGCAAGAACTGTACATCCAGTATTAGTATTTATAGTACTTGGTATAGGTACTAATACATTCCTACTATCCACAGTATGAATACATTTTGACTTGATTTCATAATTAATGAATTAATGCCTGCGATGATTCAGTCTGAACCATTTGCCTGCTTCGCACATTGACACTTAAGTCTACTCTCTTGTACAGTAATGCATCACTGGACAATATCTGTTAATGTACAACATAAAGGATGTAAAGTAGCCTATCCTTCCCCTGGGTTAAAATTCCTTGGAAGAAAGTATTCCTTTGTTGCTTCCGGTCAAAGCTTTGACTGTCATCTGCAGCTGTCTGATGTCCAGAATATTCCAGTGAACTCTGACCCGTGATCCTGTGCCACGATTAACTCCATCATCAGATGGCTTCTGCTTCTTTATGTAGCAGGATTCCTGCATGTATCATCTTTAATCAAGACATTTGTGGTTGCCTGCATTTATAAGCATGTAGCAGAACACTTGAACTAAGCTCAGTCTCAAATCTAGGATGCTAATAATTCATTTTCTCTGGATGACAACGCTCAAACAAATATTTGCGATTTAGTAGAATCTTAACATCTGGTGTAGTTTTTTTTCTAGAAAATAAACATACTGTACATTGATACAGTAATTCTGAACAACAATTGGGTCATTGTCATTTAATTATAATGTTGTCCCATGGAGCTCAAAACAGTAATATACCAACACCCATTCACAACATAAAAACTATATTTTACTAAACTGATCAATACTAAATATTAAACTTTTAACTACAGTCTGGTGCACTACTGCAGCCAGTGTTCGCAACGCAATGTAAAATTAAACTGATAGACTGAAGCAGCACTAGTCAGTTATTTTGGCACCTTGGAGGCAATTTCACAACAAGCTGAACAGCAAAAACATGTTTGACATATTATGGAAGTTAATATGGCTAATGGGTTAGCAAACACATTCAGCACATTTAGAACAACATTAGCATTAATTTGGAGTTGTTCTGGTGACTTGATGAATGTCATTAGTTTTGCAGGTATTTGATCATAAACCAAAATATTGGACAAAATTGTAATTTTGACTTAATTCATCCTGAGGCGGACATGAATGTCTGTACCAAACGTTATGGCAATCTATCCAAAAGCTGTTGAGATATTTCATTAAAAGCCAAAAATGTCAACCTGCTGGTGGCACTAAAGGAAAAGTCAGAGGATCAATAAAGTCTGTAGGATTCATCCTCTGGGGACCATGAATGTTAGTACAAATCTTTATAGCAACCCAGTCAGTAGTTGTTGCAATATTTCAATCTGGACCGACCAACAAAACAGACCATTAGACCAACATTGCCCTAGAGCCATGCTGCTAGCATGAACTAATGTTTGTGTGCTACAAGAGAAAATTGAGTAGAGTTGCGTATATTTTTGGCATGTTAAATTGTTTCCGGTTTAATGATGGGAATATTTTGTTGGGCAGCTAAATTATGCATTCAGTGGTATCAATATTGGTACCACTGCATACCTGGAGGGCAGGTAAATTATGTATTATGTGGTATAATGGAAAATTACGGTAATAAGGAGGGCTGTGGTGGGAATAAATATATTGCAGCTTTAGTGAGGTTGTGCTTTTAAACCTTATCCTGAGCCTCGTAAAGTTGGATTCATTGTTGGTTTGAGTCAGCATGCGTGGGAAAGAGGAAACCCAATATGCTTTCCATCTTGTGTTTGCATGAATTGGGAGATTGCTCTGTCGTGGATAATAAAACCAACATTGCTTGCTATAGAGTTTGGATAGTTTCAGTTGACCTCTATTGTAGTTTGTAATTAGGGATAAAGACAGCCTTGACGCCGCTCCACTTGTCCTTGTCCAGTTGCACTTTGGTTGACTTCTGTGGTCCATAACCTAGAAACTGAACATTGAGCAGACTAAGGAGTAAAAAGAAAAGACAGAAATGTCTCAGGAAGTATACATTTAGTCTACTGATTCCTTATATCCCATATTGATTGTTGATTGACTTGTGGATGTTTTTTTCTTGCACGCTTGTTACTCCTACATCCTGTCAAAGTCGTTTTTGTGATTGAATTCTCCTCCTTCCTTTTTCTCTTCACTCTGCGCTCTGGCCTCCACTCGTTTGGGTTTGTGGTGAAACTGAGCCTGGCTTCATAAAATTTTCCATCAACAGCAGCAAATAACAACAGGGTTAGATGAGGAAAGTGTGGCCTTCAGCACGCACTATGGAGGCTAGGGCAACAGGCTCTGGTTTGGCCTGTCCCGCAGAATGCTCTCTTCTTCGGTATGTGAATAGGTTAGAGAAGGGAGCGCCATGAAACCGAGATCATCCTTCCGTTATTATGTGAGGCATCATCTGGCATCAATTGTCTTTGCTAAGACGTTTATAATTGCTTTCTCACATGCTATCCTTATTCGGAGAGCTTGCGACAGGCTGTTTGATTGTCATGGTGGTACGTTTAGTCACCATCTTGGCTGGGTGAATGAAGAGGTGAGGCATTACTCTGAAGCCTATTTTACAGGCATGTTCAGAATAGTTGTGTTTTATAATGGTATTGTGTTAATAGGAAATGGGTGGTAAAAGTACTTTCTGCCAAGAAACTTGTACCTTCACTCAAGTTTTCGCAAAGCACGGAGTGACTGCTGTTCTAACACACCCAGCTTCCCCTCCAAATGAGACTATTGATGGTTTAGTTCTGGACTGTATGTGCCTCAACAAAGTCTCCACTTCCCCACTGGAGAGAACACTACGTGCTGTTTAGGTCTAGCACAATGTTCAGCGCATTCCAGAGAAATAGAGAGGGGATTAAATAAACATTACCGTCTGTCTCTAAATGAGTTTACTCAGTAATTATACATAATGGTAGATCATTAAGGTTGATTAATAAGGGGTTTTATTGTTGTGCTTGTTGGGAATGGTTTGTGCTTCTTAGTTTATGTTCAGTCAACCCTCAGAGGAGCATAAGCTGATGATGAGTCTTGTGCCCTGCTGTGTTTTGTCAAATCGTGCCCAAACAAATGTACATTTCCATTCCTTTACTCCGACTAAGCAGACACTTTTGCAGTCCCACAGTATGTGCCATAACCAGAATGGAAAATTACTTTTTTTAAAAGACATTTGATAAAAAAATAAATAAAAGAAATTCATAAGTCTTCTGATGAATTCCGGAATTACAACTCTATTTTTGTTCTCATATGTTGCCACATGGAAATGCCATATTTTAATTTCCTGGGATCTGGACAGATTCAGGCCACACTGCAGAAAAGCTATCCCCCCTGCTGTTTGCTGGTCTATGTTCACTATAGTTACATACACACAAAACACCTACATTCATCTAACCTCCAACAGCTTTATCATCCCCCATCACAAACACAGTCATTTGTTTAATGATGCCATCTGTTACAATAAGCCCTTTTCTCTGTGTTTGATTTAACAGTGTCCAAATGATTTTCCTATACAGAAGAGGATTTGTACTGCGTGGTCCACATCAAACAGAGAGCATATAGCTGCAAAGTCCATAGTGAACCATTTTGACTAATACAGTGGGTGACTTAAAAGAAGGCTGATTTTCCCAAGCACATTGCCAGCAGACATGGCAGTCACCCAAACGAGTTGTTTCTCTGCCTGACTATAATCTGGAAAAATGGATTACAAACTCACCCAGACATATTGGTTTGCTCAATCAATTGTTTTACTCTCAATCACCAGATGCTGGCAGTTTTGTATTAAATAATTTGGCTTGTGTTATATTGCACAGTCATGTCACACAGGATCCCCTGTGTTGTCCTAGCCTTTTGTCTGTCTGGATCATGTGTTTCATGCACAGATAGCTGCTGGGATGTTTGAAGCGTGGCATGGCGATGACTCTTGGCCTCTGTTGCCACAAGGGCTGACATAATAGCTGATAAGGTCTCCCTGCTCGTGCCATTCATTCATCTCATTCATCTGATCTGTTTCCTATCATTTAACACACCGGCGTCTGGCTGCATGATAGCGCCAGCCAAGTTTACGTTGTTTCACTTCATCAAAGAGGAGGAACTACCCCGAAATGTCTATTGTACAGGGGGTTTAGTGTTAAAAAGAAACAGCAGAGAGAGCAGAAACTGAGTGACAGGGATCTTCACTGCTCCACCTGTCACTGCTGCTGATGAATTGCTCAGAGTGATCCGTCTCAACAACGACGGAGCGTATCATTTTTCCTGTCTGACCCGGCCTGACTCATGCTCATTCACCTCCTGTTCCTATACTTGCCATTCATACATTAACGTTCCCTGTCTCTGTCTCTGCTCCCACACCCACTCTTTCAGGTGTGGATCCTCAAATGTGAAGGGTTGTCTGAATTTCTTTGGCTGATGGATTACTCTCTGGAACAGGAGTTAGCCTGCTGTTTGACAGACAGACCAGAGTGTATAAAATCAAGTAATGCCTAAGAAGCAGGATGTTGGGATTTTTTATACAGCCCTCCAAGATAGCTGGAATGTCCTCAGGTCAGGCTTCTGGACAGACGGAGCAGCTGTTCTTCCAGCATTTAGGGAATTCCTGCCCCTCCCCATGTCAATGCAGAGGGCGGGAGGTGAACAAGACATACATGCCCTCTCTTTTAAAAAGGTGCTGATAGGCTGTACAGTATGTAGTGTGTCAGTGGAGTGTGGGTATCCTGATTTGATGTGTCATAATGCACTCTTAAAAGAAGATTAGACATTAGCATCAATGAAAGCAGCAAATGTGTGTGTGTGTGTGTGTGTGTGTGTGTGTGTGTGTGTGTGTGTGTGTGTGTATTAAAGATGGGTGATTTTTGATGTGGTCACACAGTGCTGAGGGGTCTGCTTTAATCATAACCCTGTGAAGACAGATGAGCCAGATGAAGCTGGTTTTGTTGTAGACCCTCTCATCCCTCCTCTGTCCTAGATCAGGGAAAAAAGCCGGCGTTAGCAGACCCCAAGGGAGGTGGTACAAGGCCCAGGCGCCTGCCCGGACACACAGGCCTCTGATTGGAAGGAGGGAAAAGGTGTGTCTGCTTCCCGTAACACATCGTCTCGCCAGTGCCTCAGGGTGGCTGACATTTTGCAGATATGGAATCTCAGACATGCCCAGAGGCTGTATATGAGTGTGTGTGAATGAGCAGTTGATTGATGTTAATTAGATTGGCAGGCCTCCATCATGTTTGGCAAAGGTATATTTGAGTTCAAGTATTTGTCAAGAAGAGTGATGGCCCTTGCTTGTATGATTTTTTATTGATTGATTTCATTGAAAAGACATATATATTATATATATTACATACATATATTCCCAATGCTTCCTTGTCTGTAATGTACGTTTTTGCCTTTATTGGAATACTAATTTCTTTTGGCAAGAAGTGTAATACATTTTCAGCCACAAGGCAATTGTGAAATAATACAACTCATATTTAAGACCACTTTCTCCGTACAAAATGGATCTGGATCTTTGGGTCCACAAGTTAGCCATGCATTATATACTCTGTTAAATGACTTATTGTTATATCTGGTAGGAAGGAATGGTGGCCAAAACTACCCAGATTGGAAATATGTCATCATTTTCTTTGAAGCACTCTAGACTGTGTGGTATTAAAAGTCACAATAAATTAAATGCACGGTAGTATACTATGGCAGTAAATGTCACATGTCACACAAAATGTTTTTATGATTTCAAAAGTCTGTTTTTCTACTCTGGATAATGCTGGTTGTAACATATTCATTAATCAACATAATGCAGTTTGCCAAAGCGTTAGCATGGAGCACGAGTACAGGCTACAAAGGGATGATTTTGGTGTCTCTGTGCATCCAACTGTGGTTTGACTTTTCTGCCTGTGAGGCTCTGCTCAGTAATGCATTACATTTGCTCTGATTGGTTAAAGTAAAGTTGTGATTCATCTCCTCCACCAGGTGGTTCTGTGAAGGCCGTGAGCTGCACAACTCTCCTGACATACAGATCTGGAGGGATGGTGATCTGCACACACTGGTGATTACTGAAGCCTTTGAGGACGACACAGGACGTTACACCTGCGTGGCTTCCAACAGTATCGGAGCAGACAACACCTCTGCTGAGGTTTACATTGAAGGTCAGGTGTTTCCATATCAAGAAATTAGGATTGGCAGCCTCTGCTGATCTCTACATTTAAGTATATGTGGGCTTTTAATGGTGGCTAATCTGCTATAATATTTAACAGCACAAAGGAAATAGTGCTTTATGGCATAGAACAGGCCTGCTACTCATCTAGCACCACTAAGATGGCGTGCATCACATGGGAATCCCTGCCTTTGTTTGTGTCCCATTGCAGGAGCTTCGTCATCAGACTCAGAAGGAGAAGGAGCTGTGTCAAAGTCCAGATCCGGAACCATGCCTCAGTACGTGTGTTTCAGCATGACCTCTTGTGACCCAATGACCCAATGAACCCCTGAGCAGGTTAACTGAGCCCTGCAGCAGCTAATCAGGTCTGCTGCCTTTAACTAGGCCCTTTTAAAGGCCCTTAAAGAGCCATAACCCTGACCCAGTACACAGGTCACAATCTAAATAATGAGAGGTGCAGAGGGTTACTATAGTTATAAAAAACCACCCTGTCATGATTGTCCCCTGTACATTTCCAAATGTTAAACTTTTTACACATTTCCTGCTTTCACTCTCTTCTTTTACTTGTCTTCCTTTTTCTCTTTAATCATTTTCTTCTTCTTCATATGAAAAAGAAAGTTTTTTTTTGATTGGGTGAAAGGTTTGGCCCACACACCAAAGTGCACATGTTTTTGTGTGCAATTTTTTCACTAAAGAACTTACTTGACCGACAACAATCTGGCACAGATATGTATTTATCTTTATGTTGATTCGGATCAACATGCATGTTCAACATTTCGAAACTTTTTCATTTCCATTGGGAGGATTGTGCTCTCCATCAACAGTACCCGCTCTGAGTGCTTTCAATTCTCTAAATGTTTTTGATTATTATCCGTTGTATAAATCTGCCTCCATCTAGACTACTTCCTGATTCTCTTTCTGTTTACACACTGAAGCCAAGATCACTGATATCATCTTAATTGCTGTGAAGACAATTTTCTTTGATTCAAGTATCATGTTATAACTAAAAGCATATTGAGTTGAGAAATGCCTCGTTTTTTCTTGGGAGTTTTGTTTTATGAGTATGTGTGGGTACTGATTTATGCTTTGTTCATTTTAGAGTTCAGAAGAAGATGACTTCAATGTCTCTGACGATACGTTCATCGTCACCCAAAACCCCTGAGGTCCATCCTCATCGCTCCACCCTGGTCCAGTCCCTGTCTCAGCCCCCACAGCGGGTAAGCAGCTATCCACACAAGCTCATACACATGGTCAAAAGGTGAAAGAAATCTCTTTATTGCCATGAGCAGACGCCTTTCTGAATGGACTCAACCTGTTCTGAAAGTACCTATTTGCTGTCTTCTAGATGCAGAGCCCAGTGTCATCACTGTATGGTGGTGAGGCGTCAGGTCCTCCTATATTCACCAAGGTAGGTCGGCATACACAATATGCACTATATGGTGAAAAGTATGTGGACATACAAACATTATGCACATATGTGACTGTTCAAATATGTCATTCCGAAACCATATGCTGCTGAAACAGGCTCTACTCATCTGGGAAGTTTTCCCATACGATTTTGTAACCTGGCTTGTAACCTTATCTTCAAAAGCATTTATGAGGTTAAGAACTGATGTTGGGCGATAAGACCTGTCTGGCAGTTAGTGTTTAAATTCATCTTAAAGGTCTTTGATGGGGTTGAGGTCAGGGCTCTGTGCAGGGCCAGTTCAATTCTTTCACGCCAGTCTGAGAAAACCATTCCTTTATTTAAAATGTTTCGTGCACAGAGGAATTGGCATGAAACAGAAGGGACCTTCCCCAGACTGTTGCCACAAAGTTTGTAGCATAACGTGTCTGAAATATTTTGTATGCTGTGGCATTTGGATTTGCCTTAATTGGATCTAAGGGAACTAACCAAAACCATTAAAAACAGCCCCAGATACAATCATACATACATACTTACGTACAGTACAGGACTTCATGCATGCAATACATACACGCATACAGTACATACATAACCTGACACACATGTACTCAGTCTCCTTGCCTTCCCATAATAACAGTATGCATTGCTGTGGCTTTCAGCAGTGGGGGTCAGATAAAACACAAGCTCAAGGCAAGAACACCCTTTTCCAGCTCAGACTCTTCAACACTCCCCCAACTCCCTTTCCCTCAGGCTTTGGGTCTTGTGATGGCAGGGCTGAGATGGGCTGAGGCAGAGCTTCAAACGGCCCTGCCAAACCCACAAGGGTCAGGTCTCTTTCACTCTAATTCAGCCAGTCAGGCCCTAAATCATTTTCCACTTCATTACAAAAAGACATTTGTTTTTCTTCACCTCCACCCCACCTCTTTTAAAAACTGTCGCAGGCTTTATAATCATCTCAATGAGAGGACGTTCGCCTCCAGTGAAGTCAGCACCGTGATGTGACCCAAACAACACACCCACACGCATACACTGTCAGACCCATGATGTACATTCCACCCCTGGTCTTCCCAAAATATACCCATACCAAAGACACACAGTCAAAAGGCTAAAGAGGCTCAAGCTCACAGACACATTTATTTACACTGACACTGAGTGCCTCTTGTTGATGGATTAACCAGTCTAAGTCGCTCTGGCCCTGTGACCAGCAGAAGAGACAACACAGTGTTGACAGTGGCTTCTCCATCAGCCCCTATGTTGATATTTTTAGTTCTGGAACACTATAAGCTGACATATGTTTGATTGGACACAGGTTAAATTGGCATTTGTAAAGAGTAGGTCCTGCAATTATGAGGTTGAGAGCATCTTAGGGAGTGGCTAATTATTACCTATTCTATTGGCCAAAAGCACAATGTTCACACATGTATAAGTGAATCTAAATATAGTAGATAAGAGTGTAAGTGATAATAATCAGCATACAGCAGAGTCTAATTAGTTATTTTACAGACTGTTTTGTCATGCTAAAAGCTTACCCCTAGCTTAAACTTAATTATTTAAAGTTCATAGTTATTTACTTTATAGAACTTGCCCTTTCAGTTCATAATTTTCCAAATTTAAGAAATTATTTGATTTTGAAATACGATATTTTGACAAAGTAAACAAGGTTTTTTTTTAATTGTGAGTGGAGCTTGGTGACAGGTATTTGGACCAAAATAAATGCTCATTTAGGGCTTAAGTTAAAACAAATGGATTTTTTTTTTTTAAATATATGATGATCAAAAGTAATGGACCAGATGGATCCAATAAAATGTCAGTGGATATCAGGTTCTTGGAGGAAAGTATATTAGCATACTAACAAATTAGTGTATCTGTGATGTTTTAAAAAATCAGGCTAGCCAAAGAAAATCAACAAAAAGTGATTTTTCAGAAGAAAGACCGTTAGAAACTGCCTAACCAGTGAGAGACTAAATGGTCTTTTTGTTTTCAAATGCATCCTTGAGTAGATGGCTTATTGGGGAGTTGGTTGGAAGATGGTTTCCAGGTACACAAATTTATCCTTGGGAGTACCTGTCTCATAATAGAGATATATATATATAATAAGTTAACTAATTGACTGATGCTGGGGCTTAACAGGATCTGGTGATTTGTACCTAAAGAGGTAGCTCTAGTTGTCTTTGGCGGAATTTAACCGGTGGGACAGCAAGCTAGTACTCTGTAGGAAACAGAGTGACTGTTTATAGACAATAGTGTCCACTGGCCTCCAGGTTCCTGAAATGGTGTTTCTTGACAGTGGGCCATCTTCAACAATCTCTGTCTCCGCCTATTCCCTGCTGTACCTCTGAGGCAGATTTATCCTTTTCATTACAGGTTTCAATCTCTTCTCATCTCCTTCATTCTTCACTCACTCGCTCCTTTTTCTCATTACCTCTCTCTTACCCTATCCCTCGTCTGTGCAGCTGCTGCAGGATGCCCAGGCATCCGAGGGCCAGGTGGTGGTTCTGGAGTGCAGGGTCCGTGGAAGCCCTCCTCTGCAGGTCAGATGGTCCCGCCAGGGAGAGGAGATCCTGGATTCGCCCGATTTTCGTATACTCCAGAAAAGTGAGACATTTTTTTTTGTGGTCATGAAGCGCATTGTACAGCAGCTGAGTGATTTGTAATTATACTTTTTAATATATGCTAACCAAAATATTTCTCTTTGTCTTCTCTTCCTTCCTGCCTATAATATCCTGTGAATCAGAGCCTCGATCTGCAGCTGAGCCAGGTATAACACCTCATTTGCTTTCATTTTTCCAACCACAGTCATTAGATGTGTCTGCAGACTCAAATTGAGTTTGATGCTTTCAATATTAGCTGCATCCTTTCACTTGGTTATGACTACAGCAAATCACAAGTTAATAAGTCTGTGTCTCACAGGACACTCTTATCACACCCACTACAGTCAGAGGGAGTCCCTGGGAAAGTCTGAGAAACCCCATCACCTGCAAACTCCAACACATAAACACAGACAAAATAGATAAACAATGACACACATGCTAATTTACGTTAGACATTTCTCACCTGTGTGACTCAGGGAGTCGTTTCAGGTGTTAATTTCAGGCTGTGAGTCACTTAGACGTCCCTGAACATCTGTCTGTCTGTTCTTCATGAGTAGTTAGGTCCATGCTTTGTATGTCCGACTATGAATAGCGACTCACCAGTCTATATGACATCATCTGTCATCAGTCTACAGTGTACATAACTTGTCTTTCTCTATTATATCTCATTACAAACAAATCAAGTGTCAACATGATGTCACTCCACACCTGCTCAGATCACTGTTCATCAGTGTCAAAGCTTTTATCTCTTCCCATATAAATCTAACTTTTAGGATCATAAACAGTTTGGTCATTAAAGGTTTATTAATGGTGGTTGTTATTTTAGAGGAGATCTGCACCCTGGTGATAGCTGAGGCCTTTCCAGAGGACGGCGGTCTGTTCTGCTGCACTGCGTCCAACCCGTATGGCTCTGTTAACAACACAGCCCAACTCACCGTCACTGCAGGTGCGTGCAACGCAGACAGAAAGAGATGCTCAGCATGTTGTTACCAGGTAGCATCTAAGCATCAACAAGCAGCGGGCACCACACCTGAACTTTAAAGCCAATGTGGGAGTGCCTTAAAGCGTAACTCTCGCCAAAATGCAACTGAGGGTCTTTTTGTGAATATACCCAAGTCAAACTTTCGTTTACAAGCATATTTAGGACGGAAACACCACTTTTAAGATTTACCGTATTCTCATTTTTCGGTCAAATGGCCTTTTGAATGGAAGTGCTAGGGGCACTACTATGACTACTAAAATCACTATTTCTAAAACACTAAGAAGGCTCAACACAACATGAAACTTTGCTCCAAGTATCACCAGGGGCTCTACATATGAACTCCAGCATTGAGAACATTGTTTGTGTACACAGAGTTTACTAAAAAAAAGTTTTTTTAGCAACTCACGTTAGCAGTTGTTGTTTACGCTATCCGCCATTTTCTCAGTCAAAAATAGTCGATCTCCGAATGTGAATGAACGGACTCCATAGGAGGAAATGCCATTCTTATATGAGGCTCCTTTTTCAACGACAAAACAATAAATAATCTGTGCATTTATATGCAACTAAGCTTTAGGAGCTTTCCATCTTTACTCTCCTCCCTCGATTTTTGACTTGCGAGATGGACGACTGGAAAACCAACAGCTACAGTGAGTTGTTGAAAACCTTTATTTTTAGTAAACTCTGGGTACACAAACAATGTTCTCAATGCTTTCGTTTAGGTGTAGAGACCCTGGTGATACTTGGAGCAAAGTTTCACGTGGTGTCGAACCTTCTTATTGTTTTAAAAATAGTGATTTTGATGCGATCATAGTAGTGCCCCTAGCTCTCCCATTCAAAAGGCCATTTGACCGAAAAACGAAAATACGGTAAATCCTAAAAGTGGCGTTTCCGTCCTAATTATGCTTTTAAACGAAAGTTTGACTCGGTATATTTACAAAAAGTCCCTAGGTCGCATTTTGGCGAGAGTTATGCTTTAAGATGCACTTTGTGTTAATCCTAGAGAAAACTTAATTGAAGTCACTAGAAAAAACACCCACATTTTGCCTGTTTTTACAAAGTCAATACACAATATCAATACACAGTAAAATATGCCAAAAGTTTGTTGCGCATTCCTATGTCATTATTAGTCATAAACTTCTGCTGCTGCATGGTTTCAATAGGAATTTGTGTGTGAGTGTCTGAGTGTAGGTCTACAGGGTCATCAGGTGGGCACCCGCTCAATAATATGTGTTCCGTTGAGTTGGGCCCACGACACAGAAAAGGCTCAACAGTTAAAGCAACACTAGAGCTAACTAACGCTCAATGGTGTTTTTTGCCTCCAACGCCGCCTTCCAGGCAGCTAACCCTAACCTTAACCTTAAACATAACCATTGCCGCGCTGCCTGGGAGGAGACGTTGAGGGCAAAAAACACTAAAGACCCTAGAGAACATTTCCCGCTTCGGTCCCCCTACAGGTTGGAAGCGGAATTGTCCATTACATTACATTACATTGTCCGCTTCCAACCTGTAGGGGGACCGAAACGGAAAAAGTTCTCTAGTGTTGCTTTAATTCCAGTGTCACAGAACCACCCTCCTTTTTACCTACCTCCACACAGTCAAAACTGCCCTAACTAGCAAGTTATAGTCACCTTTGTCTAAAACACCAGCTAACATCATCAGGTAAGAGCATGCAAACCAAACCAACCAGTTACCAACATGTCACGCTAACTAGCATGTTGCTAGCATCAGCAACATGCTGCTCTACCCACCAAGCAACATCCAGACAATTAGCCTCAGCTACCTCACCTTGGCAAGCAACAAATCATACACTCCTGTCTACTATATTCTGTAAAGCTAACTAGCATGCTAAATACACCTTTAGCTAACTAGCATGCTACCTGAGCCACAAAATAAACCAAACAGCAAACATTTTAAACCAGTCAATATTTACAATAAGTTAGGGTCTAATTTACTGCTTCTAATGTTCAAATGTGTTTGTGTGGAACTATTGAAAACCGTTGTTCCATTCAAACGATATTAAGACTTTTGGGAGCACTTTCAGATGAAGCTGTCAAGCATAAACCAACTCTATGCTTCAAAAAGGTCCTTCTGAAACTGAAAGGCAAATTTTCTCATTTGAATGGTATTTTTTCCACAACAAATGTAACTGGCAAATGAATCAGGGCTTGATTACACTAACCTCTGACAATCCAGTAGGCTAATTCCCTGGAGGACGTGTGGTTTATGACCAGTTCTAAAAGTTGACATCTCAACGAGATGACCATCTTTTGTAAGGTTTATTATTGTGTAGTCTGTATGGGAGAGGGGTGAGAGGTGTCAGTTGATAAGCAGCTCTTTGTGAGTCCAGCAGGACATTAATATTTCTTTGTGTATATTTTAACAGACAGAACTGTGTATGTACTGTAAAGGACTCACAGCACAGTTAAGGGAAAGGCTGAATAAATAGGAATTGCATCAGCCTGACTGGACCCAGCTGCTACTTTAGGCCAGATCAGCTGTGACACAGTCTTGTGTGTGTAATCTGCACAAAAAACTAAACATTAAAGTCCAACATTTTCCACTTTTCTTTTGTTTGTTTCCTTCAGCAGCCGAGGACTCATCCAGTAATGGCATGTCTGGTGATAACTCAAGGTTTGAGGATGTGGCAGCCTTCCCCCCTCCTCCCCCACCCACAGAGATCAGCCTCCTAGAGCTGCCACCCAAGATGCTGTCTCAGCCCGGTGCTTTCCTTATCAAGGAGCTCGAGATCTGGCCCGGTGTGTCATCGCTGCCTCCAGTACAGATGGGCTTAGAGGAGGACAGGAATAAGGGAAAATGTATACAGAATGGCCAACCCCCAAATCCATCATCACCACCAAGCCAGCCTCCACCTCCACCTCCACCTCCACCTCTGCCACAGTCTGACCCTACGACACATGTCCCAGTCACAGCCCAAAGTCCTGCCCAGGTGGCACCAGACTCCCCTCCATCCCCAGGCAAGCTGTCTCCATCCCCTGGGAAGGACGGTCCTCCAATGCCTACCAAGCCTAAACCAAAGCTGTGAGTACCTGCTGTGTGCCAATGTGTCTGTGCCCAGGGGGCAGGCTCGTCACCAGGGAGGGTTTGTGGGAGGGAGACAGGCTGGGAAGCCTGTCTGAGGTCTGGTGGAACGAATAGTGTCTCAGTTTTGTGAAAGTGTTAACGGTGGGAATCCCAAGCCTTTTTAGAACAAAAGCATTCCCTTGCCTTTATGTTGGTTTCAATTTGGCATCATGTTAGCCAGGGCGGGTCTGCTAGCTGCTTTCTGTCTGTGGCTGTAAACAGATCTGTGTAGCTTTTGCTGGATGGCTCCTATTGTTTCTGTCTGACCTCGGCTGCATGCCCAGCCCAGGCCAGAGCCATTGTGTTTTTTTCCCTGAGCACCTTTCTGTAAGCACTATAGAGATCAGGTAGGATGTCACTGTTATTAGAATAGAGAGTTGGGCATTGAATGGCTTTTTTTTCAAAGATCCTGTGTTTTGAGATGTCTGCCGTGGACAAGCCTCTTGGCCTGCATGGATTTTTATCTCACTTGCTGATGCATTTTGCATTTGCAGTTTTGCCTTAATCAGAAAGAATACGACAGATAGACAAGAAATAAGGAGAAAGAAACAGAGAAGGAATAGAAGGTCCAAGTTCAGACTTGAAGCAGAGAGGTTGGGATTACATGGTTGCCATCTTTAAGACCACCAGGATGACTCGCTAATGCATTTCTGATGATAACTGACAGCAGACCATACACAAATAATTGTAGTGTGTATACTTCACTCCATTGGTTGGTTTGGAGCTATGTGTTTTCTTCCCTTCTCTTTGTGTATCCTTTTAGCCATGCTAGCAGCATGGCTATAGAGATGGCAATCCGTCTGTCTACTGGGTTGGTCGCACTTTTCACCACTTTGGTCCAAACTGAAATATCTTTTATAAAGGCATTCATGATTCCCAGAAAATGAATCCTACTGATTTTGGTGATCCCCTGACTTTTTCTGTTGTGCCACCATGAAGTTGACTTTTGTGGTTCAGAGTAAAATATTTTAAAAAGTATTTGATGGATTGTCATGGAAGTTGCTACAGATATTTATGTCCTATTCAGGATGAATTGTAATAACTGGTGATCCCCTGACTTTTTCTCTAGTGCGACCAGCATGTCAAATTTTCACTTATTCAGTGAAATATCTCAACATCTACATGATGGATTGGCACTTTAACATTCATTGTTCCCAGACAATGAATCCTAATGAATTTTCATTTGGCGCCACAAGACTGACATTTTTAGATGGATGCTGTAAAATAGATGCAGACGTTTATGGTCCCCAGAGGATGTATTGTAAAAACTTTGATCCCCTGACCTTTCATCTAGCACCATAATCAATATTTCTGCTTATTCACTACTTTGATTTGGTTCCACTCAGCCTCAGCTTTACTTAGTTTGGAGCTAATTAGCAAATATTAGCATGCTAACCCACTAAACTAAAATGGTAAACATTACTCCTGCTAAACAACAACATGCCAGCATTGCTGACGTTAAACTTTAGCTCAAAGCAGCACTGTGCCTAAGTACAGCCTCATGGTGGTAGACTCTTTGTTTTTCACTCTTAATATTTTCCCTTGTAGTTTGGCAAAACTTAGTAAATTAGGTGGGGGGACTTTTTTGGGAGGTTTCTAATATTGCTGTCAGACTATTAAACAATGCAAGCAGTATATTCCATCAATAGCAGATGCTTAACAGTGTTGCTGTGCGAGTTACGACAGGCTGCATTTAGACTAGAGTTTGGTTACAGTGCAGTGAAGCTTGGTTCTTGCATTGCACATGCTTTTTCCACTGCATGTGTACTGGACTTGGTTACCACTGATGGATGCTACAGAATTGCATATCTGTTGACACAAATGTTATGACTTGTTTATTCTGTGCTTCCAGAGCTGAGAGTATAGAGGAGGAGACAGGAAATTACAGGTAAATATTTGGCTGTGAGGCTGATGCTCTGGGTGTGAGTTGAGTGGCGCCACATGTAGCCTCACACAACAGTAGAAATTATGTTAAGGCACATACCTTTTCTGATTAATTTCTTTACAATATTAGGATGATAAAACAGAGGCAGCAGTTGGACAAGAGCAGAGTGGAATCAGCTGATCATTTACAATTAACATATTGTGAATTAATAATGCATGTTTGTTGGTGCAGAATTAGCAATTTTGCAAATATTTCACATGGCAGAAGAGCTCAATATACCAATTTTTGATAAATCTGTTTTCTTTTGTGGCGTGCAAAAACATAGTTACTGAGATTGATTTTAGGGATGTGACAAAGATGGAACAATAATCTGTCTTTTATCACTAGATCAGACTTCAATTCTAGATAAATGAGGCAGAAAGCTGCTTTTCTCTGTTCATCCACACTAACAACATCAATACACTGCTAAAAACAACCAGCTCCCAACTGTGAAGCAATTAAAAAGCATAGGCCATCCCTCTCCTGCCCTTTCACCTTTAAATTCTATAATTACACAGTAAAAACAGCAGCCCTGCCATTACCAGAGGTCATGTTTCTGCCAGACTGCACTCTGTTTCTTTAGGTAACATGTAGGAACAGAGTCTGACCACTCTCAACCTAAAACCTCCAAGCTTATCACTGAGTTCATCATATCCTGTTTGTTGTGTGGCACATCCCGTACAGACTGCTCAATTGTTTCTTCTCTGTGCGCCACATGCTGCTATGAAACATCAACATAGCACAGCAAAGCCTGCAGCCTTTCAAATGATCCTAGTTTGTTACTTTAATTGCTTTTTTTGCACTTTTTATAGGAGTTCTCTTTAATAAGCACCATGACTTTCTAACAAACCAATTTGTTGAAAAGCTATAAATTCAACAGACAGAGTGGAAACTATGACCCTTATGTCGTGTATTTTTAAGATAAGGCGATTTCATTAAAGAGATGAATTGTTTTATTGCATTTACATAAAGGCAGTGAGGATTAGTATGGGTGGTGGTTTTATTATCTGAGTGAACAGCTCACCTAGCTTAAGGCATGAGTGTCTAGACTTTAATACTTATTGAGAATTATTTCTAAAGTCTAAAGTTTTCTGGCTTTCTGTACATATAAGCTTTTTCTCTCAAGGAAATGTTACTCATATGCGGATATCCGGAAAAAAATATTCTTGGTTTTCACAGCACCCATTATTATTTATAAAGGGACAGCTGAATTAAACAACATCACAATCGTAACACCAGTGTTTATAGCTATTGGTGAGATGTGTTCATGTTCACAAATCTAGAATAAATCGTTCTAAATCACAGGAATAACAAACTGGAAGCCTGTAGAAGGGATGATTTTTTGCTTCAATAACAGTGAGCTGATGAGATGGAGGAAGTCGTTGTGTGACTTGGCAGACAGGAGGGACTGCAGGAGACCTGAGCTGTGAAAACAGACCCGCTGTTTTTCTGTGCTAAGGAAGACAGAGCAGGGTCGGTAGGTATTTGGGTTTGATGCCCGGCGTTGATGTCAGACGTCAGGATAAGAATCAAAGGAAATTCTCAGGGGAGAGGCTCAGATTGGCCAGTTGGATCTGAACCAACCCCCAGGTTTGGAGAGAAAGCTGAGTTTTACCACATGGTAGAGAATAGATAGACTGCAAATTGGCAGCACAGTCTCATTTTATGTTCCTCTGGAATGCCGTTTTTTTCACAGCATTTTGTTAGGAATTCTACACATAGAAACAAATAATATTTGGGTACTTGCTATAGTTGGCAACATTGATAGGTGTGTTATTTTCAGACTACTGTAAGCAGGATAAAATATAAAAACCAGTGACACAACGTACTGTCAGTGTTTTTATTGCCCTCTCATAAACTACCCGAACAATAAGTATAGAAAGCAAAACTATTGTGCTAAAGTAACATATTTCTTAAAGCAGACGTGTTATGAATGGCAACTAAAAGTTATCCTGGGATTGAAGCCTATTGTGTGAGATGGGAGATGAACTTGGGTTCCTGCAGAAGGGTCTAAATAAAGATCTGACAGGATTTAGGACTACAGCTTTGAAACACACTCTGAGAGGATACTACGAGACAAACCAAGACTAACCAGACTAAGGTCATTGCCATGTCAACATGCCAAAGTTGTGGTCACTCCTGATTAAACAACACAACTCACCTTTGTCCAGGGCATCAACTGTACACACGTAACTGTCTGTAAAGCCACATCTTGATAGACTGATAAATCTGTGTGTGTGCACTCATGCACTTGCATGCACATGGGTGTGAGTGTGTGTTGATGGATGAGGTGTCAGTGCTGCTGGTGTCCAGTGTCAGCTTTCCTATATTGATAAAGGTACATGTTTGCCTAGTGTGACATTTCACAAGGACGTTTTGCATTTCTTACATTAATTTCGGTGTAATGACATGCTCTTGCTAGTACAAGAGGTGGCATGTGGTTGTGTGTTTTCACATTTTTTTAAATCCAGATTTTTTTTTATGGTAGGAAAAGTCTACATATGATGCAGTGAAACATTAAGGCACTATAGTGAGCAACTGTTTCAACAAATCACTTCACTGTGACTAAAAACAAGACTACAAGACAAAGGAGGAGACCGTCAAAAGAGTCAAGCTAGTGCAACACATCGAAGGTGTGACCACAATGATATCGACCGTGATAATAGGGGCAAAGCATTATATTATAGGGTGGGATAATGGCTGGGTGGGCGTCACACACCAAGCATAAGTAGCAGAGGCAACAATTATCCTCGAACCATTCCACAGCTTAATCTCTCTTTCATAAGACCAGGAATCAACTTTGACAGTCAAAATTATTCTCTTGCACGGATTTCATTCCACAGAGTGCTTTTTATTTGTCAGTTGAACTCTTACCAGCAACGTGTCTGTGAATTCTTTTATGCAGCTCTACAGTATGTTCATTTTAACTCAGTATGCTAAAATTATCGATGATGTAAAACAGGCACACGTTGGCAGTCAACAGGACCTCATTTTAGCCTTTTCTCACTACACTGAGGGTCTAGAATAATTCAGGTTTAAGTTTTGTGCTTTAATAATTACTGATTGAGTAGGTTGGTAACATAAAGCCAGACGGTGAAAATAGAGAGACAGAAGTTGTGTGTGTGTGTGTGTGTGTGTGTGTGTGTGTGTGTGTGTGTGTGTGTGTGTGTGTGTGTGTGTGTGTGTGTGTGTGTGTGTGTGTGTGTGTGTGTGTGTGTGTGTGTGTAAGCAGTGCCTGCACTTGATTATAAATACCTTTGAATTTACATTTTAAGTGCAGCTGAAGCAGAAGTAGCCCGCGGACGGAAAGTGGAGGTCTATCTAATGCACATCTGCTTGTGCAAAGGGAGGAAGTGGAAAGTTTCAGACTGAGGGAATTACATGGCAGACAGTGTGCAACAATCAGCTGTCAAATGTTATAGATCGGAAGTTACTGTCAAACCTTCTTAGCATGACCCAAAAGTACACAAACTCACTTAAAGACTGGGACATATTGCTATAATCATTATTATGAATCATTTTTCTGATATTGATATACGTATATCATAGTATATAAAATAATTTAACTAACTGTCTTCCACTGTTGTGTATTGAATCAGATGGAAATCATCTTTCAAAGGTCCCACATTATGCTCATTTTCAGGTTCATACTTGTATTTTGGATTTCGACTAAAAAATGTTTACATGCTTTAATGTTCAAAAGACTAATTTTTTTCTCATAATGTCTGTCTGAATATACCTGTATTCATCCTCTGTCTGAAATGATTCATTTTAGCGCCTGTCTCTTTAAGCCCCCTCCCGAAATAGCCCTGTCTGTTCTGATTGGTGCCGTTCAGGTCTGGGTCTTCTGCATCTGCGCTCTTGAAGTCACCGTCACTGCAGTCGGGGAATGACTGTAACTGCACTGAAGCAGCACTTTCTACCTACAGTATATATAGTATAGTTGTGACATCACAACCGTACGGAAGTCCTGACGGCTCGTTTAAAGGCCCACTTTCTGAATATGGGCTTTGTGCATTTCTCCATGGATTGAGCATTTTGATACTTTCCCAGTATTTATATAGCACCTTGACATGCTTTATAATCAAAAAAGACATAAATATCACTTTCTACAATATGGGAACTTTAAGTATAGTTAGCTTGAAATCATTATTTTTGAGAGCAGAATTATGTACGATATGTATAACGATATCATGATATAATCATACCATCATAATACAATTTCGCCGAAAGTCAATATAAGTTGATATAATATTGAATTATTGCCCAGCTCTAACTCACACAAACACATAGTTCCAAACACACAGGAGCTTAGAGCAACAGTGTGTAAGTGACGCCATGTGTGCCACTTACCAACTTTAATGTTCCAGGGTCTGCATACTTACATACTGCAGTGATAAATATGAGCAATGGTCTGATCCACTTTTATGTGGCCTGTATTGCATGCATCTTGACCTTATACCTTTCAATCCTTGTCTGCTGACATAATTGCCATACCACTGAGATTAAATGACTTCTGCAGTAGCTCCAAACCTCTTTAACCCCAGTAAGGCTGTTGTCAGGGGAACAGCATACAAACTGATGGCAACAAACAGCTCTTTGCCAATGGCCATCATCAGTCTCCCACTGTCACACACACACACACACACACACACACACACACACACACACACACACACACACACACACACACACACACACACACACACACACACAACTTGTACTTGTATTTACAGTGTGAAGATGTAACTGGTGATTGGTTGTTTGCCCTCTGTCCCTCTGTATTGTGTTTAGTTCAGACTACTAGTATCTAAGTAGGACTTTTCAGGCTTGTTGCATTCAATTTAAAGCAGGATCTATATGCTCTCTGTGTTGCGTTGCTGAGCAAGGAGCTCTGGCTGCCAGGATTGGTTGCATATCTGTGCTGTGACTCAGAGCTTCCTCTCAGCAGTGTGTTTGTGTTTACGAGGTGTAAGTCATGAACTCTCTAATGAAGTATTAACAATCACTTTCTTGTCGAGGTGTTGCTTGTGGTTTTATGGAGAGAGGGGAAACATGCATGTTAAAGAACCACATATGGTACTGGATACACACTGAGAACTTGTGGTTCGTCATCATCAAATGTCTAATTAAAAATGGAAGTAAAACACTGACTGGGAGTCTGTTCTCTAATGGATGCATGAATGCAGGCCAGAGAGGGTTGTGATTACCAGCAAGTGGAAAAAGGCAGAAACAGAAAGTTAGTTGTCATCAGGAATAAGATTGTGTAGTTACACAATCTTATATAAAAAAGCGAAATGAAGTCAACGGGAGCAGGAAAAGCAGACAATTTCACATCAACCTCCAGAGTGAGAGATGGGCAGTCCTTAAAAGGACATGGGAGACACAGGATTGGCTGAGAAACCAGACCAACTAACCACTGGATTGGTCAGTCGGGCTAGAATGACCTGCATGGAATGGAGAAACTTTCCAAATAAGGAAGAGAGTTGTCGGCGCTGACCTTCATAACACAGAGAGGGGGCTGGAAGAAAGAGGGGTGAGCCGAGGGAAAAGGGAGCGATGAAAAGACGCACAGAGAGATGAGGGGAGCGAGAGACCAGGGTGTATGCTTGGGAGTTGACAGCATGGAAACTAATGGGCCTCAATGATCCCCTCATAGAAAGCAGACTATGTTTCCCAGGAAAGAACACCCTGGTATGTTAAACACTGAGAAACACACATATAAATACACATTACACCCACACACACACACACACACACACACACACTCTCTCAGAGAATCACATTGTTTCTGGATGAAGTCAATCAACCCCTGATTTAAACCCTGGCTGTTGGTGCAAGCTGTGTGTGTGCGCGTGCATGCGTGTGCGTGTGCGGTATAGACTTGATCACCCTTTAGACACACTCCCAGTCAGACCACTACAGCACTTTCCCTCGTGGATGTTAATTAGAGGATGCAATAATGTATACGCACTCTAATCTCATGACACTGCTGTCACCGACTCTGAGCACAGAGGAGATTCACTCTGACTCGCCTCTAAAGTGTCAATGAGTCAACACACAGGGAGTGACTTGACTATGAGAGAGGAGGACCCTCTCCTAATGGCTCGCCGACCTTTCCCCAATATAAGGACACGATGACATGCACACTCACAACTACACGCAACACCCCACTGGACCAGATCCCTTGCCTCCCACCTCCCATCAACACACTGTGACTCATCAGTAGTCTGGAAAATGAACAGCGACTCTAAAAATAGAGGCATTACACACAAAAATGGAAATGATAAATTCCCAAAAAGGTTTTGTTTCATCCCACAAAAATGAAGGACAAATTTCTTCTATTGAGAAACTGAATACTTGTAAACATATTTCAGTGAATGACACCAGATCTATTGTGGTTGTGATAGGAGTGTTTGCACACAGACTTTGTCTCTATTATAGTTCCAAAGGTCCAATAGGGTATATGTTACATAAAACTATCATGTTCCATATGCTCGGCATGTAGATAATAGTCACTGTGCTCTGTGTACATGTGAAGGGTAGATAATGTTTATGTGAAGAGTACATGTGGGTTTTTACTTTCAGAAAGGGCATTGTCTCAAATGTAACCTTACAATGGACAAATTTCATTGCGTCACTTGAAACTGAGAGAATTGTTCCGATGATTAATTTCTTAAATCTGTCTTCCATTCTCTGTCCTCAATCATCCTGTCTCTTTTGCCTTTGGTCATTCAGAAAACAATATAAATGTGGACACAAAAGGTAAAAGCAATTAGATCTAGGTATCTCATTTGGTTTTTCTTGTGGACGTTTTCTTTATCTGTGACTGTGAAAACTGTTGTTGTTTTGGTTCCTGACTCCCAAAGGGAAGTTCCTCGGTCAGTACAGTATATGGCAGAGGTTTTATTTTGAAATGAGTTGGTTTCAGGCAGGCTGGGAGCTTTTATTGTGAAAAGGAGGAGCTCACAGACAGACTGACTCATGGAGAGAGAGAGAGAGAGAGACTGCGTCTGTCACTCTCTGGCTGCTCAGCGCTCTATATATGCTGCTCATACCTGGCAGAGCAGCACTGCAACGTAGTTTACTCTCCTGCAGGGAAATATCAGAGCTGCTACACACCAAGACCACAACACTGAAGGTAAAACTTTGCTTTGTGTAGACTGACAACTAATTTGAATGAAGCAAACCTCAGTGAGACTGATAGAATGACAAAGGAATGGATAAAAGATGATGATGCTTTCCTTCAACTTTTTTTTAAACTTTGAGCTAGCATGGAGGAAACTTTTTAAATAACTTTTTAAAAATGTTATTGCATTTAGGGTTCTTTGGGTTGTTTATTTCTAATTGAAAAGGCACTGGAGACAAATACTTTAAGTCATTACATTTGAATTAGGGAGTAGAGGAAGAAGGAAAAGTCAAAAATTTGAGGTAGAATATGGACAATTTCCCCCCCCTGTGTTTTCATGCTTTACCAGTTTGGCATGTTAATGTTTAAATCACATGTAATCAGAATGGGTGTGTGGTTTTCTGGGAGCACAGAGAGGCTGAGTGTGATACCCATTCATTTGCTGGAGCCTCTGGAAAGGTAGTGAGTTCAGTCTGTAATGAGAAAGAGAAGAACCGTGAGTGACTTTAACAAAGATGAGTCGGCCGTTTTCTTTCTAGTGTTGCGTCTGTGATGCAGACAGACTGTTTATGTGGCGAGGTTCATTTGTTTGCAGAGCTCCTCAGTGGCGTCACATAGATTAGTTAACACAATAGAGTCTGTTAGGTGAGAAAGCTTGTGTCTTACTCATCCAACTCTTTCACTGACTGATTTCTTCTCTTCACTCTCTGTCTTTTTTCCTCCCCCTGGCTCTTCCTTCACTTCCCTCCTCCTCCTCTCCCTCCTCTCCTGCTGCTAATCCCATTTGATGGCAATGTCTTTCCCACTCCAATCCAGGGAAGAATGTCTTCAGCATTCTTGCTATAGAAAAAGAAAAAGAAAAAAAAACACTCCCTGTATCACTTGGACAGAGCAAAAGGCGGAGGAGTGGGGAGAAGAGAAGGGGTTGAATGGATGGAGGTATATAGAGAAAAGTAGGGCTCGCTGATTGTAAAAAGCCCTCTTCACCTACACTTGGATATGAAATATGAGCCCAGACAGAGAGCAAGGGGGAAATATTAGTAGAAGAAGGAAGAAAGAAAGTAGGGCAGGGAGTAAGTGGATGAGCGGAGCACACCAACCATGAGTTGTTGGTGTGGCTGGAATAAGAAAAACGCTCTGTGCTACGTTTTAAAGAGAGAGAAGGGGGGGGGGGAAGGAAAACAGTCTGGTTCTGTTTTATGTGGTGTGTGTGCAATTAGAGCCAGAGAGAATGAGGAGAAGGGAAGCGGGGGCTGGGGTACCCGGGGAGGAAAGGGGCTGAAAATAAGTTAAGGACACTAGGAGAACAAAGGATGAGAGAGATGTCAGCTGACAGGGAAGAAGTGAATGGATGGAAGCTGCAGAAGGCAAATTAAATGCTTTTTCGTATGTGAGACACATTTAATATTGTGTGCTCCCAGCAGCAGCAGCAGCAGCAGCAGCCTGGTTTGTGTGGTCAGACAAGATTATGTTGAATGTTCTTGGAAACTTTGTGGCTACTCTGCTTTGTCTTGTGAGAGTTGAGGGAGGCAGGAGAGTGGTGTGTGTGTGTGTGTGTGTGTGTGTGTCTGCGTGCGTGAGTGCGTGCGTGTGTGTGCATGCGTGCATGCGTACGTGTGTGTGTGTGTGTGTGTCTGTGCGTGTGTGTGTGTGCATGAGATCTAGAGTGCATGAGGATTTTACATTTGTTCAATTTGAATGATTTTGTGTGGCCTTTCTAAGTAACCTTGGATTGTAGTTCAAATGTGACTCAACAAAAGTCTCACTCTTGTCAGTAAATCCCCGACACATTTCCAGTCCATGGTGACACAAAACCCATTTCTTCATATTAATCAGGCCACACGTTAGACAGGAGTCACTTTTCCAGCAGTTTAAGCAGCTTAATCACAGTCTGTCAGTGTGAAAGACACTCAGACATCAGCTCATCACTACGTCAGATTGACGGTCCGTTCCTGCTCGGCGGCATCAGACATGTTTATATTGACGCACTATAGTGATGATGCAATGCTCGGTGGCGAATGCAAGTGAGGAAACCGTGAACTAGGTGTGTAGGTGGCAGTGCAGTTAAAATAAATGAGAGAAAACAAGATCCACCTTGTTTTTGTGTGACTAGAAAGGTGTGTTCCAGCTAGGATTTCATCTCGCATTTCTATTCATCATGAACCCCTGATCGGTGTCACGGTCTGGGCCGAGCACTGTGCGTGTGATGAACTCAGGCAGTGTTAGCAAACCTGTGTTTATGTTGTAGGTGTGATACCAGAGCTCAATTTGACTATTTGGATATAAATAATTTACAAATGGCAAGGTCAGGCTGTTGCTAAGCCACGGATGTTTGCACAATCAAATAAAAAGGTGTAATGCAAACACCCACTAAAGGCATTCCTCGGTCCACTTGCTGCACAGCCTAGACGCCTTGTTATATGCGTCTAATGTCACTCTTTCTGTTTGGAAACACCTACGGAATTTTAAAGAGAATGGACATGTCTTTAGTTTCCCCCCTTTGTTGTCGTTTACTGGAGGAAAGCCCTCATTACTAGCAATGCACACTCAACTACTTCCTGTTTTCCCCCTGGCCTGCTTCCTGTCATCAGCTGGCCGGGTCTAATAAAGCGGCTCCGTCTTTTCAGCCAGCTGCGGAGCTAACGAGATGGGCGGCAGATAAACCTGCGGATGGCTCCCAGCTTGCTAGGCGGTGGAACAGTGGATGAGTTTCTCACGCACCCCGGGTCGTTATTGTTCAGGAAGCACAAACAAGCGGCACCGGCTTCATTTATTGAAGCAAGATGCTGCCGGTAAAGACCCACAGTGTCTGGCACCGCTCCGTGTTTAGCTGACTGATACATCACTGGGCTGTGAAACACTCTTACAATTAAGTTACTGTTAAGCTGTTCCTGGATCTGTTCATTGAGCTTTTCCATGTAGAAACCGGAGAGACAAAGTTACTCCACACCAGATCCCTTTTGGCTTTTCTACTCTTCTTTCTTTTTTTTCCCCCATTAAAAAGTTTACAGACAGGATCCAGCCCAAGGAAAGTATTTTTCAGGATGAAAAGGGGGAAGACATAACTGCTCTGCCTATTTTTACCACCAGAAGACGGGCAAAGAAAAAAGAAAAGAAGAGAGGCAATGAGGGAGAGAGACATAAGAGTAATGCTGTGTTACAGAATGACAGACAGAGGAGCTGGAGCGAAGCAAGACGCTCCGTGGGCCAGTTGGCTCGGACCAGGACAGCAAAACACAGGGCCGTTGGCATGACGACAGAGGAACACTTCCCTTCTAATTCAGCCCCTCTCCGCCACAGAGACAAAAAATAAGAGAGAGCAATGGAGCCATTTGTAGATGCCTTCTAATCTTTTACACAAGGCGCAGGTTTTAGCAGGGGTCGTGCTGTTTTAGAGTACAGCTGGGATGAAAACAGGCAGGACGTAGTGTGCGTACAGCGACCTTTGTCATGCACTTTGTGGTCAAAGAGGTCTGGACGATCAGAGCTGGTCACAGAGTCCGCATGACCCTCGCTTGATGTAAATCCTTAAGTGGGCCGTAAAACTATTCATGCAGCTGCAAATTATACAAGCTGACCTTTTCATGCGCTGTCAAATATGAAGAAGCCAAATGTCTAAACAACTGACAAAATTAGAATTCTATTACGCTGAATTGTATTTAGATGCAAGTCAAATGTCAGTGCATAGTAAGAGAGTGTACCATTGTACTGTAAGATAGTTGCATAGCAGTTGGGCTGTGTAATGAATGAAGGTGCTTGTGTCTTTATATTGGAAGTAAAGGGCACCTTTTAAGGCAAAGGGGATGATGTCAGTTCAAGCTGGATAACATCCAGCTCATACATTTACAGCATTTACCTTTGTCAAAAACATAGGTAAAAAAAACTGTAAAGGTCTTTGAGGTCTTTCATGCTGAGGCAGTAAAGCGGTGTGTCGGCTTGAGAGGGATGAGGCTCGGAGGAAATTAAGTGTGTTTCCTCTCTGCTGGAGCAGACGGGCAGGGTGCTTTGGGCCTGATGCTCTGAGAACACAGCCAAAAAAGGAATCAAACCGCTGCAGAGCGCTGCGAGCCTCCGAGCTGCCAAACTGTTCCTGTAAAAGCACTCTTTTGGTTGAGGCCTGAACAGGAGAGCTTTGGAGAATGTAAAGAAAAATGTATACGCAGGGGGCGGGGGGGACACGTTGAATCGACTGTGTGCTCTCACCGTCAGTGAGGAAAGCACCAGGTTACGCTGAGCTGGAATGATCGCAATGAACGGTTTTGAATTAATGACTATTTATTTGGGCATGTGAAGTCTCCTCTGGAGGGGAGCATGAGACCAAAATAACTGGCTCGGACAGACTAATCAGTCATGTTTCTGTTTGATTGTGTGCTGGATTTGTTACACTTTGCTACAACTGTCAGTTTTATGAAATACTCACCAGTGTTGTTTGCAAATGTATAGGGGGGGAGGCTAAAGGGAGGGGGGTCTTCTCTGCATTCTCACAGATGAAAAATAGTCGAAAGACTCCACTGATTATTCAACATCTGGAACAGATTTGGGCACGTGAACTTGGTCCTGGTGGACTCCTGACAACATGAACCACTGGGATGCACAGTATATAACAGGCTGCCTATGAAGAACTCATCAGTCTCACATACACATAGCTGTATACTCTGAAGGTTTATAATTTCCAGCCTTTCCCCTCCTTCTGATCCTCAAGGAGAGCTTCTAAGAGTTCACTTCTGTCTCGTGGTTTTCAAAAGTCCTCTTTAGAGCTTGTTTTAGCAATGCTACGAGAAAATAAAAACTAGTAAAAAGAACTCCCTCTCTCCCACAATGACGACAACACAGTGAATCAACCAAGCTGGGGGAGAGACTGGGCAACCACACCTCTGTGAAAAAACACAATACTTCATCAGGACCTATCCCTGGCAAAATGACACCGCAACATTACATATTTTGTTTTTCTTCATCACAGTGCCATTCAGATACCAGGAGCCACGCCTCAATCGTGTAATTCGCTTTTCTTATTTCTCAGATAGAAAAAACATCATATTAACTGAGCTCAGACCAGTTTACGGTCCGTTAGACTAAACTGCTGCACTGTTGAACAGAACTGTTTTTCTCACTTCTCTCCTGATTCCTTAACTATACTTGATGTATTGTCAACAGGCTGGCTTTGTGAAAGGCTAGAGGCTGATAACCTATCAGCTGGTGCTGCTGGTGCAGTGTTTCCTTCCCAGAACACACACACACACACACACACACACACACACACACACACACACACACACACACACACACACACACACACACACACACAAGCAAGCAATGTGTCCAGGCTGTCACCTTCAGACCAGTGAAAAAAACAGTTGACTTTGACTCTTGTTGACATACGACCACGTGTTGAGGTCATCCTCCAAATCCTTTATGTCTTTAATAATGAACATGTTCTCAATTTGTGGTGTTTCTGCCTCACTCGGCTGTCCCAACACTTTAGATTGACATTCTAACTCTACATCGATTATGCTCACATGTGGCAGCTAACACTTCTGTTACAGTTAGATAGAGACCAGGCGATGGTGTCATGCATAAATTGACAACAGCTGCATGATTTTGAAACAGTTTTACAAGTCTGTTACTTTGTTACAGAATGTGAAGCCCTTAAGAAAACAAACAATGACTTTAGTTTCTGATAACTGCCACTGATGACCATGCTTCTGCTTTTTAGGAATGCGTCCCAGCTGAAGCAGCTGCAGGACCAGATTCTATTGGAGCAACAGGAAGCAGCCAGCTGGCAGCAGCAGCAGGAACAGCCGAGCCAGGAAATCCCGCCTCCACCTCAGCAACAAGAAGTGCCTCCACCTGCTCCACCATCCCCACCTCTCCCACCTCCTCCCTCCTTCCAGGAGTTGGAGAGCAGCACCGCCATGCAGGCCAGCACCTTCAACTACGCCCGGCCCAAGCAGTTCATCGCAGCCCAGAGCCCCGGCGGGGCGGGCTACGTCACCCAGTCCTCTGGCTCCTCAGGGTCCAGCCTGTCCTCCCCCCTGTCTCCTCCCACCTCACACAAGCCCTTCACCCGGGTCACCGTACCCCCCTTCACCAAGGCCGGCAGTGTGGAGTCTCCGAGCTCTCCCTCCTTCCCGCCTCCACCGCCGCCCTTCTTTAGCTCCAGCAACCTGTCCTCTCCATCAGGCCCTGGCCAAGACTTCCCTCCTCCTCCGCCTCCCCCCCCTCCGCCCGTTTCCATGTCTCCAGCCCTCTCAGATATGTCCTCACCGTTCTCTTCCGTCCCTCCATCTCCAGCCTCCAGCTTCCTGTCCTCAGTGTTGCCCTCCACACCTTCCTCACCCAGCAGTCTTATAGTCAACGCCAACGCCCTGGGCCTTCCTAAAGGCAACGGCACTGTGTAAGTATCCCTCACATGCACTTTTACAAATAGAGCTTTCTGTACAGTGTCAGTCAACATACGTTAGCTCTTTATACATGGTGTGTCTCAGGCGAGTTGCCCTGCTGGCAACTGGAGGCAGGATGTCTGCTAGATGGAAGATGACATGTTTACATTTTTATACAGCATGTTTACAGGAAAACTAAAGAATTCTTACAAACCCACACACATAGACACAAAAGTCTTATCAAGGTGCAAGAGCTTTAGCGCCTATACAGCGAGAAAATATACAAGAGGACGTGAGAGTGAAAGGTGTGTCAAAATCAAATAAACACTCAAGATGTATCACTTCACAGAGTTCTGCGCCCAGCTGATACAGACTGCAGGGTTGCTGCCTTTTGACTTTGAGCTCTGCATATTGAGTTAGCTGATCAAAATCTCTGGTTGTGTAGATAATCCTCCTCCGCTGTCCTGAAGGGGGACATTTCGATTTTCTTTTTCCTCCATCAAGGGCATTCCACCTTAAACTCTTTGCCAGTCATTTTTCATCAGCCCCTCCCTCACCCCTGCACTCCCCCTCTCACCCTGGCATTCCTGCTGCAGTTGTGAGAGATAAGAAGACACATTGTGGAATGCTATAGCTGCACATGTCCAGATAAGGCTGGATATGAGAGAGCCAGAGAGGGAGCAAAAAGAGCTAGAGAGGAAAGAGGAGTTGCGACGTGTTGAGATAATACGCGTGCATGTGCGTCACAGAGCAGAGTGCCACAACATTGATGTTGACAAATGTTTCTGTTTGGTCTTTTTTTTAGCAAAGCGTTCCCCAGGAAGTCCTCGGTCACCAGGACGCCCCGCCTGGCGTCTGACTCTGACATCCAAGGATCCAAGGACGCCGTCATCCAGGACTTAGAGAGAAAACTGCGCTTTAAAGAGGAACGCATAAGCAATGGTCAACAGGTGTGTGTGTGTGTGTGTGTGTGTGTGTGTGTGTGTGTGTGTGTGTGTGTGTGTGTGTGTGTGCGTGCGTTCTCTAGCTTTGTTACATTACTGAAACATCTGTGTGTTTGCAGACAATCAGAGAATGAGCGTGTTCAGTAACACAGATTAACAAAGATCCCAACAAGTCATGCATCTATTCATGAAGAAAAAAACAACCCATAAAAGTGTATTTAAGCTTTTGTGCCACGCACCCTCAAATAAATTCAAAATGTTGTCTCCATACCTAATTACATCCCTCTTAACACAAGATACAGTGGCTAGCCAATGGTGTGTATCAGTGTGTGTTCTGCAACTCACACACTAACCCCCGCTGACCCCAATAATCCCTGCTTTTCTAGAAGTTAACCTATGAGGAGAAGATGGCTCGCAGACTGCTGGGTGCTGACAACGCTGCCACAGTCTTAAACACACAGGACACAGAGGAGGAGCCAGTCACACAGGTACGGTGGCTCTTTTTTAGGATCCACACACCTGGAGGGGGTAATCACACACATACACACTTCACCGTTTGAGCAACATGTCTACACCAGCAGTGTTTACTTTTTTTTTTACACAAATCCCACTCTTGCATGTGTACGACACATCACCTTTCTATTTTCTGGTTTGTCCACCTATGCTTTTCTGGTGTCATTCCTATCTTATGACTTCTGGCTTTCCTTAATATACTGTTGAATCTGAGTGCACACAACCCTTACCCCACCCCCAGTCCCTGTAAACACTGTTGAGGAGCGAGTTATGAAAGCAGGGTATACATACTGTAAAGTCCTCCAGAGCCCTCCATAAAAAGCTCTGTTTATGCAAACTGGTAGAAACCAGTGTTGCTGGAAACATGCTGGGGGGGGGGAAGACACACACTGTTTGAAGGCTTGTGTAGCCGTTTGTCTAACTGTGAGCCACCAAAACATTCTGTGGTCGTGTCAGAGTGTAGCACCTCCGCACAGCGTCGGTTGTTCATTCACATACAAACTGGCTTCTTTTTTTAGCTTGTGCAAATGGTTGTTTATATTGATCCTCTATCAGGGCTCATTTCCACCTATGGAAGAAACTATTTGTTGTTGAAATTGTATTTTCATTTCAATTTTTGTCATTTAAAATTGGACCACATAACAAGCAGCATGCACCGAAGAACGAGAGTAGACCGAGGGGAAACTGGCTCTGAATTAGGTTCAATTCAATTTTATTCATTATGTCAAATAATATTACAGAGACCAAACAATTCCCCCAAGAGTAATTACAGAGAGAGAATACCTAACTACAAATTGAAAAATATGAAATTTGACTCATAAGTGAAGTCACAATGCAGATGTAATGAACACCACTAGAACACAAGTTGTGTCTACACCGTGTCATCTCAGTGTGCCTGTTGGCATGAGAAGCGATCTGATTGGTTGTGGCACTACAGCACTGCATGGCTCTGAGCACAAACTCTAAGCCCGGGAATGCATCTGTGGGACGTCGTATTTTGATAGTAAAGCATGTGAATTTAAATGTTCTGTTTTGAGAGCAGGTACGACTGAACACGTACACACACTAAAACACACAACACACACGTGTTTGCCACCCTGTGTGATGCACAGTGACAGTACAGTCAGTCAGTGTTTTTCTCTCAACAGGAAGACGAGTCATCTGATAGAGAATATTTCCCTCAAAAGGTGTTTGAAAGCTTTGTTTCTCTCTGTCACCTTCTGTGTAAATGTGCACACAGAGTCACACTAAAAGCTAGGATGTGTTCACTTTGGCGAAAACAGGATCAGGCCTGGGAATTAGCTCATAAGGGAACAAGTGGCACACAAAAGGCAGCGGTACGGAATTTTTTTTTTTTGGTCCTTGCAGTTCCATAGTCATTGTGTAGTCCATTCACAGGCAGGTGTGCCTATAAACACAAAAGAATACAACTGATTATGCTTGTGTAAAACTTGGTCACTCACCTTTTACAGTTGCTTGTTGCTAGTTTGAATTGATTCAGATACTGACGCATGTCGTAGCTTGATTGCAACACAAGTATCAGTCAGCACGTTTTCACAGGTTGCACTTTGTTCCGTCTGTGTGTCCATCACGCGATGCATGCTGCAACGTTAATTTGCATTTGAGATTTAAACCAGCAATTAAGTTAAATCTTTAGAAAGCAAGGATAATTGAATAATAATTTGTTAGATTTTTAGAAAGGAACATGCTGCAGCAGCTGCCTCTGCGCTATTACAGGATGATTCCTCAGCAGATCAGGATGGGCCACTTCTGTGATTGCTGCCGTTATGAGCGGCAGATTGACGATAAATGCTGGTTCTGCAGCTGTTCCCAAGGCCTGTCATTAACTGTGTGATGTGTCATCGAACCATGCCCTGCAGATGTTCCCTCTGCCTCAGCAGAGCTACAGTGATGACAGATTGATGGAGGTGGTGGGCAGGAGGAATGGCTCATTGGGGCAGGGAGGAATTAGGAAATTGCAAACCTGCTCTAGTAGGCTACTTCTGTCTCAGTCTTTCTCTAAATTGTTTTCGCTCTCCTTCTCTGGCATGTAGGAATACAAAGTGTCCAGCTTCGAGCAGCGTCTGATCAGTGAGATTGAATTCCGTCTAGAGCGTTCACCGGTGGAGGAATCGGACGACGACGTGCAGCACGATGAAGACTCAGCCGGGCGGGGGAAGGCACCATCCTTCGACCAGAAGCTCAAACACTACAAAGTCTTCGAGGGCATGCCCGTCACCTTCTCCTGCAAGGTCCACGGAGACCCCAAACCAAAGGTGGGAGGTTGAACATGTTTACCGAAAGAATGTCATCGCCCTGTATGATTAAACATTGTTGGTGATGATGCTGTGGCAGTTATTAACATTAGTTGCATATTTGGTCATTTTGAGGCATTTACATGACTTGGCTCCCTTTGCTTTGGGAGTTGCTGATGTGTGATGTTGATGACGGAGGGTGTAGATGTTGCACATATGCTCCATGTTGTGATAAGAGGAGGCCCTTTGCGAGAACACACACTGGCCTGGCCTGGCCTGGCCTGGGCTGCCTGCCTGGCCTGCCTGCCTGGCTCTGTACACATTAATGGCTTGGTGATGACAGGCTTCAGGATGAACTGATGAAATATAAAAAAGCAGCGCGATAGAGGTGAAAGAGGCATAGAGCACTGCATTAAAACTATTTAAAGATGATACCAAACTTTAGTTTGAAAATTCATTAAATGTTTAAAGATAAAAACCACTGATTTTAATATCACGATCAGTCTGATAGTTATCCTCTGTTCTTGTCTTGTGTCACAGGTCTACTGGTTTAAAGATGGCAAGCAAATCTCCAAGAGGAGCGAGCACTACCGGATCAGCCGCGACGCTGATGGAACCTGCTCTCTGCACACCGCTGCAGCCTCGCTCGATGACGACGGCAACTACACCATCATGGCGGGCAACCCTGAGGTGAGCAGACGGGTGCAGAGCTCTGGAAAAATAAAAAAGCATAAAATGTTATAGAAATTTCTGTGCACCTTTTCATAGAAAATAAATGCACACGCACGTCTGTTTGGCCGCTCCTTAGAAGACTTCAGCGCCCATTAGCGAGAGAATAATGAGTATCGAGATAATAGTCTCTGGCCTGAAGAGGAAGAGGGCGTTGAATGAGACGGGAAATCACTAAAGCCCTCATGAGGGTCAAAAGTCCATGTGCTACAGGCTTTCTAACAGCTTTTTCCAGCTCCAACACTCACATTTTATTTCCTCCTCCCTGTCTGACTGCAGCCTGTGCTGCGCTGGAGTGTCAACACCTCATCAGCTCTCTCTCTCTCTCTCTCCACCTCGCAGGGCAGGGTGAGCTGCACCGGCAGGATGATGGTGCAGGCTGTGAACCAGCGAGGCCGAAGCCAACGCTCCACACCTGGACACATGCGCAGGTGAGGCTGCGCTGACTGGCGGAGGAAAGGCTGAACTGAATATATTGTATTCACAACTTGGAGCTGCTGGCTGGCACATGTGCTGCATGCTGTTCGCCATCTGCATTACTTCTGTACTCCCTCACTCACACAGATTTAATAGGTTTTTCTTTTTTTTTTTCGGATGCCTTTGTTGTGAGCTGAGTCACAGTTTTGCTTTTGTTGAACTGTCTGTTCAGGACAGAAAAGCTCCGTGTTAATGAGAGGGAACACCTGTTTGCTCTGTTCTGTTTTCCATTGCTCTTATGACTTTGTATATAGAGAGCGCATTCATCCGAGCCCAGATATTGAAAAGATGCGCAGAAGATCACAGACCTTCCTCACAGAACATAAAAAACCCACCTGTAATCTGTAGATGAACACTGCCAGAGCTCAGAGATGTTTTGAGAAGAGAAATCAAGATAACAATCAGTGTCTCCCATTTCTTTTTTTCCCTCCCTGGTTGACGTGCAGGCAGAGTGGTGATGTCATTAGGCAGAATCACAGGAACTCCCATGAGTCTTGACCTGCTGTACACAGTTAAGGGGGGACTCATAGATCAAGAAAGAGCTAGTGGAAGGATGCCAGAGCAGAAAATAAGGGCAAAAAAGGCCCCAAAAGTTTTTACTATGTCTATGAAAGGGGGGATATATAATATAAAATGAGCATGAATGTGGAAAGAGTATTGCACTCTTGTTTCTTTACAAGCTTCTCTAAAAAGCATTTAGATTCATGCTCCAAAGGGACATTTACTTTCACCAACTAAAAGGCTTCCATTTTCTTTTTAAATAGAAATGAATTTAAAGTTGCAAAAATGCCTTAAAAATAATCTAGTTGATTTTTGAAGTACTGTACTTTTACCTCTCTCTCTCAATCAGGCCCAGGTCCAGGTCTAGAGACAGCGGGGATGAGAACGATAACATCCAAGAGCGCCACTTCCGCCCCCACTTCCTGCAGGCGCCCGGTGACCTCATAGTTCAGGAGGGCCGACTGTGCCGGATGGACTGCAAGGTAAATGCATGCCTCTCACTCCTGAGAGTGCAACCTGTGCTAACATGGGTGGACAGTGGGATTGAAGGGGGGGGGGGGAAATGGTGGCTGCATCTGAACATTTTCCATATAAAACAGTTCTTTATTGATTAGGATGAAGAGACTTCTGGAAATGTTTTTCTGAAAAGATTCATATAAGAAGTCGTTTGAGTGTGTCGGTTCAGTTTTGAGACAGTGCTGCTTACTGAAGGACATTTTTAAAACTTAAAAAGAGAAAAGACAAATTATACATTATGTTTTTTGGTGTGGTATGGCATGTCAATCTATGAACTTTAATGTGAAGAAAGCTTCTTTTTTTTTTATGACCGCAGTTTTAAGGCCTTTTTTTGGACAAGTTATGTCAGAATCTGCCATTTTTACTTTTACCCTTTACTTGTATACTTCTAGTTAGTTTAATCTAATGGGATTAAGGTCTAAAATAGTGGAATAGTTTAGCAGACAGCCAACTTCTGCTTTAAGCGTCTGTGTGTCTAACCTGTAGCTGTTATTCTATGATAAAAGAGAGAAAGAGAGATGGTTTAAAATAACTGAGACATGACTGGAAAGGAAAAATGCCCGCACCAAAGAGAATATGTTAATCATAGTAATAGAGAAAGCAATTTCAGATCCACCCTTTAATTCAGTGTCTGTATTGCTTTCAGGGAGGCTCCATGTCTGCGCTGCCAAAGAAACAATTCCCTTTCCGTGCATTCCAGTTTCTTTAGGGAATAAAGAAACTAGTGGAGACGAGATGTTTCATCACTTCCTCGCGTTATGAATGGCTCAAAGCAGACAGGGAGAATAAAGAGGTGTCATTTTTCAGTGATTAAGTGGGATCGGGTTTTTCTACAATTATTTCCCCCTCGCGCCACTCCCATCGCCCCGCGCTCATTTTTTCTTCATCTTCTTCGTCATCACCTTGCCTCCCTTCAGCCCGCAGCACTTCCAAAACTCTTTGAAAGCTGGTACATGTAATAAAATAAAACAGGCCCACAATTAACTCACTATAAAAAGACTTTTTATGCTCGTCAGAAATAAACTGAGAGTCTCCATTCCTACGGAGCCCTGAATGTCAATGATATTTATAGCAAATATTTATTTCCAGATCATTTGTGGCTTTCCAAACTTTCCTTCCTTAAAATGTCCCAACTTCTAAAAGCGTATTGGGCCGCTTCCAGAAATACTTATCACTGCTTAGTCTACTCTCCTTTGTGATATCTGTGAATTTCACATTGTAATATCAAACATGCATATCCACAGTGGCACATTTTCCAGGTGGGCAGGGTGAAGTAGGTCTTGGGTTTCTCTGCAAAGTGAGACAAGTCTTTTCTGCAGTTTATTCCCATGACAAAGCGTGCAGGTGACCAGGCTCCTCCAGACAAACAGCACAGACGGATTAACCAAACACTGCTGTTTTCATACTCCCAATAAACAAACACTGCCCCCACCGAACACATGCAGCGTATATATGCATATTCTCCAACAAAAGCAAGCACAGGCTGCTCTACGAACAAGCATCCACACATTGAGTGAGTTTTAATGTTCGCTGTGTTCTTTCGCCACCTGTAGGTGAGCGGGCTGCCCACTCCTGACCTCATCTGGCAGCTGAACGGGCAGACCATCCGGCCCGACTCTGCCCATAAGATGCTGGTGAGGGAAAACGGTGTGCACTCATTGGTCATCGAGCCTGTGACTAGCCGTGACGCAGGCATCTACACCTGCATCGCCAGCAACCGAGCCGGGCAGAACTCCTTTAACCTGGAACTCATTGTTGCAGGTAAACAGAAACATACAAATCAGTAGGCGGCATGTGCGCAGAAGATACACGTTAGCATGATTTGGAAGAAAACACATCACAGAGTGTCCGTTTTATTTTTGTATGAAAAATAAACTTCCAAAAGTCTTGACATAAATTATATCAGCAACCTTTTGTTCACTGATTAAACAATTCTTTCTGTATCATGAAGATACATTTATAAATATATTTACTGCCTTAAATCACGTTTAGGCTTAATGCAAACACAATTTCTTTGCATGTTAATCTTGGACACTTGTACGGTGCCAAACGGCCGTTTCCAGTTTTACATGTTAACATGGTTTGGACCAAAAAAAAATCTCAGTAACGCACTTTTTCCACAGCCAAAGAGATGCACAAGGCCCCTTCGTTCGTCGAAAAGCTGCAGAACACAAGTGTGGCTGAGGGTCATCCTGTGCGACTGGAGTGTCGTGTCGCAGGGGTCCCTTACCCACAAATCTTCTGGAAAAGGGAGAATGAGTCATTAACTCACAACACAGATAGAATCAGGTACAGAAAATCCAGTTTTTTTTGTACCAGATTATGGGCACTTCCCCCCCAAAAAAATCTGGACAACAGAATATGGAAATAATCACTTCCCTTAAACGTGTCAATTGTCTTTCCCAGCATGCACCAGGACAACTGTGGCTACCTGTGTATGATCATCCAGCCAGCCATGAAAGAAGATGCTGGCTGGTACACTGTGTCAGCCAAGAATGACGCCGGCATCGTATCCAGCACTGCACGCCTCGATGTCAACAGTAAGTTGGGACTCTGAAACACACACTGCTCATCGACTCAAACCTTTCTTGTGTGGCTTTTTCCCCCACTCTACACATCATTAAACACCCTCTGCTCTATCCTCAGCTCAGTGGCAGCAGCCTAACCTCCCCAGGCCCAAGAAGGTGCGTCCCTCCACCAGCCGCTATGCCGCTCTGACAGAGAGAGGGCTGGACGTGAAGGCAGCATTCTTCCCCGACTCAAGCCCGCTGCAGCCTGGCGGCCTGGTGGAAAGTGATGACCTGTAGAGAGACCCCCCTCCCCGAAAAAAATCTGAAAGCTGCCCTTGTTCTCAGCACGCCTGAAACAAATACTTTATGATGGCGACAAGGGGGCGTGTAGAACCTTGTCCACCGGAGGGACTGTGGATACAGAACTGAAGGGTTGGTGGGCAGAGTGAGCTGGTGTAGCCGTGGTTTTCATATGTTTTTATAATGTGACACACAACCCATTATATTACAGAATTCATCGAGTTGTTACCCCATGCTTCATTTTATGAAATGGACCTGGAAAATGATTGAAGTGTTTACCACGAGGAAAGACTGTTCATTAATATGCTCTCACTGTTTCATGAATTGTTCATGTTGACTCTGTTTTGCAAAGGCTTGTCTGTGTAAGTGCCTCTCATGACTGTAAAGATTTTAAAAAAGATGAATGAAACATAGAATTACTATGCATGTTCCAAGTGGTGCCATTTGATATACACAGGCTAATACTGTATCTATACGTAGCAGTCCACCAGCTGGGTTTAAATATGGACATGAGGGAGAAAAGATGACTTCAAAAGCGGCTGAAGGATTCAAAGCATTGTAGCTTTGACGAATGAGATCACAAACTTTTATTCTGTGGGCTTATGTAACACAGTACTGATATCCACAGTATCTGATTGTAGCTGCAATATCATACAGTCTCTTTGTTGTCATAGATTAGCTTACAGATATTGGAAAAGGCCGGGCCTTATAAGCAGTATAGTTTTTTTAGCAAAATAAATGAGGTTTGGGAAAAGAAGGCTCACACATGAATGTGATCTGTTTGGTTGTGGATGCAGCAGAACTTAAGGAAGGTTGGATCAGACAGACACAGGAAGGGATAGCAACGGAAAAAGCAGGTTGTTGTGAATATGATGGGCATCAACTTTAATGTGGTAAGTTAACACTTGATAGAGGGATGTGAATGACTGTGGTGATGGTCAAAAAATGGAAGATACAGAAAACTTTGGCAATAGAGGGTCATTTTTGTGAATTTTCTTTGGTTTATTTTAAAAGGGTGAATTGAAATGTTCTTACTCAAGAGGGTGCTGTGAAAGGTTTCTGTGTATTTGTCACACACATCACAGAGTGTCCATTTTATTTTTGTATGGAAAAAAAACTTCCAACAGTCTTGACATAAATTATATCAGCAACCTTTTGTTCACTGATAAAACAATCCTTTCTGTATCATGAAGTTTTATAAATATATTTACTGCCTTGAATCACGTTTAGGCTTAATGCAAACACAATTTCTTTGCATGTTATTCTTGGACACTTGTACAGTGCCAAATGACTGTTTCCAGGATGTATAAAAACACAACTCTTTCCCCCCAGTGTTCAGGGGTAGAAAGCACTCTTAGTTAGTAGAAAGTAAAAAGCAAGTTATATTTATAGCTACTATTTTCATCACCTGTACTATACAAAGTGGACATCTTTTTCTGTCTGTTCAGAGCTTGCATCAGCTGACAGTTACTGTTTGCACATTTCTATGCCAATCAATGCCTGTATATGGATTGTTCTGATATTATTTTAGGTTATGAAAGTTAATAAAAAATCTAACTCTTCAGAGACCGTGTGAGATGTTTTTATAGACTGGCAGACTCTTCTTAAAACAATAAGAGAATGCCAAAAAAACACATTATCGGTCACAGTGGAAAGACCATTCTTGCTAAGAATGTTAATCAGAGTAAATATAATCCAATCCTTTAATAGGAAATATGTGTACACAACGTGTAGGACGATTGCACATTAAAGAGACAGAGCACAGTTGAAGTTGCTCATTTTGATACTAATGGATGGTAACAGCATGTTTCAGTGAAAGGAACAACCAACGCAGCATTTCAAATCTCATCTCTGAGCATGACAGTCACCTCCAACCCCATCCATCCACACTACAGTTTCAGAGCTGTAACCAGACACTCAAAACATTCCCAGAGTTAAAAATACCCCCCCACACCTCCACCACTAAGTCTAATTTCCTCCAGCTGCAGCCTAACATGCCTGGCCCCTTGACAGGCCCCTCCAGAGGTGGGCTCAGGGGGCCACTGGTGGAGGGTGTGGGGGGGGGGATGGACATGTGCTGGCTGTGAGGGGGTCTCCCGGGGGCGGTGGGGAAACAAAACATGAGCGCTACGATCACTGGCGGGCGCTTTACAGTCATGGAAAAAGACCCAACGGCGTTCAATCTGCTGATCCAATTTAGGACCTCGGGGCACGGAGGTCTGGACTGGGCCAGACACTCTGGAGTCAGCAGGGTTAGTCATCACGACTGACTGTCCCACACATCAGGCCACGCCTACTGTTTGCCGGACAGAGTGACTCAGCAGAAAGACAGAGAGCAGCGGGACAGTGATCCTCAGAGGGATGTGGGGTTGTGTCTCTATGTCAACAACAGGAAACTGCCTTTTTATCTCTTGTGCAAAGATTCAGTTTACTCTGTTTTGTAGCAAGAATTTTGACAAGAAAACAGCTGATATTAAATACTTTATATCCAATCTCACACTACACAACAGCTTACCAGATGTGACTCTGAATTGTCATGTGGCCAGAGCAATATCCAACTTCAGCCATGAAGCACTGTGAAGTGTAATATTTATCATTCATGAGTAACATAGAGCCCACTGTCCCCTCATCTTTCTCTTGAGCCATTTCCTCTACAGTCTCCATCTTCCTGCCCCACTGCCATTGTTTTGAACAGTGAGATAACTCCATGTAGGCCCCATCCCTTACATGGCCAGCTGCAGTCCTCCATCCACCACCAGCACCTGTCCTGTAACGTAGGAAGACTCCAAAAGGAAGAGGACAGCCTGAGCTACCTCCTCCGGCTCGCCAAATCTCCCCAGTGGGATAGAGCGCACCCCGTCCTCCTCCTTCAGCCCTGCGGTCATGTCGGTGCGAATGAAACCTGAAAGCCAGAGAGGGCAGGGACATGAGACTATAATAAAAAAGACAAATAAGATGCCAGAAACTGAGACAGTAAAAATGAAGCCAGAGCAGTTGCTGAGAGGAAAGGTGAAGTAAGAAGATGAAGTTGTACTTTACCGGGAGCGAGCAGGTTAACTCTGACATTGCGTGAAGCGACTTCTTTAGCCAAAGAGCGTGTGAAGCCCTCTAGACCGGCTTTACTGGCACTGTAGACACACTGGCCAGCGCTCCCTTTCAGGCCCACAACAGAGCCTACACGCAACAGACAGACATCCATTAGGATGACTTAGTATGACAGAAATGTTTCAGAATAAAACTCTGTTAGGAAGCTACTACAGTATTTGATGCCATTATGCTTAAATGATGATATTAGTATTTAGCCCAATTGATACAAATCACTAATATTTAAATTAGTCCCAGACAAAAGCATACTACAGGTTTACAGACTGATGAATTATGTTTTCCTACGTTTGTGTCAGCCTTTGCTTTTGATTAATCTCAGTATGCTAATAAAATCAATGTTAATGGGTTAAAACATGCAAAAATGTATGTACAAGTAAAATGTACGGCCTTTGAAGTACTTCACTTTAAAGAAAGTAGCAATGATGTACACTGCCATCTTGTGACCAAACTAAAAACATAATTAATCATGAAGGTCCTATCAGTACCTATATTAACAATGGCGGCTCCCTGGGTGTGCAGCATGCAGCGCAGTGCTGCCCTGCAGGTCAGCATGGTGCCCAGCAGGTTGGTGTGAAGCACAGCCACCATGTCCTCCGGCTTGGCCCTCAGTAACAGAGCATCCCTGAACACACAGTAATATAAGTAGGGTTGGGCATCATTTGGATTTTAACAATTCTGATTCCAATTGCGATTCTTCCTTCTGATCCCGGTTCTCATCGATTCTCGATCAGATTCTTTGAGGAGTGGAGTTGAAACGGGTCACATGTCTATTTTCACAAATAAGAGGAAAGTTTTATTTTGATTCAATGGTGGTTTGCAGTTTTACAGCTTTTTCAACGTAAAATAAAGCCAGACTAGAGCGCTGCTTACTGTGCTCTATGGCTGCAAACAACAAGCGCCTGGTCGCTACGGAAACCAAAACTTGTGCATATTAAATTGGGAAGCGATGATCGGATTTAAAACCAAATCCTCTAAACGATTCCAATAAAGAAATCTTACTGGAATCATAATTCTTTTAAACGATTCCAAGTAGGAATCGGTTCTCGATGCCCAATCCTAAATATAGGTCAGCCATGAAGTTCAGTGTCCTGTGACAACATTATATCCATTTATATATGCCCATATATGAAAATACAGCAGGGCGCCAGCGGAGGAGCCCGCTCAAGTGCCTGCTCACCTGTTGATGCCCGCTGCATTTACAAGATAAGAGATGTTTCCACAGGTCTTCTGGATCGTCTCAAAGGTTTTCTGCACCTCCTGCTCTTTAGAGACATCACAGCTGAAAGCCACGTGGTCAGCTAGAGAGCATATACAGAAGGAATGGGAGTTTAAATGGTTACCAGACTACAGTCTGTTCACAACTGCTGCAGGTATTGTGGTTTCTTCTTTGTATTTTATAGCACAAAAGCACCAGATCAGGTAATGTGTATGTATACAACTGTGACATTTTCTTTTAGAGCTGCAAAGATTAATTGATTAATCGATTAGTTGTCAACTATTAAATTAATCGGCAACTATTTTGATAATCGATTAACCGGTTTGAGTAGTAACTAGTAATAGTAGAAATTCTCTGATTGCTGCTTGTTAAATGTGAATATGTTCTAGTTTCTTCTCTCCTCTGTGACAGTAAAACTGAATATCTTTGAGTTGTGGACAAAACAAGACATTTGAGGACGTTATGTTGGGCTTTGGGAAACACTGATCAACATTTTTCACCAGTTTCTGTCATTTTAGAGACCAAACAACTAATCGTCTAGCGAGAAAATAATCAACAGATTAATCAACAATGAAAAAAATCGTTAGTTGCAGCCCTATTTTTTTTTTTTTAATAGTTTGCATTGTTGAAGAAACAAGAAAAAAACACCAGAACCAATAGTATAGTCCATATGACAGGGCTTTCTAATCACTATCAGTTCATTGCATGAGGTGCAGTGGTGGAAGAAGTATTCAGATCCTTTACTTAAGTAAAAGTACTAATACTACACTGTAAAAACACTCTGTTATAAGTCCTGCATTGAAAATGTGACTTGAGTAAAAGTATCATCAGGAAAATGTACTTAAAGTATTTAAAAGTAAAAGTACTCAATGCAAAAAAAAATCCTCACATTTTAGAATCTACAAACGATCCAAACAGTTCTGTCGATCAACTCAGCTGGACTTGTAGGTCTATATACTGTTGGGTAGTTTAATGTCTACTAAAACAGCATATTTTAAAAACTACATGTGTTTTGTGTGCAACAATCTTATTGTGTAAAGTAACTAGTAACTAAAGCTGTAACAGATGAATGTAGTGGAGTAACTAAAGTAACTAGTAACTAAAGCTGTAACAGATGAATGTAGTGGAGTAACTAAAGTAACTAGTAACTAAAGCTGTAACAGATGAATGTAGCGGAGTAACTAAAGTAACTAGTAACAAAAGCTGTAACAGATGAATGTAGTGGAGTAACTAAAGTAACTAGTAACTAAAGCTGTAACAGATGAATGTAGTGGAGTAACTAAAGTAACTAGTAACTAAAGCTGGAACAGATGAATGTAGTGGAGTAACTAAAGTAACTAGTAACTAAAGCTGTAACAGATGAATGTAGTGGAGTAACTAAAGTAACTAGTAACAAAAGCTGGAACAGATGAATGTAGTGGAGTAACTAAAGTAACTAGTAACTAAAGTAACTAGTAACAAAAGCTGGAACAGATGAATGTAGTGGAGTAACTAAAGTAACTAGTAACTAAAGCTGTAACAGATGAATGTAGTGGAGTAACTAAAGTAACTAGTAACTAAAGCTGGAACAGATGAATGTAGTGGAGTCAAAAGTCCAATATTTCTCTCTGAAATGTAGTGGAGTAGAAGTAGAAAGTGGCACGAAAAGAAAAGACTCAACTAAAGTACAAGTACCTCAAATTTGTACTTAAGTACAGTACTTGAGTAAATGTACTTAGTTACATTCCACCACTGATGAGGTATACATGTTGCCTGCTGAAACATGCATGTTTGTGTGTGCACAGCTCCATACCTCCATGTAGAGATGCCACAGTGGCACGGGCAACATCTTCGTTCCTGGATAGAACAGCCAGCCTGCAGCCCTTCTCTGCCAGCAGGCGGGACACAGCCTTCCCGATGCCCCTGGAGCCCCCACACACCGCTGCCAGCCTGGACATGGCGGACAGCAGGACACCAAACAAGTGGGCAGGAGAGACCGCAGCACTGCACGTCACCACAGGACTGCACCACTGTATTTACAACTGTATAATGTACGTATATTGACACAAACTGTAACAAAACTAGCATGTAGCTAATGCAGCTAATGCATGTAGCTAACTCAGGCCTAAATGTAGTGAATTTATTTACCACACAAATACTGTAGAGAAAGCTACAGCTCATGCAAGCTCATGATGATAGCTGCTATGTTTCACGGTCATTTTGCTGTCTAGTAACGTTTTCAGCTAGCTTAGATAAATATGGTTGCATAATAAAGTTAATATACCTAGTTAGCTGTACCTTAGCTTATTTTTTCCGTCGGACAAAATTTGTTTCCCCGGTAAATAAGTTTACTGACTGAAAGAAGACCAAGAGCGGGCGCTTATGGACGTCGCCATGTTTCTTCTCAGTGTTGTTGCGTTGCTCGTCATTGCTCGATAGATGGCGCAGTATACACACTGCACAGACAGGACTGGTCTGGACGAAGACTGTATCAAATAGGTCTGGACTATTAACTGTTAACTGTCTATCGTCTGGACTCATTGTTTTTCATCTTGGTCAAGGTTTCTATCTTTGGAAAGCCTCTAAGCAGCCAAAGTACACGTTAATATTCGTCCACATGGATTATAAACACAACAACCTGACATTGTCTCTGTGAAAGTTGTCAGTTCACATGGCATTTAAAATAGCCCAGAAAATTTAAAAGGCCAGTAAAACTTTGACACATTATTTCCTTGTATGGGTTTGCTATTGACAATTTCGACAAGGAAGTACTCACTAATAAATTACTGTAACAGCATAATTAGCCTATGTCATGGGCATCAGCACTGAAAAAACTGTTTTTATATAGCTGCTGTTGGAAGTGTTTGCAGTGCCCAAGTTCTTGTACTTTATTAAAATGAATATTCCTATAATGTCTTTTCAATATGGAGGAATTGCTGCAATATTTTTGTAAGAATACTCTTTATTTCAGAGGAATAACTGCAGTTCTTTCTGAGTTAACGTTAAGAGAGTAGCTATTTATACTGACACACGCTGCCCTACCCAGCACACAGAAATAGCTCATTGACTGTTAATTGCAGTCATTCATTCTCCTTCTTGCTTCATGTATCATTGTTCCCCATGGAAATAGATTTCACCAGGAAAGCAAAACAGTCATTGGTGTAAAAAAAAAATAAAACTAAATAAAGTGAGTGATGTTGAGAGTGGGTGGCCTCGGCCTACACCTGGACGGTCCATCAGACCAAGACATTCTGCAGGATTGATTTGCTGAGGTTAAATCACATCCACAACCTGTGCCGGAGTGGACCTGTGACACTGAGCTTTGCGGTATGAATCATATCCATGCTGCAGCAGAAAAATACAACCATCCCAAACCGTATAATGTGCTTAAAATGTGATTACTCTTAGCACAATGTTCATTAATAAACTGTGTCTGTGTGTCAAAGAGAGAAATAGAGCTTGATTTGTATTCAGATCACCTCTCTGAACACCAAGACATTATTCCCCTCTTTCACACTTTACTGATCTAATTATACCTGCCAACAGAACCGTATTTTGCTCTCTCTCGTGTGAACGCACGCACACACACACACACACACACACACACACACACACACACACACACAGAAGCAAGAGATGTCTCTGTAACACTGTATGTACCATGAACGTACACACTCAGACAGACATATATATATATATATATATATATATATATATATATATATAGTTTTATGAAGGTACATCTTTTTTCAGTCATTACTATAACTAAAAATCGTTGAGGTTGGATCACTTAAAAGAAGAGGGGACATTTTCTTTGAACATGTATTGGTCATTTTGAAATCTCTGAAATACCAATGCATACTGAAATCTGTTCAAGGGAGCCAAATACCTGACTCCTCTGTTATGTACAGTGAAGGGTTCAAAAAGGACTTGACTGGCACTCGTTTCAGTGACTTGAAATGGCTGACACACCCTGAGCTTTAAATTATCAAGAAATTCTTAAACTTGAGACTCCTGAACTCTTTGACAGCCCTTGCAGCTATAGACCTTTTTCACAGCAGACATGTTGACATGTCATAGTAGGAAAAGCACAGGTGTATTCAAAACCATCAATGACTTAGCAGAGACACTGGTATTGTGCATGCTGACTCACTGAACTAGCTCACTGGGACACTTGATGGAACTGAGCCATCGTTAAGGTGATCAGTTTCAGCTGTGATTTTCCTACTATGACAAGTCTACATGTCTGCTGTGAAAAAGGTCCTTTAATAAAATTACCTACACTCTGTGCACACAGCTTTTTCCTGTCATTCAAATAACCACCTTACGCATTATTCAACCCACAACTCACAGTTCCGTCAGACAGCGATGATCTTTTATCAAATTCAGAATTTTGTAAGTCATGTACCAAAGTAAAACAAGTGGAGTGGCCAAAGAATACGAAACAGATGTGATGAAGTCAGACATAAAATCATTTTGCAGAATAAATTGCTACTTGTTTTTATTCCTGCTAAGTCTAGTCTTATACAATGTTGCTCATACATTGGAATAACTTATTTCCATGGTAACCCATCCTCTGCCGGGTACTGTGTGCAGCACAATGACCTCTCTGGGTGCTTGTCAGTCCCTGTCAGCGTTTCCCAGCTGAACAAGCTGGAGAGGCTCACCTCTCTTTGCAACACTGCTCTGCTGTATGGCACAGTAGAAGCTCCTCTACAGCCCATAATTACCAGCCCAACCTATTATTCCTGGAGACATTAATGACCACATGTGCCATGACTTACCCCAATCACATTTAATTAGGAACAACTGTCTTTTTTCTGGTAATTTATCATATGTGTGTATACGTTCGGTCAAATCTTAGGCTGTCTAAGCTTTGTGTTGGGACAAAGGGGAAAGGTGAGAACGTGAGTATTCAGTCAGTCCTGTCAACTGCGGTCTGTCTTTGATCATAATCCTGCCCTGGCTGCAGGTGGCCAACATAACAAGGCAACTAGAGAAAACAGAACACAACATTACTGTTATAATGAAACAATGACTTAGCCAGAGGAAATTATGGAAACCATTAGCTTTTATTGTTATAGAGATTTTAACAAAATGTGCTATTCCCTCAAATACTTCAGAATGCTTTTCACATAATAGATTTGTGCCAAATAGGTTGATTTCAGTTTCACCATTTTCAGACATACAACAGACTAACTAAAGACAAAAAAAAAGAAAAGAATCAAGTAGGTCACCTTGGCATGAGGAAAATCTGTTAAGTTGAATCAAGCAAACTTAAGTCGCCATGTGTTCCAATAAACGAAAATATAGTTTGTTAACTGTTGTAAGAAATGCTTCATGTTTTTGAGAACTGTGCAGCCTATGCATGAACAATAATAATGAAAAGTCAGTACGATTAGATATGTCATGATAGTGCATACATGTGTACATCTGTGTTGGAGTAAGTAAGACGTGTATATTAAAGGCTTACCAGTGAGAATGGAAAGACACTCAGAGGAACAGTTTAGCATATAGCCTGAGGTTGGTGTGGTGATTGCCAAGACAACATCAGATTCAATTCAGAAAGACAAAAAGGCCCTAACAGTGATTTGTACCATCCTTTTCCATACACTCCAAATTTCAAACAAAGTACAAGATATTCCAGCAGTCAGTTACACAGTGGTCCCCCTCAATTAACAACAAAAGACTACAAAAAAACCCCACAATCTATGGGTCTAATTCAATCAGTAAATTCATTTTCAAAGCCAAATTTGGCATGATTCAGTGATTGCCTCAACTTTAAAGTGTTTAAATACTCAGACCTCATAAGACTGGCTGAAGATCAGATGTGTAAGTCACATTACATTACATATTGTGGGGTCCACTGAGGCAGGAGGCCTCAGTCTATAATGTTACCTAATAATACCTTTACTTTGAAGAATTTCATTCATTTAGAGAATACGTTAGGAAAAGAGGAATTACATGTTGAGATATTTGATCTGGTGTTATTTTCCCCCCCCTCTAAAACTGCCCATTCTTTTTGTTTTATGTTCAACAAGCACCGACACTACGACCAAATCCACTCCAATCACATATACATCTTACAGTCATTCCAGTCAATACAATATTTAACATTAAAAACTTTGTATAGACGTAATGTACAACAAAACCCAACCACAAAATAAAAAACTAATAAATCAAAGGGGTCAAAGTGATCGATTTCAATAAAACCTTCTCTTTCGAGATTCAACAGAATTACACTACACATCTCTTCCTGTGGAGTGATACAATATGTTCCTTTAGGCAAATATTCTGTGCTTTAGCTAGCTGTGTTTTTTTTTTGTTGTTGCCAGAAGTCACATTAGGAATGAGTTATAGTGTACAAAAACTTGAGATCCTGCTGAAGGGTGAGTGTTTCCTGTGTGCCTTACTGTGTGTCCAGGTTAGTTTAATGACAGACTCCTTAAGAGCAGCAGGTGTCAGCCTCTGTGGAATTTGTAACAAACATAAATATACACTGAAAATAATCTGTTGTGCACTGTTACTGAAATGTTACGTTGCTCTTATAATGTAGAGCTACGTCTGGGTTTGGCTATTGCCAAAGGGGTTAGGAGAGAAGCTACTCTGGTCAGTAAATACAAAGAAGGTACAAAGTAAGCAATGTTTGACTGCAAGTCTATATTGGAGTGTGGTTTCCACATAAGCACAAGGCATAACCAAACTGTCCTGCAACACAAGTAACACCATTTTGTCTCTTATGGGAGGCTTTGCTCATCACATGCAAATATTTGATCACTGCAGGTAACGGAGTCCTTAGCACTTCAGCCTCAGCCTCAGCCACACCAGGGAAAACAAACTGGAGGCCTGTGAATGGCCCACAGAAATATTTTGTGATGTGCAATGTTCACATGGCTGTGAATTGTAGCTTGAATGTGCAATACGGCAGATCTCTCTTATGATCCTCAGGTTTAGGTAATGCCTTTAGAGCTGGGGAAGTATCCTTTTTCCTACCTACAGCACAAGCGATGATGACAATGCTCATTTGTTGTGGTCTGGTGCATCTGATATACCTACTCCTATCTGCTGACAGTTTGATATCATGGTAAAACAGCAGTCAGAGAAAGAAAAGTGTAACTGATGTTGGAAAATGTAGCATACGGCATGTGCCAGCCTAACCCCTTAATGTGTTGCACTACAAAAAGGCCAATCTATGAAATAAGTTAAATGTGTAACATATCTATATCAACAGCTCATACTGGTTGTTTTAGGACTAATCTTCTTTGTGTCCTTATGTACAATAAAGTGAGGAACAGTACAAGGCACACATTTAACAGCTGAATTGTTACAAAGATATAAATAACCAACAAAAAGGAAACGTTCATGAGTAGTGTGCTCTCCTCTAACTCTGTCCACTGTGTATTCTGTTCGTCACCGCAGCTCTCTCTCATGTGCCACTAGCGGGGTAGTTTCCGGTGGCCAGAGCCACGGTGGGCTCTAAGGAGTTAAAGTGTCCATATGATGGGCCTGTGCTAGCAACCTTTCAAGCGATGATCCGTTTGGTTAGCATGTTGACACACTGTAGCGAGGCGAGCAGCGGTCTGCTTGGTCATGGTGGTGGTGTTGACCATGGTTCACCGTAATGTGTGTATTAGATGCTGTCTACAAAGCTGCCGGGGAACAATCCGGTCCTGCCGTTCCGCTGCAGTGTGCCTTTGAACCAGCCGTCCTCCCTCTTCCTGTGAACAAACACAATGTCGCCCTCCTTAAGTTCCAGCTCAGCCTCGCTCTGGGGAGGATATGATACTACCACTCTGTACCTGGGGGAGGACAGCCAGAGGCACAGTCAGTGACTGATATACACTGCAACAATGACAAGTGATAAGTCACGATGCTTGTAATATAGTGTTACACTTTCTTTAAAAAGGACAAAGCAGGACAATCACAAACAACGCTTTGTAGCAGAAGATTTAGATCAATGTACCTCTCACATATGATGGGCCGTGCATCGTGTTGTTGAGATAAGAGAGAGGAGCACGGCTGGCGAGGAGGAGGAGCAATAGGTGCACATCCATCAAGGGGACTGCTCTTCCGATGGGAGGACTCCGGCGCTGAGGAGGAGGAAAAGGCAGCAGCAGCAGTTTCGGGCTCGAGGCAGCTGACAGAGCTGGAGGGAGGGGAGGTGTCAGGCCCCACAGCGCCATGAAGTACCTCTCCTGCAGCAGCTTGTTCCGCCTCCAGGGTAGGAGAGGAGGGTGGTGAAGGACGAGACTTCTTCTTATTGGACAACATCTTCAGAAGACCTTTCTTTTCTCTCTGCAGCAACAACCGCAACATCATAACTTGTTTGTTAGAGAACAACTCCTGAGGCATAAGTCATTTTCGCAAGCCGCAGACAGGTATAATCTAGTGCCTGGAACTCGTTGTCTCTTTGCCACTGACACACACACACAGAGTAAGAGAAATTCCTATTTTTAGCACAGAGATTTTGAACTAAAGGTTGGAAGTGAGGAAAAAAAAACAGCCACTGTCTGTTGCAAAAGACAGAAACAATAATAATATAATAACATCCCTGTTGATTACTACTGGTGAATCCTATCAGTGTGATTAGCATTCTATCAGATCTCATCAGGAATCTTAGACAATCCCAACCACAAGTTAGTCAAATATGCTAGATCTGAAGACAAGTCAGAAGTCTCTCTACTATAATTAAACATGCACACATCTAGTGCAAATAGCAGCAAAATGGATAATTAGATACAGATCATGTTAATTAAGCAAATGGAAGCACTGAAATATTTAGACATATCCAACCTTGACGTCCTTGTCCAGTCGGCAAGCGAGAGCTGCGCTGTTAGATGTGGAATTGAGAGCAGAGCTGTTCCCAGAGCCGGGGACAGTGAAGACAGCTACAGGTCTCAAAGCATCACCCTCCAAAGATGCAGCACTGACATTGGGTGGGGTTAGAGACGCAGCGGCACAGCCCATTGCCACTCCAGCCCGGGAACAGCATTGAGCAGGATTGGAAGAAGGCTGCGGGCACACTGTAAGGTTTGGGAGATAGGCCACAGGTGTTGCAGACTGGATGGGTGTCACAGCTGCTGTGGGCCGGTCCTGACTGTGGCACGCAGCTGCAAATGGGATATAAAACAATATTACACATTTAAAACCCCTTATATACAACAAGCCAACATCCGGAATACATTTTTCTCCTGGTAAATGTACCTGTCCTGACCGCATTGCGAGCCTGATTCACAGTCATCTGGGAGCTGACATGCAGAGGGATTTTTGGCTGTTGACCTGTGGCTGTCTGGGCTGCTGTTACCACAGCTGCAGGTTGGGAGTTTGCAGGTACAGCACTGGAGCACACGGCGATGGCTTTGTTAAAATCAGGACCTGGAACAATGGCTCCAAGGGCTGCAGAAGAGGGGCTGATGATGGTGACCCCTCTACCAGCCTGAGTGCACAGACTCATGGGCACTTTGGGCTGGCTGCTCCCTGATGCTGTCCTGAAAGGGAAAGGGGCATAAAGATGGGTAAGACCTAGCAGCCTGAGGCAACAGGAGGGCATTTTGACCGACAGGATGTTTTTATACCTCATAAATTGTGTTAGGTTTTCATGTCAAAAAATATGAGGCAACTCTTCTAATGTGTAATTAGAACAGCTTCTAATTATTGTTAGTTTGAATCAATAGGTTTTCTATTATTCTTCTGAAACTGTTGCACAAGTTGAAACAGTGACGATCACACATATCTATATAACATAACCCACAGACAGACACTGAAATCATGAAAATAAATTACATAGTTACACTTTACAATGAATTTGCATAGCAACCAAAAGCTATGCCTCATGGGATTCATTTGCAAAGTTGGAATGTTTCTTTGGTCAAAAAGATGTAAAATAAAGTTAAGTGCAGATAAGTATGGTGGTATTTACATAGCATTTTTCTTTATAAAGTGCTTCACAATAACAGCATTGAATAAAACAACAAAAAAGAACAATGTAACTACAACAAAGTAGAATTTACTAAACAGAAATAAAACTAAAATGGCTCCACCGTGTAGAGCCCGATAGTTAATAAGTTATCTAAAAAAATAACAAACCGATGCATGCATGACAGACAAATGGATGTAAAACCAGGCGTGTGTATGTGTGCATGTTTTACATGACTGACCTGCTGACTGGGCTCATGTAGTTCCCAGGGAAGACTCCAATCTTGCCCGTGTGCATTGAGGTGCCCTTGAACCAGCCATCCTGACAGCGTTCCAGCACCAGAAACATCTCTCCCTTCCTTAGTTCCAGCTCATCCTCCTTACGGGGAGTATAGGGGAACATAGCCACATAGCTAGATCCAGAACAAACAGTAGAAAAAAAGATTTTTACAAACACAAATTACAAACTCACAAACCCCAACATGGCGCTAGCACGGATAATCTTCTCCCGTATGGAAATAAAAGCGGTTCAACACTTTGTACAGCATGCCATTTCTTCCGGATTAATGTCGCTCTCTAGTTGTACATCTGTCATCATCTACTCGGAGACCCTCCAGCAGAGACTGTGCCCTCTGACCCAGAGGAAATCAGCACTGGAGGATAAAACAATTTGCAGGTCAAACAGCCAAGAAGATAGGAGTCTCAGCTGGGATGTTTTCCGTCTGATTTCAGTGTTGTCAGGGGAAGGGAACATAAATGCCTCAGAGTCTGACATGCATGCACAGGCAGACACAGATGACGGCAAAGAAGCAGGCATGGGTGGATCTAATTCTTAGCAGGTGTATGGTGCCTTGAAGGAGTAATGAGGGTAAAGGTGGGAAGGTCAAAGGTCAGGGGTGACAGAGGGGATTCTCCAATGAGACCCTGGAGACTGTCACCCACAGGTTTTGACCCTGTCACCTACGCACATGCTCACACTTTGCAGCCTCACACTGACAGCTGAGGGGGGTCATAGACAGGCGAAGCTTTCCCCTTCTGGACCGAACATTTCCATTAAGGCCCTTGGCCATCGGTGCATAAACCGCTTCTGACATTTCACTGCACATTTAAGAAGACTGCATATTTTTGTGTGGGACTGTTTTTATAACTCACACTGTGGGTCTTTGTCTCCCACTTTGGTCGCTTATGCTGGGGGAGGGTCTCTGTCCAGCAGCCAATGAATATGCTGCTCCATCAACGGAGGACTGTGGGGGAGGAGGTGGGGGTGGTGGGAGAGCATCCTTGTAAAAGAAGAACAGAATATCATATTAGTAGTTAGATAGTATCAACATTTAATTACAATTCATTTATTCATTATGTCCTCTCAGTACGGCGCAGAAAGACAAAAACAAGTAACATGAGTCTAAAAAAAACAGAGAGTGTGTTGCGTAAGTGGAGAAACCAGCTTGTTTATGAGGAACAAAGAGGGGAAAGAGAATGAGAGATCATCTGTCATCTGGGATATTCCCTCCGGTTTGCCGATACTCAGGGAGAGTCTAGTTTGGCAGACACGATAGCCCTGTCCCCGACTTCCCCTTGAGCGGAGAATATCCTATTCTGCTTGTTTGTTTGTTGCCAGGAGACCACATAGCTAGATGTTAAATCCATTGTTATTAATTGGGACCATATGAAATTCAAAACATGTCAGTTGACACACTTCAGAGCAACCCTCAAACCAAGCATGAGTGGATTCATCTTGACTTGTTTTCCCTTGTTGAGCATCTGTAATGTCAAAGTAGTCTCACCCTTTTAACTAGAGGCTGATGATCGCAGCATGCTGTAAGAAGAGACCTAGAACAATGCTTGTATCTTTTGTGTACTACTGGATTACACGATTAAAAAGTAAGTCACCAACCTCGGAGTCTAACCCTGATCTCTGGGTTGATTTACCCTGAGATGGAAACTCTTGAGTTTTCGGCTTCCAGAACAGCTGATTTGAGTTGGTTCAATCAACTCAGAGTAGGTTCACTCAGAGTTAAGCATGTGAAACCACCACTATAAAAAGGCAGCATGAATGGAGCCATGATACTACGATTCACCATGGCAACAACTACAAAAAAACAAATCGGTCGCTGTACTTTACCCCTCTGGAACTGGAAATACTCATGCGCAAATACAGCGAGTTTGAACATATATTTTGTAAAAAAGCAACACGGCTGCTGCTGCAAAAGAGCGCCAACTGGCGTGGGAGAACATTGCTGCTCGAGTCAATGCTTAAGTTCCAATGAAGTGTATTCATTTTATATTTAATCACAAGTATATTATTACTGGTGAAAACTGGTGAAATGGTATTGAACCTATAATCTATTTCATAGTTGCAATCCTGTGGGCGAAAAAGTAGCCGACTACTAATCCCATTCTGAGGTTGCAGCACCATGTCATTAACAGAATTATAATTTCTAATAATTTATTTCAACTGGTTTTACATCATTCACCTGCAATACTGTGGAACTCCTCTTTAATGGCTCTCACTGGTTTGTGTCCCGGGAACACTACAAAAACGTCTAAAAAAAGCTTCAGAGCGAGGCACACCTTTCTGTCGGCGCTCTGCATACAGTGGCTTTACTAATATGCTCCGCAACACCAGTGTTGTAAAGAAAACTGCCGTTTGCAAAAAAAACATAATGCGACACAAAGAATCTTCTGGGATGTAAGAGCATGTCCACGATGGGTGACGTTAGTGATATGAGGACGGATAAGGTTATGTAGGCTACATAACTGATAGACTGGGAAGAAAAATGATAGTGCTCAAATGAAAGTATATCTGTAGTCAGGCCTCAATATCCTCTCCAGACGTATGTTTAACTCCCTGAGAAGTGATACAGCTTTTTCACCAACGGGATCGTCGACAAAAGGAAATGCTTTTTTTTTTATATAGTCTGCCTAACACAGTTAATATTCATGCAGATAACAAACTGGTCTAAAATGCGCCTGATACAGACTGAATGAATGAATGAGGAAATGAAAGAGCGCTGTGTCAGAGGGAGGAGACTGAGAGAAGAAAACCTGCTTCCGACCAGGTTAGGTTCACAGACTCAGTTACCATAGTAACAGACTCTGAGGTTAAGTTACCTCTCTTTCTCAAACGGGCTGGAGTTACCCCTCTTTCTCAGGTTTGATTTACCTCTCTTTCTGAAACAGAAAACCCAGAGTTTCCCTCATCTCAGGGTTAACAAACTCAGAGTTTTCACTAAACCTGCTTTCTGAAATGGGCCTCAGCTGTGTCAAACTGAAGCATGTGAAAACAACATTACACTATACACACGTTTAGAAATTGTGAAAAACTAAAAGCCCAAATGAGAGAAGTGTGTCAGAATAAACTCCTATACCTAGGAGCAAGTCAAGTCTTTCCAAGCTCAACTTTGCCAGCACTGAGCAGCAGAGTAATTGCTTCCATGACACAATGGTGGAGGAGAGAGGCACTCAGACAGTCCTGTGGTATTTGTGTATGGGTGAGTGTCGATGTGCATTTCGGTTTACTGCTGACGCTTGAGCTGAGATAATTAGGTTGCCTGCAGGCTAGAGAAATCATCTGTACAAAAACATCATGTAGGGTTCCCAAGTGAAGCGGTGAGCTCAACCTTTTGTGAACACATTCCTGCTCATTCAGAAACTCCACATGCCAGAGCATACACATAGACAGAGAGGAAGTGTGCTTGCTGTTTCGTGTGGGATGAAGGGATTTCTTGACATTTTTAGTACTGATTGTTTTCCTTCAGCAGAAAACATGTGAAGTAAATTTTTTGCTCAAAAAGGTTCCTCCATGTCGCAAGCTTTATGAAGTTTGTTGACAAATTGTAACATAATAAAGCTACTGTATCTTATTCTACAGAGAATCCAGATTAACACAGGTTCACAACCTGAAGTAACTATGTTGCTTGTTAGCAGCTGATGGGGAGTGCTATGAGGCAGTTCTTCTCATCAAAACAAACTCATCTTCTCAGAGGAAAGAAAATGTTTTGAAGGTGATATTACTATTTGCATTGATTAATTCAAGCCATTGTTTACAGAGAATGTTATATTGTATACTTCTATACCATTTATTGTGAACATGTGTTGGATTAAAATAGCAAGTCTATTTAATGGATACAAACAATGTCTCAGAATGACACATACACACAATGATTCAACTGTCTAATCAAAATAATGTGAAAATAGTCTCAACTGTCTGCAGAAAAAAACTTGATATAAATATATATTTCCTGCGGCTTCAGTCGTAGAAACATGCCATACATATACACACACATACACACACACACACACACACATATATATATATATAAAATCTGTTTAGTACTCCAGAAATAGCCACATATTAACTTTGAATAATTTACTCCAATAATGTTGAACTGTTTAGTTGTTGCTCTGGCCTGGTGTTTGTAAGACTGATAAGACCTGCAAAGGATTTCACTTACCACAGTGATGGAAGTGTAGCTCGTCTCCGAGGGAAATGTGAAGACCGTTGCTGTGGTAACTGGACTACTAGGGGGTGGGGTCACAATTAGTCCAGTTGTGCAAATGTGTACCTATCAACAAAAGGGAAATGTGGACCATAAAATATACCATAATGAATACAATGTTAGCAACAAGCTCCACTCACACATGAATAATAGAAATGTGCTTAGGTCAGCAGTGCATGCGTGTAATCAGTCAGTAATGTCATGTAATGCCATCAGATTTCACATAGGAAGTAAAAAACATTGGAATCATACATCATCATATGGAAACATGACCCACAGTATTTTAAGAGCAAAACACACCACAATTTCATAAAAAAAATAAAATAAATAAATAAACATTCTCCCCCCTCTCCTGTCACATTGTATGTAATCATTCTCACAGAACAGTGATGCACACATGTGGAATTGTATCCTGGTGACTTAGACATAACCACAATGGTGGTCTGATGATCTAATTGGCCAATGGAAACCAGGTGACCACCCAGCAAGACATTTCATTGGGCATATGAAGAGGGGTGCTTTCTGCAACCAGTCATCCACGTGAGTCATGGTGGTGTCCTAGTAACAAGGCCATACTGTTGGACACACAATATCCCCCTGTAGCCTCTGGTCTCTCTCCATGCATGACTGCTCCAGACAGAGCCGCCTCTTAAGGTGAACCTTTCAGAAAGCAGACAAACCTCAGATTCAATCTTCACTGCTTCCTTATCTATTGTGCACTGGGTGTGCCAAAGGAAAGCCAAATGTAACAGTGTGCTGCTCAGAGGTGACACTGTTGGTGAAATGTTGCCTGCAAACAAATAATTAACAGTAAAGTAGAGGGCAAGGTATGCTATGCTAATTTAAATAAGTAAATTTCCTTTAGAATTGAGGAGAAATGCCATCAACAGCAGCTTGTTTTCATTCTTTGACAATTCTTCCTCGTCTTGTCTAGTACATTTGTAGATCAGAGGCATATTCATTTCCAAGATGGACTACTCAGCCCCCTAGGCAACTGGGGCTTACCTTTGTTGTTTTTTTGTCTGTGTGCTGGAAGGAGAGAAGATGAGTAGAGGTAAAGGAGAAGGAGAGCCAGACAAGGTCCAGAATATAACCTGATTTATGGTGATTTTATGTATGAATATGAAAAACTTCAAATTGACTGGAATGGCCTCCCGAGTAAAATGATTTTTTTTTAAATTAATGATTATAAATATGGTGGGTAAATAAATTATAAACACCTAACACACAACGAAGGAACCCCGTTCCTGACATTTTTTAAAAATGAAAACCTTTCTGAGAGCATTCGTGACGTGAGATGGCTGATGTCCGTAAACACACTTGCTGTCAGAGCTGTTGTGTCTTGGAGTTGATATGTAACAACAACAAAATGTCCAATGATTTACTGCGACGAAGATGAGACACAACAGCATCTCTTAATGGACTGCTACAGAGCAAAAGAAGTCTGGAACAAGTTAAAAGTGTATGGTGTCAATTTTGATCTTTCATATAAATCTGTAATGTACTGTATTATTGATGAGACTCTACCAGAGAAACACAAGGAACTGATACAAATAATCATATGTATTGTATGCTTCAAATTGTGGAAAACAAGAAGCTGTATGGTTATTCAACAGACTGTTATATATAGCGGTGACGTGTGCAAACAAGTGCTCTCTGAGCTAAGGAGAAGAAGAACGCTGGACACAGAACAGCTTCTTCCTTCTTCACTTTGACCCTGTGAATTACAGCACTTTATGAACGACTCTATGCACTTTATGAAAGACTATATGCACTGGACACACCTTACAAAGCTTCATTTGCACATCTTGTTTCATTAGTTAAATTTTGTAACTGTTGTATTGTTTATATTTTGATTGTTATAAAATGTAGCTTACTGTATGTCTAATTTCTAAATTGTAACCTGTAAAACCTTAATAAAGCTCTATTAGTAAAGGGGGAGAGTAGAGAGAAAAGATGCTGTGCATGCAGTGCCTGGAGTGTCTCTGTTATGTTTTTATTAAACACAGTGATGTGTGAATCAAATATACTGTTGGCCCAGTTGCCACTAGGGAGGATCAGTTCAAAGGCGCAGATATGATGTATTTTATTTTAAAAGTATCCTGATAATGATTAGTGGGAAAGGTCTGGAGTCATTAAAAATCGGATTGCACCTTCTGCAAGGATAGAAGTATTTGATTATACACGAATAATATCAACATAAAAAAGGTTTGGAATAAATAAAAACCCCAAAAAAACAGAACATCCGCAAGATCCACTTTACTGTAGACGAGCACTCTCCTCGTCTCCCTTTCACTAAGAAGCACATAAACACATACACTGTAGATAAAAGATTAATGATTGAGCTTAATAGGGAGTTTTGAAACATAGCATTTCAGAACGTCTGCAGTAACCAGACAACACAGAAAGGACATTTCCCAGAAAAACAAACAATTAGGAAGAAATTAATGGAAAAAAAAAAAGAGTTATCTACAAGCTCCCAGAACCACCAAGTGTGACAACATTGCCGATGCTGGTGTATAATGAGTAATCTGTCTCTGAATATTGACAAACCACTGCCCCTTGGGAAAAGAAAAAAAAAAGCCAGCTATTGTATGAACATGCCAGTAGACATTTAAAATATTAAGAACAAGATAAAAATATTGAAATCCTGAGACAAATTACCTTCACCTGATTAGACTTTATGCTTGTTCCTCAAACGTGTAGTAACACTTATAGAATCCTTAACAAATGGTGAACATGAATTCATTACTGTTTAATGGTTCTAAATCACCGTATAATGGGTAACCCTATTTGATGAATTCCATATGTTAACTTGGCATTTTTGTTTGTTGTATATTTGAGTTAAAGTCATAGAGAGCCTCAGACTAAGATAAACAGCAGGACACTTGTAAATCTGCTTGTCTGTTGTTCTTACAGTCTAGCACCAAGTCAAAGCCAATCTCCAGCGGCTTGCAACCATAAAGCAGCTGCGAGTTCCTGTCATGTTGGGATTGGTGTGGAAACCTTGAGGGCTGAGCTGGAGTCGTTTTTGCGGATGAGTGGAGTCACGCATCCATGATTTCAAACGCTTGGATGGAGCAATGGCCTGTTTGGTATGATGGGGAAAAGGGAAGTCAGTCTAATAGCTGACAGAAGGAGAGCGGAGCCTTTGAACAGCAACAAACATCTTGTAAAAACAAAAAGAGCTGAAGCTGAACTCAGCTTTCCAGCTGCATGATTTTGTCTTTTTTTGTCTTTTCTTTTTTCAGTTTTGCATTTAAATGCAACTCAACATGATCAGCTGGTTGAGAGAGTCCTCTCATTCAGAACATTGGATTAAAGAAGAACACCAAGTGTTGTATTAAATTATGGTACATATTAATGTTGCAAGTGTTGCAGATTTCTCCATTTTGTTTTTAAGTGCCACATTCTTCTACGTACTGCTATGTAATTATGAGAAGAAAAAAACTTAGGACAAAGACATCCTTTAAACAGCTAAATATTTGGTATTTTGTATTTGCACTCTTTCCTCCTTTGTACTGCAACAGCTGCACAACAATTTTGTCGGGACAAATGTAGTTCTATCTTATCTTATCTTAAAAGGAGCTTATTTGTCATACAGCACTCTTCTGTTTTCAGTCAACACATAGGTACAACTTCTAGGAAGGGACCTGCAATGCAGCAGCCACTCTCCTTTACCCCCTCCCTTCCTGTGGAGTATCCTACCTGTGAAGGTGCGCTGCAGGAAAGCCCCCCGCTGATCTCTCCAATTCGGGCAGCTGCTGTGGGGTTGCTGGAGCTGATGAGGACAGGCCCACTGATTTCCATGGAGTGGCGCTGGGGGGGAGGAGCTAGCATGGGTTTGTGGGACATGGTGAGAGAGGTGAAGGAATGTCGCTTTTTGCTGTTCTTCTTCTCCCCTGCACGCTGGGCACCATTGCTCTGGGGCCCCGAGGAGGCCCCCTCACCAGAGTCTCCACTGGAGTCTGACGGCTTGTCTAACTCTATAAGCTGCCGAGCTGCCGAGTTGAACTGTGAGAGGGGAAGAGAGGCAGGGGGCAATGAAGACAGAGTAGTAAGGTGGAAATAACAGAGGGGGAGGCATGATGGAGCTAGGAGCATTAATGTGATCATGAAAACTGTCACTCTCTATAATATAGTTGTCATGGAAGACCTCCATCTTTATCTAGTCTGTGGAGATGAGATCAGGTCATTATAGTGTGAGGGAGCTGAATCTTCTGAGGCAGCTCTCAAACTGCAGGCTTTGTGACCCTTTCAGGCACCGTAATGTGCAACTCTTAGGTAAAAATCAAAGGAGGACACTAAAAAGGTTTCAGTTAATTAGAGGGTGCTCTCACTTGCTGTCACACGTTGCCCCAAGCAGCTCCCTCTACTTAGGACATAAAAGCCAAGCATTTCACTCCAATCCAAGAGACAGTCTGCACAGGTTCATCACTGACATGTCAGCACATTAAGTCAGATAAGAGGGATTAAGAACAAAATACCAGGTGGGGAACCATAACCTTATTAAATTGAAGGCCACCTCTAACAGCAATTGTAGATTATTGTATATAAACAACTGAAAGGAAACAAAAGCTCCTAAGGTTTTAGGTTGTTAATGAAAACGCTATGACCTAGATATTCACTGGTTGTGCACAACCAAACAAACATTTTGGGATGCTCTATATGTTTCTGATGCCACTGCATTTGTTAACGAAATCCTGAGCATGACTGCATACTATCTCGTTAGAGGAGAACAAAATATTCTATTCTGCTACTGCTTTAGCTTCAGACATAGTCTGCATTCTGCAAAAGACCTCACTCAGTGTATAAAAATATGAATATAAAAAGGATAGAATACACATGAAAGGAATAAAGAAAACTGTCACAGCTTTGAAAAAAAAAAATCCTTTTCCACAGACTAACCTCAAAACACTTCTGCAATGCTTCAATCATGTACCTTATTTAAGACTGAAACTTTATTCTGAGATTCTTCCATTGTGCAAAACAGGTTTTGATATTTGATATATTTTGTCTGCTTGTTTATAATATTCATAACAATAGAACGCACACTGCCAAGTGAAAAACAAAATCATCTTTAAAAGGACAATTTATTTAATTCTGTCTGGATTATTCCTAAAGCTTTTAAGTGAGACCTGTGGAGCTCAGAGCGGGAGAGACTGTGACTGTCTAAATCTTCAAAGACGTGTTTCGTGATTCTATGAAACATATGATTATTTCAAAAGGAAGAGAAGTATCATAGACAAATTTACAAGATGCATATGGAAAGAAGTCTAAGTTCAGAGGATCTCGGCACTTCGCTGATCTTCATGTAGGACTTATTCCACCAATGATTCTTGACATTTTGACATTAAGGAATCTAGTTAATTTTCTTACCTCAACATATGAGATGGGGAAAATTCCAATTTTATCTCCCAGCATTCCCTCTGCCCAGTTTTCATCCACTCTGCGGATCACAGTCAGGATATCATCCTGTAATTCAAGAGGGGCGCTGCATGAGGTAGAACCTAATTAAGGATGCTGCTAACTAAGAGTGTTTCTCATCCTCGAGGACCAAACCCTGAACAGAAATAATGAGATCGTGACGATGTTTCATTAAAAGGGACGTGCCCAAGAGTAAAATCCCTGGAGTCTAAGTTTTGGCATTCGGTTTGGAAAACTACTTAGTAAGCTTGTTTCTGTTTTTGCTCATGATGTGGCATATAAACAGCTGATGACAGAACGCAAAAACATGTATGACCCAAACTGCTGTACAGATATAACCACTCAATTACTGTAGTTAAGCCATGCCTTGCCCTATGTGGCAGTCATTCTATCCAGCCTAATTACAGTTGTTAATCAAGAAGCTCAAAATCTAAATCATTTCTCCAGGCGTTTAAGTTAACAGCCCTTACATTCTAACGCACACATAACTTAAGAAAATGAATGCTTAGAAGACAGCGTGTCACTGTAATGAGAGGTATTTTTGTTTTACTACAGCGACCATGTAGCAGAACGGTGGGTGTTGCAGTGCTACTGTGCTACCTTGGAGAAGGGCAGGCAGTCCTTGTCTGCCTCCTTGTCTTTGAGCTCAAAGTCATAGAGAGCTTTGCACTGAGGTGGTGGTTGTGGCAGCGGCTTGATGACCTGGACGAAGTTGGTGGGGAAGAAGCCATGAACTCCACCCATCTCCCCGTGGTACCAGTTCTCGTCCACTTGCCGTCGCAGGATGATAACGTCACCCTTGCTGAACTTGAGGTCTCCTGGTTCCTTGCCATCGTAGTTGTAGAGGGCTTTGGCACAAGGGAGCTGGGGTACACCCTACAAACAGAGATCGAGGTTTGTAGTTGATTCATAAGATTAAGTGTAGTTGGTGTGCATACTACATTTGCTTGGGGATAGGAAAGGAAGAAGTTTTTTTAAAAAGGTTTAAAATAAAAAAATAAAAAATTGCAGTAGTAGAAAGACAGCTCTGCGAAAAAATTAATAATAATTTCTTTTTTTTAAGGAAAAGTATTTTGCTTTCTCTTTGTGAAGTTAGTTCAGGCTTAGTTGTAAGATTTATACAAAATAAATTACCAATCAGACATTTTTCAGAAAGGTACTAGAGCAGTGCTCGAGAACAGGGCAATGGACAATATTCGAGCTTAGACCCCTAGAGGCACTGTAACAAGCTTGACAACAGCCCATAACCAAGACTGATTGTAAAACCAGGCTCTATGGGAAAGGAAATAGTACATGTTTTTGGACACTACAAACAAAAAGAGATAGGCTACAGAAATGATGGAATGTATGTTTTCCCAGAGACAGTAAACCGTCCTGTTTGTTCCCTGATAGTTAAAAGGTCTCTGTTGTGTGTTCAAAGTTTAAGTGTGATGAGCCTGGCTGGTTGTGACTAGCTGACTAGCGCCTTCAGAAGGCCCAGGGCTCCATCCCTTTATCTTGCAGAGGAAGGTTTTGTATCTCAGGCTGCTAGCCTGAAGTCCTGAAAGGCCCATTCAGGGAATGACAATCCGGGGAAAGAGGGACAGCGAGTAGGGGGGAGTAGCAGGATAGAGAAGCATCAATGTTCTCCATTCAGGGTGGGTGTCCATGAGGAAGGCTTCAGTCCAAACCAACCCCCCACCATTTATCCCACTGCTGTTCCGACATCTTTTGCAGTGCTCAGAATCACAAACACTACTAATCAACTGGATCTCAACTCTGGAACTGACACTAGGGAGTCAACAAGGAATATAAACAGTGATAAGAAACATGGCTAGAACTCAGGCAGATACTACTATGGTGAGAAAGTGAGCCAGAGCGAGAGGGGTTAAAAGCAGAGTTTGGAGCAGGCTCTGCAGTCTTGTTAAAGGCTAATGAACCGTTTAAAGGCTCAGAGGAGAATAAAAGTACAGAATGAGCCGTGATGGTGAGCCAGGGTGACATTACCCTGCTGCAGAGAATCACACAGCCTAAGGCACAGAGCCAATCGGGCTCTGGCTCTGCTGGTCCAGTCTATGGGGAGGGAGCAGTGGGAGGAGGTGTACTGCAGCCCCCTGCACACTGCACTGGAACTGGGCCTCCTTTCAGGGGAAAACAGGGCTTTTGAGCCCACCCAGGCCTGGCAGAGAGTTTTGTGAGGAAAATGCAAATGAGAGTAGAAGCTCTGCCATTTTTGTTGCAAATGACAGAACAGGTTCAAGCGACACAAAGCCAATGGTATCTAATTGCATGGCAAATATGAAATGCTTGTCCCCTTGAAACTGTGAAGTTAGTGAGCACTTGTTTGTACACCGAGGCCAAGGCTTAATAAAACCTTAGTTTAGTAGTAGCACAGTGTCCAAAGTCAGCATTGTTATGCAATTGTTTTTGTACATGGTAAAAGGGATTGTACTCATAAAATGTGTTATTAAATAAGGTCTTGCATGTACAAAACACTGGGCTAGAAAAATATGTCCTTACTATTAGCCAGAATGGTTAGGTGAGACTGGCAGGAAGTCAAGATTCTCCTACTGATTTCTATTGAATTAGCAGTTTACGTTCTAAGTTCTATACTGGACAACACAGAACAAACTTCTGACAGGGTAATATGTTTTGTTCCCAAACTCACTTATTGCCTACGTCTCAGCTTGTTTTTAAACTCCCTTTTCTGGCCTCATAAAAGAGGAGTAGTCAGCAGAGGTACATTTCCATGTTTCACTTGGCTTAACATAGTGAGAAGGAGAGAGAGAGAAAATCAAGAGATTGACAACAAGGGCCTCTGGATATAAGTGGTGATGTGGGTGTGCCATTCTGGGGAGGGGTGACGGCTCTGAGGGTTAATATCCGGTTTGCGTCCATGGAGACAGTGCTGTTGTGTCTGCAGTGCATAAAGGAGCACCATCAGTCCTGACCAAACACTGTGCTTTAAGAGTTGCAACAACACAAATGCTATATAAAAAATAAATAAATTAAAAAGAAAAGTCTCATCTCAGACTGCCAGGAACACAAATGCAGACATCACATTAACACACATAGATGCACACAGATCCTCCTTGCCTTTATCACTTTTAAACCCACTGTAGGGGCGGCACAAGACTGCATTGAGGTACATATCTGCATGAATCTCTGCCATAGAAAAAGCCAGGTCCTGCATTCAGGTACTACACCAAAAACCCAGGATAAAAGACAACAGATTTAATTTTTCTGGTCTAAGGGGGGAGCAAGCTAGTTTTTTTTTCCTGACTCCACCTCTCCAATTGTTCTGAACATCTGTGGTAAAAGTTTATGGAAGTAATTATACAGCAGCATACACCACTGTTGGGCTGCTGTATCAGAGTAATACAACTTCTGACTTCTAGCCTCTTTAAAGATTTAAAGTAGATGATTACCCACAGCAGCAACACCCCCACTGCTTCTTTATTTTAAGGCCCCCAACATGGCCTGGTTATAATTTATAATTATTACAATTACATAAAAACGTGTAAAATAAAACTTTATAATGCATATTCACTTTTTATCATTCCTAAACTACCAATAATACCATTCAGCAGCCCACTTTTTTCAAACTGGTAGCATGTATTAACTAAGATAGCAGATAAGTAATTTGGTAACACAAATATTTTGTTTCACAGACGGCTTGACATACGTATATTCCGATCAGTAAAGCATATTACCAGTTAAAATGAGTCCTTTGAGGATTTAATGCCATTACCCTGTATCACAACCGCTTCACACCACATTTTTGAGTTGTTAATAGTTGTAGGAAGTACAACTATCAGAAAAAAGTAATTTGTTTAACGGAAACGTCTACCCCTGAAAACCAAAGCAAACTAGCTTTGCGTTCAAAATCAAGACCCGCAACTTAACAGGTTTATATTCAACTTTTCTCCACCAATTTTCAACCGAGAAGACGGGTTAGATGGGGCCAGGTCTTAATTCGCAACAAGCATGTGTGAGAACAGTGCCTTCTATTACTTACGGTTAGAAAAGGCTCAGCAAAACACATTTGGATTCTATGAAAACAGAAGTCTGAAGCACTCATTTTCCTTTTGGAGCTAGATGACTGGATAGATCATTACATTTTTTACTTGCAGTAGAGTCTTAATGCGGTTATCCAACCTATATGTATGAGTGAGAGACGGCCAGATAGACGAAACAAAGACCGAGAAAGCGAGAGGAAAAGAGAGAGAGATTAGGCTCAATGTGCAGAGCATCAGCTGGTGTGTGCAATTACTCTTGTACTGTAGATAATGCAATTAGACCTGTGTGCTAAAGGGATTTGGCTGTTATAGTGTCCTCTTCCACAACACTGGATTATAACTGAATTACCCAAGTGTTATGCTCTACAGCACAGCCGAATGTCAACAACCAGTGAGCAGACAAGCATACAAACACAATGCATGCATGCATGTAGTGCTACGGAGTAAGACTAGGTCAAATGGGGATAATTACACTAGCTTGTCTTCACACAGTAATGTTTGCAAAAGAGATTTTGAAAGACAAAGAAATAGGCGTCCTGTAGGTCTGTCACAGATGTAGTATCAACACACTGTTGAATTGTTATGCTATAGGCGAAACATGGTTCAGACAATCAACCAGCTCAATAAAATCACAATAAATTATGAACCTGCTATTGTGAATACGTCAAGGTTAGGGGTAGCTTTTGCTCTGTCAGCTGTCCAAGGGTTGTGTGTAACCACAGTAGACAGAGACCTTTACCCCGTGTGTGTAAGTGCCAGACATGACTCCACTCCCATATGGACACCTCCAGAAACTCTGCAGGGGGTGGAGAATGAGCATGGGTACTACTGCCAAAACAGTGTGTAGAGGGTGGGAGGTGTGTGTGTGTGTGTGTGTGTGTGTGTGTGTGTGTGTGTGTGAGTGGGGCAAGACATGTCAGACATTCTACCAGACGGAGCAGGAGCGGTATCTGCCCGACTGACCAGGTGGTCATAGGACATTTGTTGTTCATTACCAAGTCTGTGAAGTGAAGATCTTGCCACCAACATTGTGGCACAAGCATTGACACATGATGGGAGTGAGGAATTCTGAAGGCATTGGCCATCTTGATTCCATTAGAGCTGCATTAGTTTAAATTGATTCCTAATGGGCTTTTTAATGACCGCTGTAGAGCAGGCTTCTTTCCCTGCCTCCCCACACTGTATAAAAACCTGAGGGTGTCTTGGTGTAAAATGCAGGAAGTGGGCTACAGACAAAGAGAGGCAGACAAAAGACAGTAGTATCAAGCTTATGAAAGCCAGTAGCCAGAAAGAGACTGTTTAGGTGTCTTCAACCAAATTTAGCCAAGCACACAATTGGGTGATTGATCAAGCACACAAAATCTGAGCAGAGCCTGAAATTGTACAACTTTTGTCTTTTTCCATAGATGGTTGTGAATAAATCTTTTTTTTCTTTTTTTTTTACAAATACTACAAATTTCTGTATTTATGGCATATTTTGGCTGAACTTTGAAACAAATAGGTCTTGATTTCTGCTAAGAAACATCAGTTTATTTAAATGGCATTGTTGGCCATAACAATGGTGGCATAAGAGCTGAACATCTGTTTTCGTCTTGGTTTTCTGATTTTGAAAGTGTCCCATTGGAGATAAATGCATCCAGTATGTCCAAAAAGCATACACATGAGGATCACCAAGAATCATTAGAAAACAGGGTCACACGGGGACTTTCAGATGAGCATCTCTCGTCACAGCAGAACCTCATGACACAGCGTCGTCGTCTCCCTCTCAGGGTAAAACAAAAGAAAAACTTCCATTCTCTGGTTTCTATGGAAACTCCACACAGGAGCACTTTTTTGGGCTATTTATGTGTCTCTTGACAGTGCCGTGAATCTTATGAAAGGGAGTTATTGAGAATCCAGCAAGTGCCCTGTTCTGAGAGAGAGTGCAATGATGGGGCCCAGGGCAGTGGTGAAGTTAATGGGCTATCACCTCGAAAAAGTAGTTTGACATTTTGGGAAATACACATTTTGCACCAAATAAATATTAAATACAAAAAGGAGGAAGTCATAACATCACAAAACCTTTAGTGCAGCATGGTATGGAGAATATGCCATTTTTGACGTCATCAAGCGAAGCCCTGATTTCCAGGAATCAGCTAATGCTAAAGGGTCAAATTCAGCTAAAAACAAGTGTCAATCAGCTAATGTTCAACTTATGTATTATAGGGATATAATCATATGGCTGTATTTAAGCCATTGCAGGAAATGTATTATAATTTAAAATGAAATAATTATTGGGTTATGACAATATTGGATTAACAGGATTTTTGCATCCTGTGATACTAATCTGCAAGGTATTGATTTCACTGTCAAAAAAATAGACATTTCCAATTGGGTACATTTTGAGCCAGGGTCAATTTTTGCCTGACAACTTTCCATGTTTTCTGTACGACCACTTGCCACTAGGCCAACCAGAATTCAATAAACCGAATCAACAAGCAGAAATCTGAATCAATAAAATCTAACCGACACTAGCCGACCTAGTTTAGTGGGTATCATTTATCTACTTGACTGCATTTAGTCAGAAGGGAAAGAGGCAATAAACCATTCACGCTTTCCAAGAGCTTTACCCTATGACAACTCACTGCTTATTTGTTTTCTTCACTACATAGCAAATGAGGTCGCACACATTAGTCCACAGGCACAAAAACATTCAGAGCAGTCTGGAGCCCAGATGGAAGCTTGGATTGCATATGAGAAGAACGGGAAGTTTTCAAAAGCCCTCAAAACTCTCCTACAGTTCCTCCTAATCAGTCCCTCCAGAAAAACACGATTATGTGATTGCATAATTCAATGCATAATCAGCCAAAGTACGCATATTTATGCAGGGGCCGCATTCTTTCAAATACGCCGCACTTTTGCCGCATAAATTGCCGATTTCCGCGCAAAATATGCAGGGCTTGCATGATTTCATAATCCCCGCATTTTCGTTGCAAAAAAAGTCCCGTATATCTTAGCAGAAAGTTGAAAAATGGTGCGTTTACTTCACACAAGAGCAGCCATTTTCCCCTGTTGCCATGGGAACGTTATGAAGGGACGTAATTACGCGACGAGAACATCATCGAAAAGCTGCCAAACCCCGCGATGAAGCCACGATGAAACCGCAGTTTTTGCAAGTTCCCGCAATTTCATCGCATAAATATCCCGCATATTCCATCGCATTTTTTAAGAAAACGTGCCGCATAATCAAGGATTTTTGCCCGCAACAATCACAAAAAAAACTCCGCATTTTTCTGGAAGGACTGCCTAATGTTCTTCCATGCGCCTAGGTCGTTTAAAGCATCTCTCAGTTAGCCTAATGCTAATATACTAAAAAAGAGACAATGTCCTCTACTCCCCTGAGTGCCACTTACAAAACACACCTCAGGGATAACACGCACTGACCCCAGCAATCTACAGTTTTAATGCCAGCTCCTGACCCTGAGGTGTAGCTTGGGGCTTCATGGGAATCTGTGTGCTAGACTACGATCAAAGCCATTCTCCTTGGAGCTGGGATACAGACAGGATACATAAAGCTGCCATGTGCAAAACCATGAACTACATTGAGATTGTCTTAAGGTGGTGGCGATGGTGGTGGGGTCTATAAAAACATTTTCCACGTAGATGTACAATCAAGACATTTCTGAGCTGAGTGCACTCAATAAGCTATAGATTAGTCATCAGAAAGAAAGCATTTTAGCAGGAAGCGAGTATGGATTTATGGGAAAGCGTATGCACAGTGTGGAGCTGTCACACATGCGGATCTCATGAAGCTCTCGTGTGTTTGGGGTGTATGTATAGGCTCTACTGTGAAAATGCAATTACATGAAACCACTTGCACAGGAACTGGCACATCTCTTTCTGTAGCTTTTGCGTAGGGGATGTTTTTTTTTTTTTTACTTGTCTGGCCTCAGATAAGGGGTAAAGGCTGGTTCTGGGTGGCCCTGTGATCACCCAGTCTGACTAAAAACTGAAAAGAACAGAACTCTTGAACTCTGTGCCAGTTCATACACTGGGCTTAACAACTGTTCTCACAGGAACCCACTCACATTTCAGAGCAGACAGAGAGAGCAAGGAAGCTAGATGTAAACTAGAAAGAGAGGGGGAGAGAAACAGTGTGAGATCAAAAGCCTGAAAAGAAAATTTAAAAAGACAGAAAGCCTGCCGTCCTGAAACTATAATATGGTTCTGTGATATGGACCCATAGACATTGTGTCAGTGGCCATGATGACAATCAGATGATAAACATTCCAAATGTCTATTTAAAGTGTAGAATATAGTGTCTATTTAAACATTTTATACGTAGACCAGATCAAGAAATCACTCTTGGATGCTGGTCTGGAGACTTGGTAATGTAGCCACCAAGTGCAATGAAAATGTTTTCATGCACTACCAGTGGCAATAGCTAAGTCAGCAAGCACTTCACAAATCAATAGAATATTTGGGTAAAAAGCATTATTTTCATCGGCAATGAGATGGTAAGAGGTACCTTGTTTTGTTAGGTATTTAATAACCTGGATTAGCACTAAGAGAGGAGTTGCACATAGGAAGTTCACTTGTATCCAAGCTACAAAGGGATTAGTTCACAAATGTCACAGTATCTGTGTATTGAGTACCAGTCAATATGAGCTGAATACTAAGCATTTCCTCACATTACTCTCCACTGTGCTGGTGAAAGCGTGCAGTGTCTGTGGCCTTTTGTTCCTCTTAGTCATTCAGGGTGAGCCACCTGCTCTGCTTAGGCTGACTTCGATTTACGCAGGAGTTGCAAGTCCAGGGGAAATTTGACAAGAAATTGGACAACTACCTACTCAGTAGGTTGCTGAATCTCAAATAAAACCTGCTATAGCCACCGCTATGCTGTCTCCCAGTTATCTTACAATTGTCCAGTGTTGCATGTCAGACTAGTGGGCAACTGAAGAACATTTGCTTGCATTGGCTGGTATTTGTACGCCTCTACAGTGGACAAACAAAGCCAGGATATTGACACAGTACTGGCAAAGAGCCAAAGCACAAACACTGCATCTGTTCTCAAGACTCAAGAAGCAGCACAGCACTGACCATTTTTTTCCTTTTTCCTTTCCTTAAGAAAGTGTGTGAGTGTGTTTGTCCATTCCACCCACGACTCAGCCCAGATGTAACATGTAGCTCCTAGCTTTCCTTAATTGTCTCCACTGATTACTAAATGGACATCACGTTCTGGAGCGAGTGTCGAGGAGCAAATCTGAGGAAATCAGAGATGGGACCCTCACTAGTTTCTTGTTAGTATATTAGGTGTGCTGAGTGGTTAGTCCTTAAAGCAACACTAGAGAACTTTTCCCGCTTTGGTCCCCCTACAGGTTGGAAGCGGAATTGTCCATTACATTACATTACATTATGCAAGTTGGCCAGATCGGGAAGCAGATCTGTAGTTTGAATGAACTGGACAATGTAATGTAATGAACAATCCCGCTTCCAACCTGTAGGGGGACTGAAGCGGGAAAAGTTCTTTAGTGTTGCTTTAACAGGACTGTGCCGCACTATTACAGCAGTTCTCCGTTTAAATAATTTGAGTTTTCAGCACTATTAGTATAGAAGAAAGTATTAGTACGGAATCTATGCTTTTCATATCTATCTTGGTTTTAACTGGCCAGTAGAGGCAGGGGCAGGGCTCATAAGCCTAGAGACATTTGACAAGCAGAGAATTCTGCTGGCATACTAGACTCCAATTGCAAAAAATCCCAGGTTGCTGTGGTTACTCAGCCCACAGTAATACCATTAAGAACTGGGGAGTAAGGAGAGACAGATGCTGGTGCCTCTAAAACTAATCAGCATGTCCATATACATGGGAGCTCATGGGCCTCTCCTTGACATGATCAACATGAAGATCCCACCTTTCTACCTCGGAGAATAGAAACACAGGCTGGTTGGCTCAAATCTGGGCTGACATTGCAACATAGTGTTGACGCAGATGTGTTTGTGTACTTACTACACACCTGTGTTTTTGTGGGTGTGCACTGTACAATGGATCTAAAATCAGTCTGTGACTCATTAAAACAAACATTGCCCTGGCTTCGTCAGGCCACACTTACAGAGGGCTGGGTTTGTGGTTGTGTATAACAACTGGGCTCAAAGTACATTTGCCTCTAATCAGAAATGTATGATGGGATACGAGTGTGAATGTCATTCTGTAGTCAGTGCTTGTGGTGGGATGTGTGTGCATATTATGGACGCAAGCCCCAACCCCAAACTCTTTGTCAGAGCTCTCGCCTATTCAAGTCTACTTTAATAATTAATCACACGCTGTCAGCAAGAGAGATCCCATACATGTGGAGTAACTGAGAACACAGAGTTTCAGTAGCCTGGTTTTCAAGATTTATATTTTCTTCCAAAATAAACTAATATTTAATTTCTAACCATCTGTATTGAAAGAGAAATAAAAAATATATATATATACACAAATTGTCTGCAACTATTTTGATAACTGAATAATTGTTTTATGTAATTTATTCTACCAAATATGTCAAATGACTTTTTTTCTGCTTATCTGTGGGGGGGGTTATCATTAACTGAATCTCTTGTTGGTCAGATAAAAAAAAAGGACATCTGAAAGTGTCAAATGTGGCTTTAGAAAATTGCGACGGGCATTTTTTTTATGAAAATATTAATTAGTTGCAGCCCCACTTTGGTTGATGATTGAATGATAAGACATTATGACAAGGAATCTTGATCATTGAGAGATATATATATATATATATATATATATATATATATATATATATATATATATATATATATATATATATATATATATATATATAGAGTGATAAATAATAAGAGAATGAGCCCATGGTACATAACATGTGGCTGGGCAGTAACATTGATACTTATTACAGCAGATCTATGAAAGAATTCACATTATTGCTTTGAATTAAAAGGATGCAACACTTCATCCTCTGGACACCGTACCGGATACGCAGTGCCTTCTCACAACTGAGACAAAGATGTCACTCAGGGGGACAATGCAGATTAACTGCACCTCTGGGCCTCAAAGAAAAACAGGAAACTTTTCAGCACATAGCCGAACAGAAAACACCCACGGACGACTTACAGAGGAAAGGCTAGAGATTGGAGGAAAACTTTTAAAATATTTTATAGAATCATTTTTTCCCCTCCGTCTTAAAAGGATGTCTGGGACCACACATCTCTCATGCAGCAGCAAGGTGAAGCAGAGGCAACCACTGCTGCTTGAAGATGTATCAAGAGACAGTAAAAGCTCCTGGGTCGGCGGTCAAACAACTGAAAACGAAACTCACAGCAAATCATGATTCATGCCTTAGGGATGGGAACTGAACACTTAACATGCCAGCAGTCAAACGGCCCATAGATGACCAATCTTGGCCCACCAATCACAACACAGGGTGAGAGGTCAAACTGCTCTGTTAAGACCAGGCAGGTAGTAGGGGCACCTGGGGAATAAGGGAGGGACACAATGGGACACATGTTGTCAAACAGCTGAAAAAACAGTCAAAAGAATGTATTCCACTGAAAACAGTTGTAAAACAATTTGGTGGCAATACGTAACACCCAAACCAGGAGACCAGTTGACATAAAAACACTGGAATTACAGGTATAAATTAGATTATTATGTAACAGCAAGCAGGCTCAAAGTGGTTTCTAAGACAAACTACTGATAAGAGCTGGTCCACAAAATATTTTCCCCCATGAACCTTGGCCACTGGACCACACATATAAAATGAGTGCTAAAGAAAGGCTTTCATTGGCCCCCACAGGTGTGACAGGACGGTGGTAAAGCAGGTCATGGCTGCTTTTTTTTTTTACTATTGTCATGCTGACAGACTTGACAGGAGATGAGATATGGACGGAAGAAGCAGGGGGGGGCTTGGGCCATTGGCAAATGTGCCATTTGTTTGGTGGACCACCCAGAATTTATTGTTAAAACCGCTAGAAACCAAAACAAACACCTTTGTGAACAAAACCTACAGTGAGGTGAAATGTAATCATCAATTTGGCATAGGGGTCTAGACATAAGTCATAACTGTAACTAAATGATGGCCAGCTGGCTACCTCTTTAGATGAATATGAAAAGATCCCTTGCAACAAGATCCAAGACGTATGCAGAGTCTGCCCTGGGGCTTTCAGGTGCAGAGGCACATCGCTGCATTAATGACTATCAACAGAATCTACAGATTTTATGCATATGGCAGACACAGGCCCCTACCATCCTTTCAAGTCAAAGAACAGTATTACAGCTAACAGCAAAAACAGTACACATAAATACATGTTGACACTTAAAGTTTTACTGAAGAAGGTGAACATGAGCTGGCGAGTGGGACAAGACTAGACGAGCCCAATGTTTAGAGGAGAAACAGTGACCTGCAACTACTCATAGCATTCCTCAGAGACACACACATTAACACAAAACATCCTACTCTGTCTGCGGGAAAGAGTCAACCCGTTCCTTTATGTGTCTGGAAAATCTTGAAAGCCCAAAATGACAAAGACAGGCACACACACCCTTTGTCAGGGGAGTAGTATTGGCCTACAATGAGCAGGCCATGGCTGCACCTACATCACATGATTAGGTCTTTTAATTTCCCACAGCGTTAACGGGCCATTTGTTTATTCATTGCATGTTCTCCAAAACATGGGAAGAATGTGAAATTTGCCAGTAGATGTGAAAGGGATGATAAATGTGTTTGTCTATTTATATATTAGCAGTGTGATAGACTGCAGACCTGTTCAAGGTGCAGATTCCCCTCCTCTTGCCAAATGCATGATGGGATACGCTCCACATCACTGTGAGCTTGTACAGGATGGATGGTATAGGAAAGAGATAGATGGATAGATTTGCAACCTTTTTGGTTCCACGTCATTAGTTTTAATTTACAACTTGGCAGTGTGAAAATCTCTCATTATCTACCTGTTTTCTGGAAGCTTTAGTTAATAACACAGTCAGAAACCATTCATTAAAAAAATATAAAGTTATAATCTGGCACTGAAAAAAACTGTACTTGTCAACAAGAAACAAAATGACTTAAAGTGTGTAAAAACACATAGTGGCAACCAGAGATGCAGACACACAGGTTGCTTCACTAAAAAACAAATGTTTTGCTTCCTCAGAATGAGAGTCAGCAGTCAACCGTAAGAGGAGAACGGGGAGCAGTGCCGACTCACTGTCTAATAAACTCTAATCTCATTAGACCTCTAACAGGCTCCAGCCTGGATTTACACAGCAAGGAGGGAGGAGGTACATGGCAGAAATATGGGGACAAATACAGCTTGTGTCAGTGTCTCATAAGAGAAAATTACAGGTGGCTCCAAAACCCTGACACGCACTGTCCGGAAGGCCACGGCTACTTGTAGATCTCCGTGGGAAATACAGAGGAGGCAAGAGAAAAGTGTGAGCGTGTTGAGAGAGCAGGAATGAATAGACCAAAGCCCTGTTGAAAAATCCCAAGTGGAAAGCAGTAAGTATGTGTTTGCCAGTATGTGGGCAGTGTGAGGGTGTAATGACTGGGTTCTGTCGCGCAGGCAGAGGTCAGCCAGTCGGCCAAGAGGAAAGGCTTCAACAACAATATGATGTCATCAAAGAGGGCCAGCGTGACTCATCGACCTCAGACGAGGGAGGTGCAAAGGAATTTTAATGAGATGCCTCTACATAAGGAACCCATAAACAACATTCTTTTTTCCTCTGTAGAAATAAATCAACTACAAAGAGAGGGGACAAAACACACCACAACTTCATTATAAAAACACAAGTGGGAGACAAAAGACTTTGCAATGTCTTGTGGGTAGCATTAGACATCTTCCTTTCAATCAGCAGCAAATAACACCAAATTAAAAGGCTGTTTTGCTTCCTGTTTGTTCAGAATCAATTTAGTGGATTTGAAGACAAGTAATGGCAGGTGGAGGATGCCATCAAACATAAGAGGTCTATAAAAAAGGAGAAACCCTTTTTTTCCCTAAAGCTCCCATTACCAAAGACGAGACAATTACCTAATTACATTCCCAGGAGCTGAGTAGGAAAGAATAGCATCTTATTTCCCATCAACTAAACACACTCGCATCTAATAGGTAGTTGAGTGAAGTTATTATTGTTAATTAAAGACTTATCACATAGCATTACTGCATATATTATAGTTCTAAATGCAACCTAAACTCTAAAGTGTGGCTAATGCACAACATCATTAAAAATGATCATGAAAGCTTTTATGACAAAAACAGAAATTATACTAAAAGAAACTCTATTTTGAGTCTGAGGGAGTACTGGCTCAACTCTTGAGGACTATAATGATAAGTAAAGATATCCACGGAAAGTGCTCTCTAATTCTTCTTCCATCTTCCTCATTGGCTCCGACCCCTGACTGCCGTGACTCCTGAACCCTGACCTTTGACTTCCAGACAGCTCCAATGGCTTTACTCACTCTCACGCAAAAAATACCACTGGGCTATCTGTTCTCAATCTCTGTGAACAAAATACTGTGTTATATGAGTCAACAAGGGCAAGGGAAAGACAAAACATCCATGTAACGGCGCACCATGGAGGTGAGTCATCAACCTGACTATGAAGGGCCAGACAACCACAGCTGTACATTCAAGAAGACGAGCCCTTTCATTCCCCTCATCAAAGAAATGCCGGGCCAGTGTCAAACAACTGCTGCGACCCTGGAGATGGTAAGAGGAGGGGCAGAAAGCTGAATGTGCAAGGTTACTCGCTAAACATTTGTCCCTTTTGGTCCTGACGCCTTCACTTAACACTCATCAGCTTCTGTTACTGGTAGCATTCTATAGACACACAATCTCTCTTGGCCACTATACATGTGTCGGCCAGTCAGTAAGATCAGAGGGGACCCGAAACAAAACCCTGTTGTGCATCTGTCAGGCAGTCCCCACCGCTCTCCCCTCCCAGCCATTCTCTGGCCATATAAGAATTGGAGGTGGAGCTCTGCCTGAACAGGGGCACGGCACCAGAGGAGCTGCTCCAAGCTTTGAGATACCCCAAATAACGGGGGGACAGACGACAAACAATAAAGAAGTGGGACTGAGAGGGTGTCACCCAGGGGCAGTGAAGTACTCAGTCCCCATGAAGCAGCACTGGCCAGAGACCAGACTGGGCAATCAGCGAGAGCTTGCACCTGCACAGCCATGTCTCCTCTTGTTCTCTGTCAGCAGCAGAATGCCTTAGGATGGCGGAATAGGCTTGAGGGGCCCTATCAGTCAATAACATGAAATTCAACAGTTGGAAACACAAGGAAAATAGGAATCAGAATGCACTTCACAATTATACACACTCAGACAAAACACTTTCATACACCGTGTGTGCATTAGGGAGGATCTATGCCTACACTGAGGGAGTATAATAAACTGTCAATCTTAAAAACATAAGAGGGGCGAAATAATGTGGTAGTTTCAAATGTCCACCTCTTTATCTCCAACAAACAGGCTTTTCAGAATCCAGGGGAATTCCACAATGCACAAACAGCTTTGAAATGAGCATGAATCCTCTGAAGTGATACTATGGCAAATGAGGCGAGTCCCCCAGTAGCGATTTACAGCAAGGTCTCTGATCTTCATACCTGCATTGCTAGGCAGACACATTATCAGCGCTTTGACATTCCAATGATTCTAGACAGGACCTTGACATCTTTTCATCTACCTTATCCTCCCTACGTGGAGACCAAGGTGCTCAAAGAGGGGCCCGCGGGTTTTCCACGTCTCTACTCTCGCATTTGTTTGAGCCAGGTTTTCAACATGCAATAATATTAAAGCAAATGTAATTTAGGTATATTTACAGCATAAATGTTATTAAGACAATATTATTTACTTGATACTGTAACATGTTATATCTTCTGTTATGTGCTGATATTAAAACTCCACAACAAATAGACTGGGCAGCTCAGGGAAAGTAGCACATTCTGAAGCAACTATATATATATATATATATATATATATATATATATATATATATATATATATATATAATTGGCTTTCCCAAAGAGGAGTGTAATGAAGTGTTAGAGGTAAAGGGTTCAATAAATTACATTAAAATGACACCAAAACATTAAAGCACTAGCCTACATGCCAGAACATCTGTTAGCCTCAGCATCTGCTTTCATCTTGTTTCCACATATTGTATTAGAACAAAAACACTGACAAGTTAAAGTCAACCCATATTTTCTTGGGCTTACAGAAGCTCGTCTCTCTCTCTCTCATCTATTTAAATAAAACTGCTGAAACACAGGGTCGAGGCAATTCACATTTTTCCTCTGCTTCCACTACACTTTACAGCTCCTCTCGGCACTGCTGCTGAAACAACCACCCTGTAGTCCCGCCCTGCATTTCTCACCTACATTCACAAGCAACACTACAGCCAGGATGTCAACTGCAAGAAAGACTTTGGCATATAGCATCGTCAGCAACTAAGAAAGAACCCTTCTTACAGAAAAAGCCCCGATGCAGTTGGCAAAGAGAGCAGAATCATTTGTTGGCTCCACTGCTAACTGCTTTCAATCACTGCCATTAGTTTGGCTTCTAGTCAACTGGCTGGCTTTCGGATCACCATGATAACAGTTAATCCGCAGCAAAGATTAGAGAGCCAGTAATGCAACATGCTGCTTGTAATCCACACAGATTTTCTCTATTTTGTTTTAGCTTGACCCAAACAATGGGAGGCACAGATTCGTGCTCGCTGATCCATGTTTAGTCACAGTGAGTATACTCACCCGTACAAGGGTGCTCTTAGCCTGAGCTCGCTGGGGTTGTGCTCCTGGGGTGCCCTGGTCCCTGGTTCCACTGCTGTGTGCTCTGGCCATGGCTCCAGACGTACCATTTGTGCAGACTCCAGCCCCAGGACCAGCCCTTCGAGGCCTCTGCTTGATGCCATCTAACAGGCGCACGAGAAGGATGTTGCTGGGGAGTTCATCAACAGCACACTCCACCAACGTGCGACACTCTGGGCAGCGCAACTCTCCACGTGAGCCTAGGATGCCTTGGAGACATCTGCGGCAGAAGGTGTGCTGACAGGGAAGAACCTTTGCCGAAGCATCCAGCCGCTCCAGACAAACAGGGCACTCAAGCAAATCCAACAATACTGACTCGTCCATTCTCTGTGTGCTCTGCCACTACTTCAGCAGAAAAACATGATGCTGATAAGGTTTTTGTTTGGAAGCAGGACCAGTACTGTCACGTCACTCCCATACCTCGGCTGTGGCCATGGCATCTGCATCAGCTGTAAAACAGGGTCAAGACATGCAAATGAACCAACTGTGCACACAAGAAATAGGTCATGGTAAGCATGCAACAGACATCACATATGGCTGTAACTGTGTAGTGTTGCTTCATCTGTTGAGCACGGGAAATGTTATATTTCAGTTGTAACACTGAAAAACTGACACATTCACGCCACATTTATTGTTGCAGCTGACAGTAATGAGCTGACAACACTGGCAAAACACAGAACTACTGTCATTAGAGTAACCAATAAGGGATTAAAGGCTAAATTAATCCGATTTCTCGACAGCAGATAATTACGCCTAGAACTGAGAGAAAGCTACAGCAACGGTGCCGGGGGTGAATAACTGTGATTTGTCTTTCAAGAGTAAACACATGGCGAGAAATGTATCAAGAATTTGATCAACTCACAAATAAAAAAATACTACTACCAAATCAGCCAAATGCAACCTGTCCTATAAATGCTAACATCACAAGATGTTTCAATGATACAAACCCAAATATTCCAAGCTTGTACAGCGAGAGTGTAAATTAACGTTACTCCGGAAAAATGTCAATATTACGTAACACTTAACGTGTACTGACACTTTTTATGACTGGTACTCAGCACTGGTAGTGTTATCTCGGAAACGCCAGAACTAAAACTACCAATGCGCAAATTAAAGTAAGTTTGCTAGCAAATGTCGCTCGCTAGCGAGGGGGCTACTTTAATGTTGCCACCCTTTAAAGTAACGTTTCCGTTAACAATTAACAAGTTTTACAGCACTTGTAACTGTTACTTAACAAATGTTTTCTATAACTTCTCGTACGAAATGATCTCTTTAATGAACACTTAAAAATCATTCGCCCAATAAAAGCAATTGAGCTTACCTCTTCCAAAACAGGACTCCTCCTCTTGTTGCCCCGTATCTCCCAATTTTTTTGCTTTCTTGCTAACGTTACTAGTTAGCAAGCCACCTGGGATATACAAGCTACTTATCTGAATTATTGGTCAGACAAATACTACTGTTCTTCCAAGACAGGTTTTCTTTACAGCGTATAGTATAAAATAACTTCTGTCAGATACTCAAGTAAAACCTAACATGAAAAGGACACAGGCGAGACAACGGAACTCCAACTGCACCGAGCGCCATGCTAGTACTACGCTACTTCTGTTCTGCTGGACTCTGCTGTGTTGCTGGAAACAAGCAAGAGGGGAGAGGGGGGAAGTATGTGGGCTTCAAGGGTCGTCGGAAAAGGGGTCAATTATGGCGGTTAAGTGGTAAGGACACATAAACGAGCCAACAAATGAGCTGTAACGTTTGTAAATAGTTAGAAGTTTGTAACTGTGTTAGTAATTGACACAGTAATTGATTATACTTTTGACAGATTAATAAAACAACAAACCGGCACGAATGGTCTCTGTGTTTTTACCTTTTTTATTATTTTTTTTTACAGTCATGGTTCTCAGCGGGACTGGACATTACTGTCACCATATCTATGACTGTCACTTTCCACGATGTCGTCGTAAAACTAACCAATCCTACAAACACTTACTTTGCGTCATTATTAATATTTAGATAGGCCTAACATTATTTCCTTCCAAAAGTAGCCTAACGTTAGTTGATAGCCTATTAATCCTACCGAGGACTACCACCGTGGAAATCAGGAATTTCCGAGGTGCACAGGAAGGCAGCGTCTAGCGTTGTCAAACGGGCGTGAACTTGATCGTCATGTAATGATGTGTCAAAAAAAGCAGCATCTTTTCCCAGGCGGAGTAGAAAATGACTTGTTTTTCATTTCATTTTTTTGGGCAACCCTCATACACATGTTGGCTTATTAGCTGAAAGTCAGCAATTTGGCAATGTAGTTGAATTGCATAGCTACTTAATGTATCTCTATGGATGCTCTCTGTTGCATTTCAGCAGCATTCTCTGTTCGGTTAGATTCATATAACATTCTGCATTTCAGATACAATGAAGAGGTGTGCGGACGCACTGCTCTTTTTCTTGATATAATAGATAACCGATAACTGGTCTAGGCTACTCACTTTCCCAGACATTCTTTTACTCTTTTTGTTGCACCATACTGTAACTGAGTAGTGGAGAATGAATAGGGACATCTGGTGGTCACATTTATCAGAACTTTCTAGTGAAAGCAAACAGCACCAATTTACTACTCTGCTACTCTTTAGTCCTGGGCCAACAAACTTATGACAAAGTCACACATACAGGATTTTGATGCTAGAGTAGCTTCAATCCTGCTTGCCCAAAATTCTTTTTTTAATCTATTGTTTATTTCTTATTAATGTTTAATAAGAGTTTGTGTATAGTATGCACCAATCACCAAGGCAAATTCCATCGTAGGGTAACTACTGTGGCAATAAACTCCTTTCTGATTCTGTCTTTTTCTTGTGGCAGCTAGAAATAAATGGTGTTTTATGAAATTACAACTGTCCTTATTGCATTTAATGTGATCTTTGTGTTTCAAAAAATTGATTATTCTAATATAAATTGCAACAAACAAGAACATTAAAACCCTGGATTATACTACCGTTTATCTTATCTTGAGGCAAAAGCAAACCGATGGACCGGTCATTGGCTGATATAAAACTAAACAAAAGCACCACAGGGACAGCACTTCTCCCAAAGGCACTGCTTTTATTACAAAAAACACATTTGGAATAGACCTTTGACTCCTAATAACCTTGACAGCAAAGGCACAAAACTACTTGAGGGAGATGACAGCAAGTGAGACACAGCCAGGCAATAAACATGTGATTTATTTTTATCTCATTTGGAGGACACTGCATACTGAGCAAGAGGGAGAGATGAAGGAGAGCAAGAAAAGAGCAATAAAAAAGGAGATTTATACGGAGGTGGCTCTCTTCTGTCACATGTGATCCCATGGGAGCTGGCAGGAGCCCTCAGGTCATATTTCCTCACCGCAAAGAGGCAGGGAATCTGCCCCTCCACCTCAGCTGAGACAATGGCCCCTGCCCTCCTTTTCTGCTTGACCCGTATGCATTACCACACACACACACACACACACACACACACACACACACACACAGCTATGTTTTGTGAAAAAGCTTCAGTAGACACCACTTAATGTTATTCAGAAAGGCAGCAGGAATGATTTGTCGTCTTTGAAAGGCAATCATCTTTCATAATGACTGCACCTGAAGGCAAAAACAAGATCACTGTGTGCACACACTCTCAGAAACACACACACACACACACACACACACACACACACACACGCTCATCTGATGGAGGTGACAGCTGTTATTGCCTGTAAATGGGGACAAGGAAAGCAGGAGAGGACATGACAAGACATATGTCCCAATCTCCAGGAAATGGATGAACCTTGGCAGAAATATTGCCTCTCTAGTACAGTCATTACTGTAAATAGATGTCCAAGATGTGTGTTGTTCACAAGTTGACAATATTGCATTATTCACTTTTTAAAACAACAATGTCTAGATTGAAACCAGACCAACATTTCTAGGGCTTAATATGCTAATGAGATCAGGAGACTCACATCCAGTGATCACCATTTGTATTAGGCTACTCTGATAAGGCTTTCAAACGTACTAACTCAGCCAGAGGCAACCAGCTTTTTAAATTAGATTAGGGACCATAGCTGAATGTCAATGAATGCGGTTGAGTGCATTTATTTCTCTGTGGGGTGATTTTTCCCTTTGGGGGCTGGGGGCTGGGATCAAGCCAAACACAGACCTTATAGAACATTCAAACCAAGAATTTAATTAATTTCTTCCCAAGTAAAATGGGTTGCAATTAGGGTTCAAAATTAGCCCCATCTACTAGCCAAATGCTGGTATTTTTGCTTCACTCAGCAGCCAAAACAAACAATGGTTGTCTATTGAGCAGCTGGTAAAATCTGAACATACACTAGCCATTTGGCTGGTGGACGAAAAAGTTAATTTTGAACCCTGGTTGGACTGTATCCTTCCTAAGTCATATTCTGATCTGTCTTTTTGATTTCCTCATAGCCCCGTCTAACTTTAGTAGTTATCATATCTAACAGAAATCATGAACAAAGAACTCAAGTGATCTGTTGCATTCGGTCTATACAGATGAACTTACCACTATTGATGGCTTTCTTTTGTGTGTAACTAGTAAGCTTCCGTAGGCCCAGGAAACCAGTAGAATAGCAAATCAAAAAGAAAAAGTTGACATTCATGAACAAAATCAACACTGGTGCTGTAACCTGACTCCAGACTGAGCCCATAATGTCATTTCTTCTTCATGAAATACTTCAAAGAAAGCCATGAGCATTTTGTCAGAACCCCTTTTCTTTTCATTGTATGACAGTTGCCTATCTTTATGTACTCGATATACCTCTTAACAAGTAAAATGCAAATCACGACTGAGATAAAACTGCCACCCTTGCATAATATGAGCCACATAGCAGAACATAAAACAGAATTACTAAATCTGAAATGGAACAACAAACACAACGCCACCATGCAGCATAAATATTGAATGAAGTGCTCTGTTGTGCACGACATGTAACAGCTTTAAGTGCTATTCCTCTCTGTCCTTTGACTACCAGCCTAAATCAAGTTAAAGTGGATAGTATGGAAGGCCAGAGCCAGCCAGAACCCATACAACACATATTTACAATGTAACCCAACACATAACCCTATGACATGTAATGATTTAATGTAAAATTGACTTAGCATTTGCATATTCAATATGACATACAACGTGCAACCTCAGCTTGAAAATGCATGCTTGGGGTTTACATTTGAAATTTAATGATGCCATCATTTAGCACAGATGACAAAAGTTTGCAGTTTAATTTGAATAAAGGCAGATCCATGCTAGGCTTGCTGTTTGAGTGTCATCCATCAAAGCTAGAAGGCAAGATGTAAATGGGTTGTTGGGAGCAAAATACCTTGTTGTCTTGTTCTGGACTCATAGAATAGAGGAAAAACATTTACAAATTCTTAAATTACTACCACATTAAAGTCAGGATATGCTGCAAAGCTCCTTGGTTTGTTTATCATTATTGGGAAGATGCTACAGTCAACTACTTGGTTATGCTCCATCTCAGAGGAAACACACCTTCTCCTGTCACACTAAATCAGACATGGTGGTAGAACACTGGAGGCTCTTGTTATATTATTCCACAGGGATTGCAACTACAAATAAATCTTGCTAGCTGACAGAAAGGTTAGTGGTCTGTTGAAGAGCTGTGGATATTAATAGTACTCACCAGTGGTCTCTCTCTTTCAAAACTTCACATTTCAAATCCAAGACTCTCAATATAACATGTATCATAATGTAGGACAGCTGATTTGTAAGCACAGATATGTTGACACTTATATACCATACTTTACGGTCATGGGCAGAATATGAAACAATGGTCCCCAGCACCTCTTCTACATTGAGCATACACACAGATTTAAAAGTTTAAAATAAATCTTTTTGTTCTTGGTTTCTGTCTCTTTGTAGTCATTACACATCTGTCTGGTTTTGTGTCTCTTTATCGTCATTTTGGGTCTATGGCTGTTTTGCCCATTTTTGGAGTAGTTTTACATCTCTTTGTACTGTAGTTGCTCGGTGTCTCTTTGTAGTCATTTTGTGTCTCTTTGTAGTCATTATAAGTCTCTTCCTGGTTGGTGGTGTCTCTTCTTTTTAAACCAATGTGCAATATTCTAATCCATGTGCACTTTTCTCAATGCAGTTTTTGACTACTTCATTTATCTATTTATCTTTAGGCACTATATTTATATTTAAATCTTAACTCTCAGACTATACTGATATTGCACTATTCTTTCACTCTCTTCAAATGTTATTGTATATTTTTTGTAAAATTGTAAATTCTATTGTATTATACTGTATACTTAACAGTATTGTTTTCATATTTCTTACCGTCCTGTTTTTAAATGTTAAGTGAGTGTTAAATTCCTTGTTTGTTTACGCAAACCTGGCCAATAAAGCTGATTCTGATTCTGATTATTTAGTATTATCGTTATTATTGTGTGTATGAATGCATGTGTGGAGAGAATGTTTTTTTTTACATTTTTAATGATACAATGACAATAAAGGCATTCTATTCTATACGAGTGATGGGGGGTGGGGGGGTGGGGTGCTGTGTCCAGTAGGCTCATTCAGTAATCCATCCATGCTTACAGTCTACATGGTAGTGAGGTTGAAAGAAAATAAAAGTCCTTAGTTTCTTAAAAAAAAAAAAGAGGTTTATTCATATAAAGATTTACAATATTTAATTTATAATCACATGTGAATTATTGTTAATATTATTGTTAATATTATATATATATATATATATATATATATATATATATATATATATATATATATATATATATATATATATATATATATATATATATATATATACATACATATATATATATATATATACATACATACACACACACACACACACACACACACATACATACACACACACACACACCATTGCTTACATCATCGGTACAACTCTCTGCACCAAACATTCTGACGTGGCCCACTACATCACACCAATCACTCTAATGCCACAGTCTTGCTACAGTACCATGGAAACATATATTCACCCAATTATTTTTGGATTTAATTTGGGTTAAGTGAAACAGTAAGAAATGTGAAAAATGTATTAAGATAATATTTAACGTCTTGTTTGGTGAAAAGAGTTGTAAGAAAAGGAGGTTCAACCGGTTGGGAGTGAAACATGAGGGTGACCTGGTGTATGTTTTGAAGCTGTGGTTGAGTATGTGACAATTAGAAACAGAGCACCTGAGAGAACCAGATCTTTGACCGACAAAATAAAAAGCCACTGTGGATTTTAACCGAACCGACAACAAACTGAAACACAACAGTGTTTATGCTATTAATCCAATGAGACAATACATGTGTGTCACTCATTTACAGATACAGACTTTCACAAACATTTGACAGAACCTTGAAGTTAAACTTTGGTTATTAAGAACGTGGATTTGATAAATGCACTTTTTGAATGAACACTGGTTAGAAAATAGTGTCAGGTGCTGATAGTCAAAAGTATGAAACACAGCCTCGAGTGTACTAGCTAGTCATCATGCAAGTGTGCCTGAAACACTGTTAGATGCATGGCTGCGACACCTCATGCATAGATCCTTCTGCCAATGGTGTGCGTCATGGGAAGACATCAGATAGCTAGCAGATTGTCATAGCTGCCAGCAGCTCCACTGCACCAACAATTATTCATCATCATTATTATCTACAAGAGAGAAGAAAGAGAACCATGTTGGGACAGATAATTAATTAGAGAGGCAGAGTTAATTGGTTTGAGCATGTCTCTTAATAAGAAATGACAAAAGAGAGGCAGATGACTCCAAATTGGCACAGAAATCTGTAGAGACATTTGTGGGTCCCAGATGATGTATTCTCATGACTTTGGTGATCCCATTTAATGGGAACAACAGGCATCAGAAGTGACCTAAAACCCACAGCAAAGTGATGGATAATGTGTGACTGTAGCCAATAGATCATACTGCATTACCACAGTACATTTGTACTCTGTTAGATGCCTCAAAATATACCAAGTGTTATTGCTGTATGGATGGGAGCCATACGATGCATCTTTCACAGACCTTGAGATAGGTCCTCAAGAGAGATATTTGACATTTATCACGCATCCTCCATTTCTTCTACTGAAGACAGTAAAAATAGAAAACTAAAGACTTGTTGGAAAGAGATGTTCAGTGAGAGAATTTCTCAAGACTGCTCGCATCCTGAGGGAAATCTGTCAAACTCAAAATACTCCCCCCTCCCCCGCCCCTTATCTCTTTCTGTATCTGCTGTGGCCCCAGTCTGACAACCGACTCGGCACACAGCGAGAAGAAGCAGACAGACAGCGTTAAGGGTGTGTTTCACATCTACTTAGTCTCTTTATGACTTTGTAGCAATGTGAGAAAAGAGGATAGGATTTGAGAGATTAGATTAAAAGGTCAAATAAATTTCCTAAAAAAAAAAAAAAACCAACAATGTATTGAGTAATACAAAAGTAATCCCTCTCTCAATCATCACTTATGACCCACTAGAAGGGTTTGGTGGTGTCTGTATCTGCAGACACCGTGCCCTCTGCCTGGATTTTCTCTTGCCTTTTTATTTTCCCGTGTGCAGGATGTTTCTGGGTGGTAACAAAGAGACTCTGGGCCCCACGTGGGTGTGTGACCCCCAGCCAATAACAGTGTGCAGGGCGTGCAGCCAGTTCTTACTCCCGACTGCGGTTTTTCCCCCTCAGCGTCTCATATCTACGCATATGTTTTACTGACAGACACTCAGAAACAGATGCTGCATTCACTGATAATCCAACAATGTGGCACCTTGCCGCGGAGGTGTGGTTGGGTTTATTTGTGCTTTAGAATATAACCGCTGCGAAACAATATGAGAAAACCCTTCTATTCCTCTGATTACTGCTTTGTTCGGCGCTCCCTCTCTTTATCCACTCTTTAGCTCGCTCGACCACCACTCTCTCTCTCTCTGGCCGTTGAGCCGGGGAGGAGAGGCGAACTCTGAACGGTGTGATTACAAACCATAAAGCCATACTACCTACATAGTCTACCTTTAGACACTCACTGTACTCTGACACAGCTCTATGCTGTGGGAAAACCATTGAGGACATTTCAATACTGTTGCTGACCAGAACAATTAAAAGAGATACACATGTATTTCTGTGGTTTACACAAGCAACAAGAATAAAAGATAAAGATAAAAATATCTTCAATCAACTAAGAACCAACTACCGTCACTAACCTTCTTGGTATGCGCCATCTGCCATCACTAGATGAAGGATGTTGGGATACAGATGTTGGTGCTCAGTTCCCAGAATGCTTAAGACAAAACTGGAGCCCAGGTCAATATTCTCATCTTCGTCTTCATGCATAGCCTTAAATGCCAAAAAAACAAAAAATATGTTCAATCACTCTTTGGGCCCTATTTTAACGATCTAAGCGCACGGCGTGAAGCGCCTGGTGCAGGTGCGTTTAGGGCGTGTCCAAATCCACTTTTGCTAGTTCGACTGCGGAAAAAAGGGTCCGTGTGCCGGGCGCATGGTTCAAAAGGGTTGTACTTGTGTGTATTGTACTGTGTCTTCATTAATCAGAGGTGTGTTTTGGGCGTAACATGCAATAAACCAATCAGAGATCATCTCCCATTCCCTTTAAAAGCCAGGCGCGTTTGGACCTTGGAGCATTGCTGTTATGGAGGATTTGCACCGTAATATTTTTATTTGTAATCTTCTGCATGTGTGTGTGCTGCTGTGCTCACCTGTGTGTAACAAGCATAGTGTGCACGTGCTGTGCACGAGCCTAGGAGCATTTTACTAATGCTCTGTTAAAATAACAATGAAATGCTGCGCTATTGACTTTATTCCAGGTTTTTGTTGGTAAATGGTGCGATCACTTTCCACTGCCTCAAGATAGCAATACACCAAGAATTCACCTGAACACACCTCCCTGTAAGACCAGCACGCCCATGGGTGCACAGATGGGTGCAGGTGCATTTTCTATTTAAACGACGTGGGCTCTGGACGGTCTTAAAATAGCAAAGACACTTGCGTCGGGCTTTGCGCCGCACTGCGCTGGGTGCTAGATAGGGCCCTTTATGTTGCAGCATTTAGCGGTGTTAACCTTTAAAAAGATAAGAAAAGTTTCATACCTTAATCTTATTGTAAGCCTCGATGAACTTCTCAAAGCCCATCTGCTGCTCCAGATTGAAGCGAAGTTCTTCCAGACGACTGAAGATGCTGTCATGATGCACAGCCTCTCCGCCCTGGTCCTCTCCACTGCCATCTATAGGATGGGGCAGCAGCATGTATCACCTCTCACAATCCTGTTAGACTTTGGGTCTTCATCACTCTGAAGGTGCTTTGTTTGCAAAAATACTCCTATTTATTACACGGCCAGTTATTAAAAGTATGAATCATCTGACATAAAATATTCATTCAAGACTTTTTAAGCTGAAGTAGTTTGCAAGCTTTCTCCAAATTACCGTGTAGCAAGACCATGAGAATGTCACACAAAAGTGGTAAATGAATGTTTGTTCTTACATTAAAATAACTAATACTAACTGAATTAAAATAGGGCTGCAAAGATTAATCGATTTGTTGTCAACCAATAACTTAATCGACAAGTATTTTGATAATTGATTAATCTATTAAAAAAAGAAAGAAAGATAATTCTCTGATTCCAGCTTCTTAAAAGTGAATATTTTCTAGTGTCTTCTCTCCTCTGTGGTAGTTGGTAGTTGGTAGTAGTCTGTGGCTGAATATCTTTGAGTTGCGGACAAAGCAAGTCATTTGACGAGTCATCTTGGGCTTTGGGAAACACTGATGGACATTTTTCACCATTTTATGACATTTTATAGACAACTAATCGATTAAATAACCAACAGATTAACCGACAATGAAAATAATCATTAATTGTTGCAGCCCTAAATTAAAATCCTTGAATCAGCTTTTATTTCACCAACTCGTAACATTCCTGGTACCTGACTGCCACTCCTCATTGAGCGGGCTGTTATTACTGTGGCTCCTCTCTCCCACACCATTAGTGAGCAGCTCCCCTGCTTCATCATCGCCAGGACTCCCATTAGAGCATTCCTCATCCTCGTCCTCCTCCTCATCCTCCTCCTCCTCGCCTTCTTCTTCCTCCTCCTCCTCTTCATCGTCGTCGTCGTCGTCGTCATCTACAGCCATCCGATTGTTGTCCTGATCGATCTCAGCTGCTATCCTGTTGAACAGTACTTGGTCTTCGCCATCTGGACGGTTCCCATTAAAGTCTCCTGCACCAACCTCTGGAGTGTTTCTCATTAGGTCGCTCTCTTCTTGGAGCAGCCTCTCCATAGAGGCCCGGATGTCCCGCAGGTCTTCATCCTCATATGCACTAGGGAACAGGGAATATTGTTGTTACACACAGGATGCAATCAAACGGCTGTTTTGGTTGTTTTTTTTATGTGATAAAACCATAAGCACATACTTTACGCTACACCCCAACACATCGCTTCCTAGGAGCCCTCCATAAGCTCAGGTACTTTCCCCATTTTCTAGTACAGGGGTCAACATTTTTTAGGCCAAGGACCCCTCAGTTGAAAAAGAGATTGCGCAGGGACCCCTTACTACATATATTGTATAAAATAGGAATATAAAATATAAATTGCATATTACACTGGGCCTACAATACACACATACCTTTTTATGGGGCATACAATACTAAGGTATTAAAATAATAATTGTTGACATATTCATATATTTATACATCATGTTTTAATGTTCGATTGAGGCACAATAACTATATCTGTGGATGGCTATGTAAGCCTGTCATCAATGTTGTGTACATTATAAAAAAAAAAAAAAAGATTTATCTTTACAAATAATATGTTGGATTCAAGTTTTTATTTTTATTTTTGTATTTTAAACAATTAAACAATAATTTGGTGGCCCCCCTGCAGCAACTCTGAGGACCCCCTTGGGGTCCCGGACCCGCTGTTGAATATCTATGTTCTAGTATAAACATCCAATCTGGCAAACGTTTGTATGACATCTTTTCAAATGCTGCGACCCCTAGCCCTCTCACAAGCCCACTGCTGGATTGACGGCAGCCCTTCATTCCTCCATCCTCTTAACATAATCTGTCTGGCTATCATTAAACTAGTCTGGACCCAGCTTCTTATGGGCTTATCCATCCCACTTAGGATGGACCCATCTCCCAGAACCAATCATTTTGGGCTGAATGGAACCTGGGTCCCTGCAGTCTGACATAGGTTATCATGTATCCTGGTCCAGAATTCCTGGACCTTATCACAGGACCATAGGACATGATGTCATTGGTCCTCCTCTGTCTTACATTTCCAACAATTTGATGCAAATGGCTGTATTTAAAAGTTTCTTAGCAAAATGAAACCTGTGCCATTTTCTAATCTTGTCTCTCATGCCTAGAAAATGATTGACAGAAGAATAGGGGTAAGGCAAGATATCGGTCACCATTAAAATGACCAGCCATTTTTAGACTGCAGCAGCTTATGATTATGATCTGACAGTGTGGCCCCAAAGCATGTTTTTGCTTGTAAGATTTCATCTGCGTTTGTCTTACTCTTCGGTCTCTGACTGCTCGTCATCTTTCGCTGCATCCTCCAGGTCCTCGATTTCCAGGTTGTTGTCTGGGGCAACATTAGCATCACTCGCCCCTGCAGAGTCCTGCTGAGAGCTGAACAGACGACTGAGGTCTGGGAGAGAGCATGTCCGCAGCATCTGAGAGTACAATGCAAACAGAGCGACATGTTTAATACTTTGATGGGCTCAGACAGGAAGACTTGATCAAGTCAAGTCAATTATATCATTACATCATTTATAGTAAGCAACAACCTAGTCTCGCTTTGCCAGACCCTCCTCCAAAGTGCGCTGAAGGAGATTCTGGCTAGTCCACATAGCATTCGGGGATGGGAGAAAAACGTGCTCTGGTTTAATGGCATTTCTTTAAACCAATCAGAAAATCATCACAGAGCCGCTGCAAAATAGTTGTGCAACAGAAAACTCAGATTGGACAGATAGTCTAGCTAGCTGTCTGGATTTACCCTGCAGAGATCTGAGGAGCAGTTAACCATAGTCCTCACAAATCCACTGGAGGTTAGAACGCCAACACAGAGAAAGAGGAAGGAAACGGACTACATGCATCCGGCGGAATTTCCTGTGGCCCCGGAGCAATCCCTGAAGTGGAACGTCAAGGTTATATACTAGAAACAACCAAACCCTAAAAAGAGCACACTAACAAAACCTACCACATTCATATTCTATGCAGCTCTTTAAGTGGAAATAATGTTGGGCTAGGTTTTGCAGATCCCACTGTCCCTGATGAAGGTTATGAAAGATATAGGTTGATGGATGCTGCTTCTGTTCTATCAGACCTATCCACTGCAGGTTCAGCCCATGTGATTAATGGCTCTGGCTTCATTCATTAATAAAGAAGACTGATTTCCTACCTAAAAATACCACACAAGACTCGACATCACACCAAGCACAAGAACAATTCAACCCGTTCACCGGATCACATCAAACAGTCTGGATGAACAGAAGCACATTTTCAGAATAAATCCTGACATCCGGCATGTGGCTCACGCGCTGAATGACAGGTCTCTGTGTGTGTTCTCATTCTCAAAATCTGGTAAGAGCAAATGATGTTTAACCATGTATCCAGCTTATTTAAATAGCTTGCGTTACTCTATTGTGTGAACAGTTAACTTCATTGATTATTTTATCTGCCGTTTTTTTTTGTTGCAGGGTGCAAATGTTCCACCAAAAAACAGGTTCCTTCCTCTGACTATTTTGCAGAGCCACCGTCGGTGCGTCCTGAACTTAGCTCCGCCCAAGACGATTATGATTGGTTTAAAGAAATTCAAACAACCCAGAGCGTTTTTTTTCTCCTGTCCCAGAATGTATGTGTGATGTAGCCACACTTTACTGTGGAGATGAAGTCCCTTTGGATCGACTTGCAGACACCATTTCATCGTGTCATTAGGGCCAGAGGAGAAGGTTGAGCTCCTCCTCCATTTCTTCTCTGTAAAAACTAAAGCCGTTTACACAGGGCTGTGGAGATAGGTCTGCAATTGCGACATCAAACATAGATCCCATGTGACACCATTAGACCTGTCCTCATAATGCTATGTCATTTCCTGTATAAAAACAAAACAAAAGCTCAGCCAGTAATCACCTTGGGGTTATTGGCGTCAAACATGCCCGTTGAGAGACCAATGAGGAGGGCGTCATGGTGTTTGGAGCGCAGAGGGGAGACAGAGCGTGAGCGAGAGGCCAGAGAGGAGGATGATTCATCCATGGAGGACTGGGCTGAGAGGAGTGCAAGGGCAGCAGTGCGTCGGTGGGCTGGGGAACACAACTTTATAAACAGGGGCTCCTCACATTGTGTGAAACCTGGGAGATGGAGGCAAAGGGAAGATTTAATTAAGATAATAATCACGCTGAAAAAAATAAAGTGGCTGTGACTCACTAAACCTCAACCTCACCGGAAGATTCAGTTGGTTTCTCTGCACTCTTCTCAACATCCTTAGTGTCTGCTGGTCTTGTACCGCCCTCTGGTGGCCTATAAGAAAAATACACTTTAGCTCCACAAACATGCATGATGTCTTCAAATGTAATAAAGAAATTGTTCACGCCAAGAAATATGGGTCCAACAAGTTTAAACTAAATATTGGGGTGAGTAAACAATGGCTGAATTTTCATTTTGGTGTGCGAATGTCTTCTTAATATAAAGAGAAAACAAAAGATGAACAGTCACATTGGCTGCTGGGCTTCATGCTCCCATGCCTGCTGCACACCAGCTGGGGGTTGTGAGGCCTGTTTAGGTGTCTCTTCCAAAACCAGGGACTCCATGTCTGCTGGATCTGGAAGAATTCAGACCAGACAGGATTGCATTAGGCTTTTAAAAAAATGTGGAGCTGAGATATTCAATCAATGTCAGGTTAAGTGTCACACTAACCCTGAATCTCAGTGAGGTTGGGTGGCAGTGTCACTCGTTCTACAGCACCGGCCACAGACATTTCCTGATGCGAGGCCTCTGTGGAGTCTGCACTCTCCTTCTGAACCTCTGGGCTCGGAACCCCAGCAGGCGGCGTTGGCTTAGAAGGCAACGCTTCTTTAGGCGTCTTCAAAATCTCAGCTGCTGCTGTCAGGCTCGGCTTATCTAGGGAGAATATGGCATCATCGGTAAGTGAATATACTTCTAGTACATCTTAACAATTTATACATTTTTTGAAATTTGAAAAAGTAAAAAGTAAACCATTTAAGAACATGGGCAGCACGGTGGCCCAATGGTTAGCACTGTGGCCTCATAGCAAGAAGGCTCGAACCCTGGTCGTCCCAGGCCTTTCTGTGTGGAGTTTGCCTGTTCTTCCTGTGTCTGCGTGGGTTTTCTCCGGGTGCTCTGGTTTCCCCCACCACTAAAAACGTGTTCCCCTCCCTCTCTACTGAGCTGATGTGTGGTGAGCGTCTGGCGTCGTAAGGCTGCCGTGCATCACCCAGGTGGGTGCTACACATTGGTGGTAGAGAGTAGTCCCCCCCCCCCCAAGTGCTTTGAGTGTCTATGATAAAGCGCTATATAAATGTAATGAATTATTATTATTATTATTATTATTATTAAGAAGGGTCCGTCACGTCCACATATTGACATAAATAAAGAAGACTGAATGAAGACTAACCAGGGCTGGACAACTCTTCCTCCCAGATGGTGACACTCTCCAGCTGCTGGGTGAGAGGCTGAAGCTCTGCCTCCTGAAGTACTCTCAGCACCTGAGAGTCTGGACTCGCTCTCCACACCTTCCTAGGAGCTTCGTCCTGTAGCCTACCCATCTGTATAACTTCACCCACTGTTTGCTCTGAGACATAACACACACACACACACACACACACACACACACACACACACACACACACACACACACACACACACACACACACACACACACACACACACACAGAGAAAGAATTAGACTTAGATTATTTTATATGCACACTGCAGATGGTTGTGATTTCTCTTTTTTTGTGATCGCTCAGGGAGAAGGTAACTCACCGATGGTCCTGATGCATGTCTCCTCCAGAGTTTGTTGGGCTACAGAGAGGACAAGTGGAACTCCTCCTGCCTCCCACTTCTTCCTGTCTTCACCAGAGGATGGTCCATCTTCTGAGGACACTGAGGTAGCTGGTGAGGGAATGTTGGGGGGAGAAGCTGAGCAAAATGTCTTCTAAAACTTTTAAATAGAAGCACTAATGTGTATAAATGCCTTGCAAAGCAAATTTAAAGTGAGCATGAAATTTCTGCTCGCATGCGGTATTATTACTTAAGTATCTCTTTTAATTCTAAATCAACAAACACTACAAAAGACTACACTATTAATATACCGTAAGTGTGCCATCATGTACACAAAATGGTAAAAAAATAATCTTGTAAATTTGGCTGGACGTACTGGCTGTGGTTAAGGTTTCCTCTAAGGTTTGCTGAGCCACAGGGAGTACAGGCAGTTCTGCTGCATCCCACTTCTTCCGGTCTCCGTTTGAAGAGGGGCGTTTCTCTGCGTCGGACTGGTTCTGGTGGGGAGCAGGAATTGGTTCTGCAGGGAGTGGAAGTGACTCCTCCAGCTCCTCCACTGGACTCTGGGCTTTTAGGTTCTGGTTAAGTCTGCGTAGAATCTGCTTTTTCTCACTCTGTACCATGGGAAGCATTGAGTAGTATTATCTTTCTAAATATTGACTCAGGGAAGATTCAGAAATCCTGCCATTTTAGCACACGGTTACTTTAATACACTCACCTGGATGGCGGTATCAGTCTCAGGCTTGGCCAACTTTTCTTTTAGTGGAGTAATCTGCCAAACACAAAATGCAAAATTGATATAGCTCAGGAGTACATGCTCAAACAATACTATGACGTAGGGTGTGATAGACTTTGTAAATGTATACTGACTGCTCCGACATTCTTCAGGGCAGCGGTCATGGATATAGCTGGGGTGGAGGGTTTGGTTGCAGGCAGGACTGGAGCTTTGGCAGCTGGGTCTGGCTGAGAGGGACTGGGCTGTGGAAGAGGACTGTCAGAGGTAGATGATACTGCTGCTACTGCTGCTACTGCTGCCACCGCCGCTAAGTTGCCTGCTGCCATGCCAACCTTCACCCCCCGAGCTTCAAGCTTCAACAATACACAATAATCGAGATTAGACTCAACTAATGCACCAAATAAGGCCAAATAATGGTAAAAATGTGCAAAGAATGATAGAGCTTACATGGTCCTCCCAAGCTCTCTTTTCTCTCTCAAATGCTTCTTTCCTCTTCTTCTCTAGTTGCTCTCTCAGAACAGCAGCACGGGCATTTGCTTGGGCCTGGCGGGATACATATATATACACACGCAAATGAAAAAGAATGAGGCTATGGCCAACCATTTTTTTTGGGCAATGAAAATAACAGTTCCATCCAATTGCAGTCTATTTCAGAGGTGAGCAAATGATTGCATCTCAGTTGACGACTTAATAGCATCTCAATAAGATAAATTGGATTCCTATCTCACTCAGATTTCACACTTAGTGTCTGTAGTTAGAGCAGAATGCAGCAGCGAGGCTTTGAAAGGTATTAGCCTTGTTTTATTTGCGCTACGCTGGTTGCCAGGTAATTGTAGAATTGATTATAGGATTGTACTGCCTACAGGGCTCATGCTGGGCGAGTATCAAGCTACATCTCTGACCTTCTAATCCTGATTAAAAACAACCAGGAGAACAAGTCACAGGCTCAGGTAACCTGGAAGGGAGCTGCTGCTCTTTTGTTATTACCTGCTCAGTTGTGTCATTGTGTCACTGATTTAACTATGTTCTTCTTGCTATCATCTAAATGTTGCATATTGTGAAATGTATTATTTTCCAGGCAGACTCACTTTTAAAGCTTCTATCTTCTTTCTCCTGAGCTCTGCTTCCTCGCTGGACTCCTGGCTGTCAGAACCATCACTGTCATACTGAAACGCAGCAGCCAGGAGATGAAATGTTGGAGAGAACTGAAAACACTCATTAAAACGGTGCTCTCAGAATCTGAGAGTGGAAGACTGTACCTTCTCTCCTCTGAGTCGGGCTTTGATCTGCTGACGCTCATTGAAGTTCTGCAAGCGGATCTGCCTCAGTCTCGACAAGTACTCCTGAGAACAAATACAGAAATGTTACATACTGTATGCTCGACATGTCTGCACAGATGACAGAGATGCTCAGACACAGAGGCAAAGTAGAATAAAGCATTGATAAATGTGGTTACAATCATACAAAAACAATACTGCATACACAGGGAGCACTTTTAACAAAGTATTACTTAAAACACAATATGATGATAGCATATGTACATTTACACATCAGCCATTCAGCCAGAATAAAAATAAATTTTTTTTTGCAGTTAACAATAAAGATGCATATATTTATATGTACTCCATTGAAAGCAACAAAAAAAAAAGCTGCAATACACAACTCAAAACTGAGGTGGTGTGGTTATTTGAAATGGGACATTATGCACAATAAACAAAAAAACAAACAATGGTTATATTTTGTTTGTGAATAACAACAGCCATTATTGGGAGGCAAATCAAAAATTACAAAATGGAACAGCTCACTGGACAGTGGAACACCACGTGATGTGCAAGGAGTGGGCATGAGTTTGAGATGCTGGGTTGAATTATGGGTGTCAAAGGGAGTTTTGTGCAGATATATGAAGGACGCCGAGCCAAGCCAGACGTGCTATGAGTGAGGTGTAATGTAAGGCTGGGCATTCAGGCCTGGGCTCCTACCTCCTCCTCTTTGTTGGCTTTGGGTCTCCTGCACCGAATCGAACCAGCCCGGCTTCCATAGATTGCTGCCAGGTTTTGACGAGTACCCTGTTTACCGTTCAATTTAACCACATTTTTTTTTAAAAAAAAGGTCGTAGCCCCTAACATCTAACTGCAACAACATGAGCTGGGGCCAGGAGGTAAACCTGCATTGATCAATATTTTTTAAATTAACATTGAATCAAATCACTTCATGTAAATTGAAAAGCAGTCATTCATAATAATGAACCCACAGAGAATGATCAGCCACCTCTGCAGCTCTACATAGTATTTTAGTCCATTGTTTTGGTTTTACAGCGTACAGATTAACTCTTTGATTTAGTCTCACTACTCTCATCAACCCCCCCCTTTTCCTGCAGCCAGTGATGGAGTACTCAACTTGGACTCGCGCACTGATGACTGGGTCTTAGACTGGAATTTGATGATTTATAGGACTCAAAACCTGGAAGTTTCTGACTACTTTTATTTGTAGTAGTTTGGTTTTTTTGTAGTGCTGCTCGAGTCTGACTCAAGCCGCTATTCTCTGGACTCATGATTCGACTTGAAATAGAACTCAGGTAATGGTGACTAGACTCGGACTCGACTCTTCTTTGGTGACTCTGACTTGGACTCCGATTCCAACACTGGGTAGGTCACCTGGTAGAGCGCGCCCCCATATAAAGAGGCTTAGTCCTCGACGCAGCAGCCGCAGGTTCAACTCCGACCTGCGGCCCTTTGCTGCATGTCATTCCCCTTCTCTCTCTCCTTTCATGTCTAAGCTGTTCTATCGGAAATAAAAGGCCTAAAATGCCTTTCGAAAACAAACAGACCGCAACAGAGCCTTGACACACTAACTTTGTCTGATGGATTTATCTTTTCATACAACAGTCTTTTTGGCCTCTCAGCCACTCCATTACTTTGGCTCAATGCTACTCAGGCCAATACAACAGGCTTGTGTGAGCTCATGGTGAGAGCAGGCTGTTTATACAGTAGTTGGACATGGGATTGACAGTGAGAGCTGTCAACCTTACAGACCAGCAAACCAAAACAATGAGCTGAAACCTGGCTGATGCGCAGTGGGTTTGGCAGTACGAGCAACCATTTAACGATACATAGAGCAATCTGATTCAGTCAGTGTTCAATGGAGCCTGAAGATTCATATTTGCTAGAGATACATCAGTGTTCATGCCCAGTATGGGAGGGGTTGTAACTATGATAGAAAAGGTTCCGTATTTCAGAAACGGCACTAAATACTCAATAGTAGGGGTGTTGAAATGAATCATTGCATTGATGCATCGCGATGCAATAATTATTGCCTACTGAGGTTGCTTTTTTTGTTTTTGCCTTTTGTCTGCTGTGTTCAGACTCCGCTATATTCAGGAAGTGTCTTTTATAAGATCAGATGCAATAAAAATGAAAGTTCATATATATGTGACTGCTTGATGATCCATCGTGATGCATCGGGATATCAAATCGTATCGTTGACAGGATAATCAAAATCGAATTGAATCGTGAGACCAGTGAAGATTCACACCCCTGCTCAAAAGGTTACCCTTAAAATCATCAGTATAAGTCAAACCACGTACCAGCTGTCCCTCAGCGCGAACTTTGTTGAGCATGGCTTCTCTCTTCCGCTGTAAAAACTCCTCAACCTGATAGGCTCGTCCAGCAGCAGCATGACCGCGCGGCCTGAAAACAGAATGCGGTTATTTACTACTACTACTACTTTCCACACTATGAAAAGCACAAGGATGTAGAGTTTAAATCCAGATGTGTAGGGTCATTTTCTGATTGGGAAGAAGCTGCTTGACTGACCTACTAACATGGGCTGGTTTAGGAACGTGCTGCAGCCTCTGCAGTTCCCTCTTGATTACGTCGGGGTTTAGGAGTCGAGCAGGGCCATTGGGCAGCACTGGGCCAGCAGCAGCCGGTACACCTCTTACACACAGAGGCGATGCCATTAAAACAATTATTCAACACACCTAAATCCCCTTAAATACAAAGACATGTAAACTTACCGAATGGGACTGCCTGGTCCTGCTGAGGATCCCTCTCTGCTGATGACTTTAGGCTGTGGTTTAGCCATTTGGTCCAGTGCAGCGTGGTAATGTTCGTACGGGGTTTTACTTGGGAGACAGGCAGGAGTAGGACCCTGAACAGAGCTTGGGACAGCCCTCTTTCCAGCACCGACAAAACACTGAGTTAAGGGGACAAAAGGGTGGTTGTGAGTCTGAAGCAGGAGATGTATGATACGAGTACAACTGATTTGTAATGTTACAATAATGCAATCCAAAAATGTAGAAATACTTTGAATGTAAAAAGGTGGCATAAGTAACATTTTGTATCATGAAAAAAGGAAATGGGCATCCATTACCTTCCTCTCTGGGCTGCTGCCTCCACTGGAACTCAAAACATGCTTCCAGCCTTGTTCTCTGGCTTGGTTTATACGATTGATCTGTTATAGATCACAGGATCATCAGTTTTTCAGTAATTGACTTGACACATAAAAGAAGAGAAATATACTGTACCCACAAGGAGCAAATTTAACACCTACCTTTTCTTTTTCATATCTCTTCATTTGCTCCGCTTTCAACAGGAACATCTAAAGGCAACACAGTTGTTACACTTTCAGTGGTTTCCTTTTCTTTTAGAAACTTTACAGGAGAGACGTAACAGTGAGTGCACCCACCTGCTCTCTCTGTTTTCGTTCTTTCTCAATCAGCTCCATCCTTTTCTTTCTGATGCCATCCTGCAGCATGAGGCAAAAGCATCTCAATCAAAAAGAGACATCTTAAAGAAACCCGCTTTGAGGCAAGAGGCAGCAGGACTGCTCTGTCACTGGGCAGGTAGGTGAGGAGGGAAATGTTGGTTAACAGAGAAAGCTAAATCAGGCAGAACACTCCGAATGGGCCGTGAGCAGAAAACAGGTGAATATAGGGATCAAGGGTAATGAGAGGGAGGAAGGAAAAATGCTGGTCGAAAGGGACCTTGATGTGTGAGTAAATGGGGAGAGAAAAAGGAGTAAATTTGAGTCATGAGGCGCTCTCAGCTGTACCTCATGTTTTTTCCTCTCTTGCTCCACTTGACTCACTCTTCTCTGGGGGGCTGCTGGGAGAGGGGCCTAAGCAACATATGACACTGGGATTCAGAGGTTGCCAACACACAATCACACAATGACACACACACACACACACACAATGACACACACACACACACACACACACACACACCCCCCTCAACATCAAATAGAGCTTTTTTTTTACACCCAGAGCACACAAAAAAGTCATAATTGAAGCTCAAAAATCACAGCAACTTGACATCAATTTCAACAATCTACTAACCGCTTTATGCTTTACAGCTAGTTTCCTCTCTGCAGGCTTTTTGGCTGCATCGGACACCTTCCTCACAGTTAAAGGCACTCCGTATTTGCTGGCTGGTTTGGTAATCTTCTGGGCTGGGGTGAGTGGTATGGAGCCAGGGGCGGGACGCTTAGCTAGTCACACAAGTAAAAAGTATTTAAACATTTATCCAAATCAGTATTCAACAGCAAATACAATGTGCAATGCAAATGAATAAACAAGACATCCAAATTATTGTTTAGTGGGGTCTACTCACTGGTCTCCACAGAATAACAAGTAAAGGAACATTTTATCAGGAAAGTGCAATTCCATAATGTTATTCACACTATAGTTGAAATGCACTTAGCATTTCAAACCTCTGGCCAGCATTACCCCAACAAATCATTATATGTGGAGCACGAATTAAATGTAGGCCTTAGTACGACTACTGTAAATTTGTCACCTATGTCATACCTATGTCATAGAGCGGTACAATTAAAAGACACAGAAACAAAAACAAAACTTTTCCAAGTTCTATTCATGTGTCTCTTTGTTAATTGTTTACTCTCTCCAAATATATGTCAAATAACAATTTGAGTATTTTTGTATTAAAATCCTGCTCTTTTCCCATCCTTAGGGCAACTAGCTAACTCCGCCCATCATACTGTATAAAACCACACTTCACAGTTAGCTCATGGGTCATAGCAGCTGGCAGAGTGATATCATAGTAGAATGAGTGTGTTTGGATATTAGTCTGTGTACATTTCCAAGAGTGGTTCAGATCTAGGTTATTCATTTCTCCCTTATCCTTCATCTCCTGATGTAAACATGCGGGTGAGGGAGGCGTGGGTTGAGGCTCAGCTTTGTATCACTTCTTATGAGCTACACCTACGCTTTTAAGTCATCCAATCAAATCGGAACCATTTCAACAAAGCCCTCTCGTAACTATACCTCAGCCATATGTTAAAAGCTAAAGATGCTCTAACTGTTGTTTAACTGGGACTTACTAATTTGAACTCATTGAACATAATAGTTGGGTTAAAGCCCCTATGTGTAATATTTTAGATTTTTTTTTTTGATGTAATGACTCCTAGTGGTACTAGCTAAAAAGAAACTGTGGCAGACAGCATTGCACGAAGTTAAGCATTTAAGAGTTTTTCTATTGGTTGTAATGACACGCATTTCTACTTCTGCCTCACAGGACAGGATAGCCGTGCCGAGCCATGCTGCTGTGGTCCTGCTTGGTAGCACGGCCGACCACGGACAACAAGGTCTTCTCCCCTTAGCTGTGTCCTCAGCAGCTAAACTCAAGTGTGTCTGTGCTGGAGACTAAAGAGAAAGTTCTTCAAAGGATCTCTGTTTTCAGCTTGGAGTACTTTTGTCTTCCACCTGAATCTCTCTGGTTCCTGTTTGCACTTTCAGATATCAAGCGGCTCATCATTCATGGCATGGCTATTGCTACTACCTCCCCAATTATGGAATAACCCCATTTGCTTACCTGGTGGCCCCTGCACCACACCCACTTTAGGCTGCTTGTGAAGAAAAGTATGGCAGAATTCCTGAGCAATGATCTGGAATCAGTAGAGAATACATGTTTGTTTCTTTAACTGAACACAGTCTGGTTAATGCAAATAATTCAGTCTGTAAGACAACTGTGTGCTTCACCTGTGGTGTGAGGAACCTCTCTATCCTACAGGCCAGGAAAGGTTTGTCCAGTATGCTGCTGACTGAGGGCCTCTCTCTCGGGCTGCGTTTGAACAGCAGTGCCAAGAGAGAGCGCAGTTCTTGGGAGTAGTGAACAGACACGGGAGGGTATGAGCCACGGATGATCTTCAGAACTAGGTTCTTCATGTTGCCAGCCTCAAACTGAGCAGAAATACATGTAGAACACTTTACTGAGGGCAATCATACTCAATCTTAGGCAATGATAGATCAAAGCAGGGGTTTTTAAGGGAGTGGTTGAGACTATAAAGAGTTACAGATTTGATTATGAGACTCTCAGGAAAAATGACTCTGCCCTTGAAACTTAGTTGGCCAACCGTTAAACCATACAGTACATACAGGGAAGAGATCAAAGCATGTGAGAGAGCATTGCAATGCTGCGTAGGATACATTACAGCTACATTAATTAGTAAACAGCTCACACACAGAATACTTACTGCATGCTTTAGAGTGCACATTTCATATAGGACACACCCTAGGGCCCAAATATCACTGCAGAGGGAGGGAAAGTAGGGAAAGTGAGAGGAGAGCACACAAATGGACAGGCAGGGATAAGTTCTGGGGCAGCTTTACATTCATTGAATAAAGTATTAACAGTCTCTTGCAATGCTTTTCCTTTCTTTATCATTAAATGAAAGGAAAAAAGGATTTTAACATTGCTGTGAAAACTCCACAAGGGACATTGATATACTGCTAAATTTACATCATTGGTTGCAACTAAAGTGGATTAGATTACATGCATTATTAAAATAGTTAACGGAAATCAATACTAGCTTCCTGCTGTAGCTACAGACAAGCAGGTTCACTCAATTAAGAGGAGACATGATACCTTTACATCACCCAGAGGCCAATAGCTGATCCTGCATGACTCACAATTTGGTGGGACACAATTTGGATTGCAAATTCCCCTGGATTTTTATTAAATATTCATATACACCACAAGTGAGACAAACACAAAAACCATGGTATTCCACAACATCAAGTTAGTACCTTTTGTTGTTGTACGGTTTATTTTCGCAGATCTCTGGTGATAGGTAATATGGTGTGCCTATACATGTTCTTGCCAGTTCTACAGTGCTGAAAATGAGAAGAGAATGATTGTGCTTAACTATTCCCAAATCTTGGTTTTGTAGAGATCTGCAAATCTCTTCAGATGACATTTCACATACCTGTTCAGCACCCTTGCAATTCCAAAGTCTCCAAGCTGTACAGTCCCAGCTTTTGTCAAAAATATGTTCTATGAAGACATTATGAAAATACAGATAAATAAGGCAATACATGACAAGTAAACAACTTATAATCACTGAGGGAACACTGTGTAATGCATGAAGCAATACCTGTGATTTGATGTCCCTGTGGAGGATTTTACGATCATGCACATGCTTCAGTGCCAGGCAAATCTGCACAAACCAATCCAAGATCTAGGAAAGGGAGAAGATGATAACACCGCATTATACAGTATCAACTTCCTACAGTATATACATCATTTGTAATGGCTGAACAACCCAAGGAGAGTCTTAATACATTTTCAAAGAAGAGGATAAAGATGTGAAACAGCACCAGTAAATATGATCAATTCAATCCACACGTGCATGCCTGTGTCAAAGAACAAGTGGCTTACTTGTTCTTCTGAGAACAGTACTCCTTTCTGAGAGTTGATCTTCTTAAAGAGGTCTCCACCCTCACAATAATCCATCACAATGTACAGGCAGCCCCCCTCTAAAAACAGTTGTATAGGACATTCAGAAAAGGCATTACAGCTTATATTGTGTCCATCTGCATATAATTGCATAAGATTAACTCTGTGGTTCTTTCACCTAATGGCTAAGATCTTTGGATTGTGTGAATACCTTCAAAAGACTCCTTGTACTGGACAATGTTGGGATGACTCATGTTGGCAAGAACAGCAACCTCTTTCCGAGATTCCTGCCTCTCTTTACTTGGCATCTGTCAGAAAAAAAAAAGGAACAGAGAATGGAGGGATGGAGCAAGGTAGCACAAGGGAGCTCACTTAACAGTGACATGTGAAGCTTGTGTAACATTATGCATAGGCTCTTACTGCAGATATGCCAATCTCCTTGATGACATATTGGCGTCCATCCTCTTTGGATTTGACTAGGATGGCCTTTCCAAACGACCCTTCCCCAATTTTCTTCACCTTTTCGTACTTGTCCATGTCAGTGGAATGACTGGCTCCTCATGCTGGGTCTGCAAAGAAATCAAGGAGCATAACGTTATTGCAAAGCTCTGCTGAGGCTGGAGCTTATTAGGCTTTCATCATAAATAAGGATTAAATGTCGGTAGTTTTGTAATGTTGTTCACTTCAGTAATCATGATTGTGTGTTGTTTTTAAATACACAGTAATGTGTCTGACAGAAAAGCATCTCTTTTCTCAGACGGGCTGTGATGCTGAGACAACACACAACTGGTAGCAATAGCTAACGTTACCGTTTAGCTAGACGAAAAAGTCCAGCAGTAATAGCTACCCTACATAAAAAAAATAATGCCCTGTCACTGTCAGTGCACACAACACTGAGTAATACTATTATCGTAGTTAGCTTACTAGGTAGCGGTATGTAAATTATATCAGGTGGCTAATACTTGGCTTACCATTAGTCTTTTTCGCTGTTGTCTCACAGAGGTTGTGATACATGCTACTGCCCTCGCGCTCTCTATCTATCTACAGCTCTCTCTTTGCTGCATTTTCATTGGTCACCTTCCTATTTCTCGATCGTGAATTGGTTTATAACAGCTGTCCATCATTTTTCACGGTGAATGACGGTCGTAGTCTCCACCCCCAATGGTACTGTTGCTGTGGACATTTTCCATAGCAACCACAAGGCAGTCGTGGATGTGCAGCGCCCATGGAAGCCTTTGCACTGTGTTTTTGGCCAAGCAAATACACTTAATATGTAATTTAGTTTATTAGTTATTCTACCAACGTGTGTATTCTTTTACCAAAACATTGATCTTTACTTAACTAATTACTAATGGATATTAGCAGTCTTATAGCTTAAAGTAGGCTAATGGGATCACGTGAAATTCAGTGTTTAGTTAAACTAATTTAACTGCAAGTTTTAGACAATAAAACAAAGGTGAAATATGAATATCTAATAAACAAATAGTACTTTTGATTAAATAAGTGAAACGTGGACATTTTATAAAAGTATGCATGTAAAATATAAAACAAAATAAGAAAGAAAGACCATGCAGTTGTGCATACATATAAACAGCCCTGATAAAATGTGAAAAGCACAACAATATCTATATGCTGTCTATAGTAAAATGACAAACGAATACAATTAATATGAAACTTACGAAATGCATGAGTAAAAAAGCCCATTCACATCAGTGCAGTACTTTTACTGATGACCTTGTAGAGTCTTTTCAATATTTTAAATTTAGATAGGTCCTATGCGGAGATTTAGCAACGTTTGGTTACAAATATAAATGTACCTTATGTAGCTGTATACAGTCTATGTGTTTAACTACTGTGTTTTTAACTACTGATCTGGGAGCGTATATCCCCTCGCGTTACAGTGAAATGTATATAGAATTCTATTAAAACATTGATCCCAGATCAGTGCTTGTACTGTTGGACCTGGTTAGCCTGGAAACCCAGACCCAAATCTCGCGAGAACTCTGGATTTCCAGGGTAGGACCGTTCTCTTAATACATCCATGGTAGGACCTGGTTGGACCATTTGACCATATTCACAACCTGCGGTCACACGAGGCGCTCGTACACGCCTCCTTGTTTGTTGTATCTGATTCTGCGACTGTGATGACGCACTGAGGTTCAGTGTGTAAAGATGGCTCCTTTTCCGGACGAGGTGGATGTTTTTACTGGCCCACACTGGCGAATGAAACAGTTGGTGGGCCTATACTGCGAAAAGGTGTGTATAACTAAAAGTCGGTCATTAATGTGCAATTTTATGAGAAACATATGACAGTGTATGACCAACGGACGAGTGAACGCCAGCTAGCACGCTGGCTAGCTTGTGTTTGTAGCACTCAGGATTGACTAGCGTTATGTCGAAGCAAATTAACTATCTGATTATTGTCTCACGACTACATTAGGGCCGTTTTGGTAGCTCTGTGGTATGACTTATAAACATGAAGTTAGCGTTACATGGAGGTGTTTGCTTATCCATTACTTTGAAGCATATATTGGGTTGCTCTTAATATAGCTACTTTCAAGAACACATCCTCGACTAAGGCTTGCTAACAGGTTTGGCTAACGTTATCTTAACGTTAACTAACTTAGCTAATTTACACGATACGTTGTTATGTAACATCACAATGCAGCTTCTAATACACAAATTGTGCATAACATTGAAAATTCGCAAGCTGTCTGTTAAAATGTCGACACATGTCAGATAAATTCAGTCAGCGACACTTTTTTTTTTTTTTTTAGCTAGCATAATGCACCGTGTGTGCTCACGTAAACTAGCGTTAGCTACGTATACAGTACTGCTGTCATGCGCTATCTATTACATTCTCAGTCGCACGTACGCAGATGTTGGGTTGGGTCACGTATAGGAGAAACCACCTATTATTATTATTATTATTATTATTATTATTATTGTGATCTAATGGTACCAGCAGTAGTGCTAATTATTTTATTTATTGCATTGATATCAGATGATGACACAAATGACGTAACATTTTATAATAATTGATTTAGTATTTGTTTGTTTTTACAGCTGTCAAAAACCAACTTCTCCAACAACAATGATTTCCGCTCATTTCTTGAGTCGCTGTGCGCCACCTTCAAGGAGTTCAAGATGCATGAACAAATTGAGAATGAGTACATTATCGGCCTGTTGCAACAGCGCTGCTGTACTGTGTACAATGTGCACTCGGACAACAAACTCTCAGAGATGTTGTCCCTCTTTGAAAAAGGGTTGCACAATGTCAAGGTAAATATGCATATATGCTTTACAGAATAGTTTCTTATCCTGCCATGACCCTAAATTGCACCTTGTTTGCACCTAGGCTTTACTTTAAAGGAAAACATGCATGAGTTCTGCAGAGCTCAGCTGATAGTTGATGCTCAATGGTTGGGTTACACTCTGTCATTAAAATAACTATTATGTTAGCTACACAAAGATTGCAGTACCACCACCAACAACAACATTACAATTGTTATTTGTCATATACAAGTTAAATGTAAAGATGGGACATTAATCTGTATATTTTTAAATGTAATTAATTTAAAATCCCTTTTTATTTTTTACAAATTGTAGCATCCTTCTTTTCTATAAAACTATTAAAAACCAAGTATTGTACCAGGTTACAACTTGAGAGCAGTGCAATGCAGAAAGAAGTGTGCTAAATTGTATAATAAAGGCAGGGGTCTTTTGTGATCTGCTTAACAAGAGAGACGTGTTATTGTTCTCTCTCAAGCTGTGGACAAACCAAAAAAAATGGGTTTTCCAGAATGATGCAATTGTGTAAATCTTAACTTCCGCTCTGCCCCAGTCAGTTTCTAAAACAGAAAGGAACGTTGTGTTGGTTTGGCTTGAGATCACAAACTCTGTCTTATGGGAAATATGTTTCTCCTGAGATAAATAATACTGTGCTGAGATTGTTTTTGTTTGTTTTTCATAGTTGGAGGAGCTTACTTCAATTTGTTTTTCTTATTCGTTAAAGAGACTTTGCAGAATATTAGATCTGAGGAGGTTATAAATTGTAGTTGCAATGTCTAATCATTTAGAGGCTAGATGTTGTAGACGGGATTGTGAAGTCTCAACTGCAATGTTTTTTATAAGAGATTCCACAAATGAATACTTATTTGTTTTTAGAGTGAATATGAGCAGCTTAACTATGCCCAGCAGCTGAAGGAGAGACTAGAAGCTTTCACACAAGACTTTCTGCCCCACATGAAGGAAGAAGAAGAGGTATAAGATGTTCAAATTTATTTTCATTGTTAATAATAATATCTTTGAATGAATGAATTCTACAAAGAGTGGGTAAGACTAAATTGTGTTACTTAAAAACAAAGGCAAAAGACCATAAAAAATAATCCCAAGGAAACTATTTTAAAATCGTGTTTGCTCACACCCCAGTCAGTGAATTTCACTGTTGCAAGCCGTTTATAAACTAAGGAGAGTTGTTGCAGGTGTTTCAGCCTATGCTTATGCAGTACTTCACCTACGAGGAGCTCAAGGACATCAAGAAGCAGGTGATAGCACAACACCGCAGCCAGCACCAATGGGACTGTGCCGCCGAGGTGCTGAAGGGCTTCAGTTTGTGGAGCCAGGCGGAGGAGCTACAAAAGGCCATTAAATATGCCGACCACGAAAAGACAGATTATGGTTAGTGAAAGTGAATACTTTTTTATTTACTTATGGTGACATCAGCCATTGTTAATAAAAGTTGATTGATTAACAATAAAAAAAAATATTTGAAGGCCAATGGTACTGTTTAACACTTACATATGATACGCTTGTTTCACAGCAGACATTTTGACTTTCCCAGTAAGCTGTGGCAGTGAGCCAGCATGTAACGTAGCAGGACCTTGAAACCGAGGGAGCTACATGGAATTCAGCCATTATTCATTTGATCATTTACATCTGTACTTTTCCTACTGTCAAATGTCAAAATGTGTTCTGCCAAAAAGTCCTATGTCCAAGCAATGCTGTTTTTTTTTTTTCTTCTTCTTTTAAATATTTAAGTCAGCTTTCTTAAAAGGATACGTTGGCATTCGTAAAAGGGGCATTTCATTCAATTTTGGTATTTTGAGTTGGTTACAAGCAAAACTGTATTGTTCTCTTCCTCAGAACTGGAAAAGAACAGGAATTCTTCAACCCACATCTCCCAGCTTCCTACTGAAATTATGCTGAGGCTCTTCCACTATTTGGACCCTGAAGATCTGTGTCGCTGTAGTCAAGTCTGCAGCTCTTGGTCAGAGCTGGCTAAGACCGGCTCTCTGTGGAGGCATCTCTACCCTGTGCGCTGGGCCAGAGGTAGGCTGCTGATAACTGGTGATTACCTAAAAGGAACAAAATATTGTTAACAAAGCCTAATTTCCCCTGCAAAATATATAATATAAATATAGTAATATATCATATAAAAAATAGGCAAAAATACTTGCATTAAGTTAAGTATGTAGTAGTGGTGCACTGCTGAGAAATGTTTGTGTCTCTCTAATGTAGGTGATTATTATAGTGGCCCCCCTGGGGATCTGGACCAGGAGCCAGATGATGAGTGGGTGAAGAGTCGGCAGAATGAGGGGCGAGCCTATCAGAAATGGGATGAGGATGCTGATGTTGATGAGTCTGGTAAGTTACATGAAAAAAGTATAATTGGGAACATGTTATTGCTAGTTTCAAACCCCTTTTTAACTGGCCTTTGGCAAGCTATTGCATTGTCAGTGTGTACCCTTATAAACACAATGACCACTGTTTTTAATTCTCTGCAGTGTAAGATAGTCAGGCACTACACTGGTCAGCTGTAAAAGAGGTATGTCATAAACAGATTAGGCACCTAAAAAAAAGTCATGGGCTGGGTTGTCATGGGCAGGCCGACAGCGTTGCATGGTAGTCCATTCTTTGAAGGTGATGGTTAAAATGAGTTCTGTATCTAAACTGAGTAAATTGCGTCATCCATGTTGTTGTTCATTGTCTTTTCAGATGTGTCGGACCATACACAGGGCTCCCTGGCAATTAACACTGCTCAGCGAGAGAAGAGGCTTCTGCATGGGATTATCCAGAACCTCCTGCCATCTGTGGGTCCGGCTGTCAAGTCCATTGTTTTGGCTTACAGTTCTACAGTCTCTAGTAAAATGGTATGCAGCGCAAACTCTTTATTTTGACACTGTAAATGCACAATGCCTGATTATGAAGATTGTGCCAAGTCTGAACTGTCATACTTTTATCCTCTTTTCAGGTGCGCCAGATCCTCAGTTTCTGCCCCAATATTACTCACCTGGACCTGACCCAGACTAATATTACAGATAGTGCATTTGACAGGTAAATATTAAAAGTCATGACTAACATACCATTATGTAATTTAACCAGGACCAACCCTGGTCAGTTCTTCCTTTTTTTTTTTTTTTATGTACAGGAAACTCTGCACTTACAGTATCTCCATGTTCTTGCTATCCTCCCTCTTTCAGCTGGGCGTCTCTCGGGGCTTGTCTCTCTCTGGAGCACCTGGATTTGTCGGGGTGTGAAAAGATTACTGATCACACCATGAAGAAACTGTCAGTTGGGCTGGGTGACCTCACATCCTCCACCTGCTTTGACAAACGTTTGGACCGACGGGCCAAGCTACTTAAAAGTTCCTCATTACCCATCACTCTGGTGGAAGAGAGGAACCTTTATCCAGTGGGACGAAAGCGGCAGGCCATCATTTTCAAGCCGGGGACTGGCCGTTGGGGCGCTGCCTGCACCCCCACACAAGTGTGGGTCCTGGACCCCTCAGACCTTGCTGATATTGAAGACGCTGCAGATTGGAGCCGCCGCGGTGGCGTGTCTCTTCCTGAAGCAGAAAGCCTTGTAGAGACACAGCTTGCGGGAAGTTCGTGCTGTTGCAGGAGGAGCAGGAGGCGCGGGCACAGGACTGGCTCAAATACCTCCTATTTGCATCAGCAGTATGCAGTGTCTGGGGAAATGTTTTGTGGTCACTCCACCTGCTGCACGACTAGTGACATGGCCCTCAGGACTTTTACTGGGCCTCAGTGCGAATCAGGCACCACCAGAAGCAGCACTGCAGAGTTTCGGACTAAATGCTCCTTATTTGGGGGCCTGCAGTGCCTGGGGCGTCAAAACAGGACTGACCAGTCAGCGGCAAAACGCTCACTGAGGTTTCTCAGCCTTTCTGGATGTTATCAAGTCACAGATTTGGGCTTAAGGTAAAGATAATGCACTGCTGTTTTTCAACAAACACTCCTTAACACTTGACATGGCATAATTTCGTAATACTAACCTGGGTTTACATGGATTTATGAGAGGTTGGTATCTTCAGAAATGGATGTGAAGTAGTGAGATGCATGATGTCATCTTTGATCGGCTGTAAATTACCACGTTTTGTAAGGTTGCAGTTTCAAAACATTTAGTGGCAAGTGTAGTTATTTTCAGTGCTAGTTGAAAACCGAAGGTGGTGTAATAACTGTCATGTGTACAAGCACTCTGTCACTTACCTTGGTAAACTCCTCCCAGCTGCAACCTTTCTCACGTACACAGTTTAGGCGAGATACGGTATGAGTGTTTATTCACATGGCCAAATAAAATGGAAAGTAGAAATGCAGGTGTGCTCTGTCCAAGTTAGGTTTCCATCAAGTTATTACCTAAATGCTGATTATTAAAGAATGGTGTTGTGCATTCCATTTTCTATAGTGAACAGTTTTGCCTTTCTTTAGGTTAAGACTGGATTATCAGTGTTCCTTCTCAGTGCCTGTGTGCACGTTGCTGTACCTGTATAATGAGGTTGCATTGTGTGTTTCAGGGCTCTGTCGCAGCGTGGAGGGCTTCCTTTCCTGGAGCATCTCAACCTATCTGGCTGCCTCCTCATCACTGAGGTGGGGCTGCAGGAGCTGGTGTCAGCCTGTCCTTCCCTCAATGATGAGCACTTCTATTACTGCGACAACATCAACGGTAACACTCACAAGCAAAACTGTTAGGGATCCCATTTTCCTCTGAAACAAAACTGTACATGCTATTAAGGTGCTTTAAAAATAGGCTGTGTTATATAATATATTGTTAATATGTCATGGTGAATGTAAAATATTTTGTGAGCAGATCTATTGCATATGTGTGGCAACTGGAACAAATCTTACTAACCCCACCTGCATAGCATGTGTCCTATTGTAAGTAACAGATGCTACTGCGGTGGAAGGTAAGTGGGCATTACAGTAGCCAGTATGATGCCGTTAGTATTCACTTCATTAATTAGAAATATAATGATTAGTTTTTTAAGTATTGTGTGTAAGAGTGTGTGTAAGGGCTTAAGTCTTTTTCATTTGTCTTATGGCTTGTAGTTCAGTAGGTGACCACTGTGTGGCATTTCTCTCCAGGTCCTCACGCAGACACGGCCAGCGGCTGCCAGAACCTGCAGTGTGGCTTCAGGGCCTGCTGTCGCTCTGGAGAGTGATCCCACCAAGCAACACCTTTCGTAAAATATCACATCTCCTTTTTATTGCACTTTATCCTGGGAATACCAGTTGCTGTGTTTTGTGTAAAAATGTTTCTGGACGAAACTAAGTTTGCTCCTGTTATTTCCATTTCCATCTATATTAAATGGAAATATTCCTTTAGAAAAGGAAAATATAAAGGGGTGATAATGGATTTGAATTGTATGAAAATGTACATTCTGTTTCCTGTTTTGGTTTAAAAAATAAATAATAACTAGAGACACGTAAACACCAAGGCACCAAACATGTTTCTTTTGTCACTAAAACTATACTGACTTATATAAGTCTTCTCCCCCTGTTGTGTTTTAGTTGATCTATTTATAATCAGCATAGTGTAGACTGACCATCAATTAAACAAGCTGTCATTTGTTGGAGAGGGTGATGTGCACAATTAATCAGGAGTGACTTTATTGCTGCTCCGCCTTAGATTGAAGCTGTCATTTTGTTGACGGGTTACAGGTCAGAATGAATATAGTCCCATTGTACATGTGTTTTCTGTTGATGTTGGCACAGTAGCCATTGAATGACACCAGGCCTAAGACACCAGTAAAGGATGTACAGAGTTAGGAATTGGTACATGATGGTGCAGTGTAGTCTTAACAATTTTGTTCCACATACCAGATGTTCATAGGCACCAAAAAAAATGGACCAATGTTCATATAAGAGGGCTTTTTAGAGAAGCTGAAAGGGGATTAGGAACATTACCCTTGGTAGATTGGTAGAAGTCTACTGTGTTCTGTTTTCAGTAGATTGTACTTCATCTTTAATCGTTATGCTGAAGGATGATTTTTTTTTTCTCTAAGTCTTGCATGAGGAGTTCCATTGAAAATGTTCAATTCATAAACAGAATAATAAAGGTATCTTTAAGCTCTGTTGGTCATTTTAATTAATTTTGTGAACACAAAGTAAAAATTGAAACGCTTGCAAGTGGGTTATTTTAATCTCAACATAAATAAAACTGTAGGAAACCTGTATACTGAGCTACCAGTTAATGACATTTGTACATTGTAATGCAATCCAACAGCTCTGCAATAAATATTTTTTGTGAAGTCTTTGATCCTATTATTGTTGGTGTTGATTTTTAACTTGCTTTAGGCTGCTTAAAGCAGGTGCAGTGTAACACGTTTCTATACATTTTTACTGTTCTGTCCCATTTACGTCAACGTAGATTAATAAGATCTATTGGAAACACGTTTCACAACCGTCAAATACAACAGCATCACAAGCTATAGCCTCAGAAATGGCTATTCTCAGAGTCGAAAACAACTGAACATTATGTGACGCCCCCTATTGTGTGTCTGCTGACTCTGCAGGTGCTTGTTAGTCTAACCTGGGGGAACACCCTAGTGGGTTGCTTTCAGTTAAGGGGTCCTTGGCCTAAAAAAACATTGAAGACCCCCTGCTTTAGTTTATCTGTATGCTTTATTTGCATTTTACACTCACTCATCTATCACTATACTGACCACCACACCCCACAACTTAATAAACCCTTTGATTTGGTTAATAAAGTATATTTCTGTAAAACTGTATCATGGTGTGTCTCCTATTTGTTGTGGCCAGGTCATTTTATAATTGTAAGGTTCAGAAAGGTAAGATTTAAAGGTGCACTATGAGTTCCTGCATGGTCACTTCTGTTGACGTTCCAAGTAAATTCAAAACAAAACAGAGAAAGCTCGCCCCATGTTTCCGTAACTGTCATGACTGTCACTAAGCCCCACCCCCTCCCCCAAGCATCTTGACGGTGATTGGCTGGAGTGTTTTGTTGTATTTTGGTGCCTATTCTGTGCCTCTAGTGTTTGTTTGACGTGTACGACCCCTGTGTTGTCTCCCGAGACCGGGCTGTTTCACGGTGTGTTCAGGGGGCAGGCAGCGAGCGGATCAAGGAGAGATGCCTACCATTTGAGACAAAAATGAAATCGCGCTGAAACCAAGCAGGAACTCATAGTGCACCTTTAATTCAAGGTCATTGGATTTGATGTACAGGTATCAAACTGGTAACTACCTATTCATTATATACATTAGATATACAATAGTGTGCTGTGTGTGAATAATGTAATTACATAAAGTTTTCTTTAAAAAAAAGAAAAGAAAAGCTAAAGCTCATTTATATACAGTACCAGTCAAAGGTTTGGACCACTTTCTCATTCACGTGAATGGGAGAGCGGAGCTCAGCCAGTGCTTCTCTACCCGGGTGTGTATTAACTGGTTTTGTAAAGCCCAGCGATCCACAGTAAGATGAGTGTCTCTTGTTTCATGTACGCACCAGTGAGGCCAGGTACACCCACACAGACAGGACATTATTGGGGTAGGGGTGCACATACACGGCCAGGGCAAACTCCACATTTGATGCCTGAACATTGTGAACTCCAGTGCTGTACACTGCCTCTATGATGGGCCGGATCTCAGAGAATGGCATATGCAGGGGGAATCCGGAAATCTAAAAGGAAAATAAAAAAATCTATTAGTTATTGGTGGGTTTGGCGCAGTGGATGTGACACATGCCTTTGGTGTGGGAGATCCAGGTTCGATTCCCACTGCGATACATCAACCAATGTGTCCCTGAACAAGACACTTAACCCCTAGTTGCTCCAGAGGCGCGCGACCTCTGACATATGTAGCATTCGTAAGTCGCTTTGGATAAAAGCGTCAGGTAAATGACATGTAATTTATGATAGGAGTTTATTTATGTGACGCCATGTGCATTACGCCAGCTGACATATCTTCCCAGAGCGGAGAAAATGATAGATTGATGACTGATGACATCATTCAACTGCCATTTCAGACTTACATTGTTGTCTCCCAGCAGGCTCTGCAACTCGTGGCGGTGCCCCTCCGCCATGTCCTGCCCCCCGCTCAGCTCCAGTTTGGGCAGGAATTGTTTCAGAGTAGTGGTGCAGTAGCGGTTCCAGCGGGTTGGGTGACGAGGGCGCCACTCCATGATCTTCTCCTTTAGGATCTTCTCAATTCTGTAAAAGTGAGATGGTAAATGTTTCGTCTAGCGTGTAATTGTAGCCTTACAAATCAACATGACACAGTGTTCACTTGCCTGTCCTGAAGCTCTGCTGCAGCTGCTCTGTCTGTGCCCCGATATACCAGCTCCTCTGGCTAAAGAGATTTAGATTTAGAAGAAAATGTAAAACAAATACCACTAAACATACAACAAGATTATAGATAAATGTTGAACACTCACTTGTACACTCGACAGCCCAGGGTGGGAGAAGGATCGGGAGAAAAACGGCTTCCACAAATTGGCTTTGGTGGTGTCAAAACTCACCGTCATTGGGGATGTATATTCTTGAATGTTGAACCACACCTGAATATAAATGTTGGCATTATTAAAATCATCTGCTGCAATCAAAATAAAGAATGAAAAGCCACATCGTGAACTGCTAATTTCATATAGTTGCTCCCTCTTCACTCACATTGTCAGCATTGACCAGACAACCAATGGTTTGCAGTGGGCAGAAGGTGTCATACTGTCCGTAGTACTGAGCACTGCTGGGATTCCAGATCAGGTAGCGGCTCTGCTCGAGGGTCAAGACATACGCTGTGGGTCCCTAAGACATAGAGAGATCAGAAAACCTTAAAGCTGCTGCAGAAAGACTCCAAAGCTCTTCATTCTTTTTATACATATATGTCTATACCAGAGATACACTTTTCATCTTATTAACTAATGAAGAAGTAAAAAAAAAAAGAAGCATTGTTGTTTACAAATGAGTGTTACACACCTCTGGTATAGCAGTGCCAATTATAAGCCAGGCTTTCTTGCCCATAGACAGGAAGTAGTTGCACAACAATACAGCATGTTCTTCTTCATCCCCTGCTAGGAGGGTGAGGAATTGCTAAAAACAAGAAGACAAGTTACAGTAAGATGGGCATTTCTTTCTTTTTTTCCCCTTTTTTGAAAGATATTTTTTTAGGGTTTTTCCTTTAGTTAGAACAGCTGAAGAGAGACAGGAAAGAGAGAGGGGGGGACGACACGCAGCAAAGGGCCCCGGGTCGGACCCGAACCTGGGCAGTTGGCAAGGACTGAGTCTACGTGGGGCGCACGCTCCACCAGGTGAGCTATACATGATGGGCATTTCACCTCCTCTTCCAATCACAATCGCTCAGAGAGGGTCCACTCACATCACAGGTGCTCCACAGGTCACAGACGCCGGAAAACGAAACTCTGTCCGGCAGAGAAGGGATGAGCGAGACAAATCGGGCAACCAGGGCCTGTGTGAGGATAGAGTCAGACTCTGTCACTACAGGAAATCTGATCAAGTAAGAAATACAAGCAATTACTACTAAAGAAAATAAGAGTAGCCCCTTTTCTACATTCACTTCACCAGCGACTGACCGTGGTCTCTTGGGGGTTATCGGGGGATGCATCCAGTAACTCCTGTGGGGGGTTGAGTGGTCGAATGTAGCGTGTGATGAAGACGGTCTTCCCATTGAGATCTATGACGGTGGTAATGCAGGGTCGGTCCGGGTAGCCCTGTGCTGCTTCCCTCTCGAACCTCTCTGAAGCCTGCAGTAAACGCTCATCCTCTTGGCTGTCAAACTGCATGAAAAGGTCAAAGGTTACAGCAGAGAAATACAGCTCAGCACCATGTACATGGATTAATATGCCTTGAGAATGATGCGGTCATAGATGGGAGAGTTAGGGGAGTAAAAAAATGGAAGAGTGTTTGACTGGAAGGTTACCTTCAATTCCTTTATCTAGCATATGTCGCAGAGCAAAAGCAAAAAAGTGGCACAAAAGGATAAAAAACAAAACTTGACATTACATTGATGCATAACCACCTACTTATAACAGGAGGACATATCTGATGAAGTATTGACATAGAAACTCAAATCAAAAGGAATGGATGTTGATAGGATCTGAACAGGGGTTAAAGTGGGCCGAAACGATCCGGATCAGTGTTCTGGCACCTTCGATTAATAAGTTAATTAATCTGATTGGCAGTTTCACACATCGTGTTTCCTGTTAGTTTAAAATAACGCAAAATATTCATCCCAGTGTTCCCCCTATTCACTCTCAGCAGCGCACCGCCGTGAGTCCGTGCACAAGGCAACTGTCTGTGGTGAGTTCACATGTCGGTAACAATAGCAGGACAGTTGCGTACTATCTAAACTGATCAGGTGAACAGGTGAAGATCACACTGTCGGCAACCTACCGGTTACAAACAGGCTCGGTAGTGAAGGACACAGTCTCATGCTGCATACGCGGTGTTTTTAGCCGAGCTAGATGGAGAATATTCAAATTAAACAGATCGGTGATGCTGCTCTGCCGTTAGCTGGAAGTAAACGTAGCCCTGGTGTGTTTAATGTGGAGTGACTGCGTCGGAAAGCCTTTTAAGTGCTTGTCAGAAATGCAGTTAACACACCAGTCATAATTTTGTCAGAAAAACTCAACTCCTTGCCGTTGCTCCTGGTGTTCTCCATTACTGTTTTGGAAGAAGGAAATAACGAGAGTAACAAGTGAACTAGCTCAAGTGAATTTTTCTTGCTGTGCTGTGTAGTTGATATAGACTTTAAAGTGGTAAGGAACTTTAAAGGACAATTCCGGCGCAAAATGAACCTAGGGGTTAAAAAAACGTGTACCGAGCCGACCGTTCTCTCGACCAGAGAACCAGTCGGACGACGAATGCCGTGCTTGAGTTACTGGTCACTGGTTGCACGGCGTTCGGCGTTTGACTGGTCGTGACTGTTTTCCCAAGATGGCGCCTGCTTGTATACGTGAACGCTACGGTCTTTCTAATCTATCTTTTTAATAAACTGTCTGTACACGTACAAAGTTCTCAATGCTTCGGTTTACATGTAGGGACCCTCATTATGCTACCGTGGTAGTGTGGTGCTATTTTGAGCCTTGTTAGTGGTAGAACATAGTGATTTTACCCTCTGCTCCAAAGACTAGCGTTAAAAGCTAATAATTGGTTTGCGCTAGCTTGTTTCAAGCTAGAGACACATTCGATTAGCATGAAAACAGATCCCAGACAACGGTTGACTCGGTACACGTCATTAACCCATAGGTTCATTTTGCGCCGGAATTGTCTTAGTTACATTTGAGAATAGAAGCCTTGGATCTTAGGGGTCCCCCACCTGCCAGATCTCACGTTAACCCCTTGGATCTGAAGACACACATGAACTAAGAGAAACTATCACACAGTGGTGCAGGCTGGCTACTAAAGAGCAAACAGGAGCCATCCTTGAGCTTGGCACTTAAACATACATGTCTTACCTTTTCTCTAACAGACTCTCCAGGCACCAGCTGGGGTTCAATGGTGATGAAGAGTGTGATGAATGCTCCCTCACTCAGGCTCCGCAAAGTATCGTAGGCACCATTAGTGCCATAGCTGCGCTCCTTACTGTAGCCCAGCAACACCGCCGGTGTATGCACCTTGAATGTTCCATCAATCTATCCAATGGAATAATAATACATGAGTCTGCAGTTCAGGTAGTCAGTGTGCTTATCTGAAACAAAGACTGAACAAAGAACATTTTTGGTAACAGAATTGACTGTTCCTTTACTACAATCTATGTTGGCAATATTGCAGCTAATGTATTGGGACAAGACAAGTACCTTAATTATAAATATGAACAATATTTAAAAATATATGGTTAGCGGCTAGCAAGAAAGCCATAACATGAAAATAGTTAGAGATTCCAGATTCAAGAGGTTTATTGTCATAGGCACAGTAAAAACAACTTACACCGTGCAATGAAAAGCTTGCTTTGCCAGTCTTCCTTACATAATACAATTAAGCTAAAAACAAACAATAACCAAAGTTGTAATAAATAGTTTGAAAAGAGATATAAAAAAAAATGGTTAAAGTGCATAAGACAGCTCTGTATGTGGTGTGAGTCCAGCGCGGTACAGACCGAATCTCCACCAAAGACATATTGTGACGAATGTTCTAAGTATTGAGAGAATAAAAGAAATCTACGGGCTAATAAATACTGGCAATACTGGAAAAAATGGATTGTGTTTCTGAACTCAGGAAATGATAAATGACAATTTACTGTATTGTACTGGCATGTATCTCCATCAGTATAATGTTTGTATGAGTGTATAGGTCACCAACTGTTTGTTCTGTTTGATTGTATCTTTGTTTCTTTAAGAAAAATAAAGTATATATGTATATATATATATATATATATAAAAGACTGATCAGAGACTCTCACCCTGGACTGAGAATAAATGGTGCTGAAAGGAATCTTGACGGAGCCCAGCCAGTGCTTCTCTACCCGGGTGTGTATTGATTTCGCTCTGTCTTGGTCCTTCTGTGGAGCAAAGGGTGTTAAATTATGAAGCAAAGAACAAATCATACAATTCAAGGAACATGTTCTGATATGATTGCTGTGAGCGAAATATAAAGTGTTACTCACCACTCCAGTTTCATAAACCACCTCATCAAATATGTTGATGAAGACTTCGTCTTTGACTGATTGTAAGACAGCAGCGCTGTAGTCCCCATTTGGGGCACTGTAGAGAAGAACAACAGTTTTACATATTATGTAATTTGTTGGTGTTCCTTAGTGTGTTACTACAGTATCTGGAAGGTGTTTGGTTTTGAAGGTATATAAGTAGATAAAGCTGATTTGGAATTGGCCACAAGTAGCACCCAGTGGCCGTAAAACCAGGGCTGCAACTAACAATAATTTTTTACTGTCGATTTAAGATCTTGTTTTTTTTTTAGATTATTTTTGGGGCATTTTAGGCCTTTATTTCCACATGACAGATGAAGACATGAAAGGGGAGAGAGAGGGGGGAATGACATGCAGCAAAGGGCCGCAGGTCAGAGTCCAACCCGCGGCCACTGCGCCAAGGAGTAAACCTCCACATATGTGCGCCCGCTCTACCAACTGAGCTAACCCGGCCAATAAGATCTTGTTTAATCAGTTGTTTGTCTATAAAATATCAGAAAAAGTTGAAAAATGTCAATCAGTGTTTTCCAAAGCCCAAATTGAAGTTGAAATTGAATGTCTTGTTTAGCCCAAATTTTAAAGATATTCAGTTTACTGACAGAGCAGTGAAGAAACTAGAAAATATTCACATTTAAGAAGCTGGAATCAGAGTTTTACTTTTTTTTTTCCATCAAAAATAATTGGCGATTAATTTAATGGTTGACAACTAATCGATGAGTCCTTGCAGCTCTACATAAAACTCCGACGTAAACATTTATCATAAAAGACAAAAGCCAAGCCATGAAATCCACAGCTGGCACCTGAACGGTAGTCTCGCATTGCCAGACCTTCCTCCACCGCGCTGCGGAGGAGGGTCTGTCTAGTCCACACAGCATTCCTGGATGGGAGAAAAACGTGTTCTGGTTTATTGGCATCTCTTTAAACCAATCACAATCATCATGGGCGGTCGCTAAGCGCCAGACGGAACCACGGTGCCTCTGCAAAATAGTCTCAGGAAGGAACTTGTTTTGGTGGAACATGTGTACGTTCAAAAGTAGTTTTAGTCGTGCACCAGAAAACTCAGATTGGACAGATAGTCTAGCTAGCTACCCTAGCTGAGGAGCAGTTAACCATAGTCCTCACAAATCCACCGGAGTTTAAAATGCCAACACAAAGAAAGAGGAAGGGGATGTCCGGCGGCACCGGAACAATCCCAGAAGTGGAACTTCGTGGATATAGACTACCTGAACGGTAGCTGCAGCTCCTCGTTCCAGCAGGGGTTTGGTCCATCAGCTGTGGTTGTTTGAAGCACTGTGCGCTGGAAGGAGACCTCCACAAAGGGCCTCACTTGTACCTACATCACACCAATGCAAAACACACACAAAACACAGACACAATATAGATCGCATGCCAATAAAAAAATCTTGCTGCCAATCAGCTATAGAGGACAGTTATTGTACCTGGCTGAGGAGCCAATCACTGCCCTGGATGGCACTCTGAGACGACTGTCCTGGTTTACTGAAATAAACACACATTAACACAAAAGATTAACTTTCTGTTACATGTCTAAAATGTATCATTTCCTGAGGGCAATCAAGGCTTTCGCACTCCGTTCTAAACTATTCTGAATTTGACTGGGTGCACTCCACACTCACTTGGACTGGGGCCTGCGGATGGGGATGTCAAAGGCCCGGATGATGTTGATCAGCAGTTTGATGTCTCCATCAGACAGATTCTGAGCCGTCACCTTCTTCCTCGCTTTCCTCTGAGGTTTCAGCGGCCGCTTGGGTTCAGCCAGCTTGAAAAGGTTCAGTCCCAGAATCCTGATTGTCACAACAAACAGCTGTTATTATTTAGTCGACAACCAACAAGGGACTGCTCATTTAAACCAATATCAGACTGTCTGCACATCATTTATCGAGAGATCACATTTTTCATTCAAGTGTGGGATACGATTATTACCACCGACAGTACGCAGTCCCTCCAGGTATCTGCGATTTTATGATCACAATACTAATTTAGCTGTTGAAAAATGGAACCACTAAGGAGAAAAGTGTTTTATTCTGTTCCTATTATTATGTATTTGTGTTGTACGACCAGAAATATGCAGGATTAAATTGTGGCACAGGGGGCTAACAGGAAGACGATTGCTTCACTTGTTTGAACAAAGGAGTTATACCTGCATATTATAGGCAAACTGTGCCTTGCAAAGTGTTTAAGCACATAATATAATAATAATTAACAGTGTTAGTTTGGAATAAATGCACTCAATGACCAGTGAGCTGTCTTTCAGTATTCTTATAGCGAGCAAAGCTAGATTCATAACTTCCACATTAGTTCTGTAATAAATATATTATAAATGATTACTGTATATAGCAAAATATGTTAGGCACACAACTGTAGAATTGTAACTTTATCAATTCCTGCAATTTTACAGCAAAAAAGGAAACACCCCAAAAAATCTTTGTTTTAGTGAAATAAACGGCAAAATCCTGAAAGGACTGAATACTACACGACGTCTATTGTCACTACTGTACTGGTACTCAGGGTTCAAACTAAATGGAGAGACAAAGACACAGATGGTGGGAGAAAAAGAAAGAAAATCATACCCTGAACCTGCACCACTGTAAAAAAAAGAATAAAAAAAAAAGAAGAGAAGAAGCATAGCAGAAATATAACAGAAGAATGGAACAGAGAAGATTACATAACATTCACTTTCAATAATGAAAAAGAAATGTGCAAAGTAACACCCAACAGCATGATTGTCGTTGGCAGCTGTACATTATTATCTATACATCTGCACACATAACATCAAAGACTACAATTAATTTTACATTTTCCGTTATTATGTCCACATGTTTTGAAACCTGCTCTAAAACACCGCCTTGAGCGGTTCCAGGAGACAGTCATACTCAGCCAGGGGAATGTCGTGTTGCGTTCAAGATCAGATAGAGACTGAAGCAGCACCAGGCCAAGAAATGATTACATTACATCAGCCTGTGATTTATATAGGCCTTGTTGCACTTTCTGATTCTGGTTGATTTGGATGCAGATCCCACAGTTTAAAGTAATCCAAGTTATCTAACCTTTCCTTTACAACTTGAGCAGGGAGTGTAGGCACTGTTTGTAATTTTTAAATTATTTTTGACAATGGGAATAAACGTAGGATATACAGAAAGTATACATTACATGCATACATGCTTGAATTACTGTTTTGTGATTGGCAAGACAGAAAGAAAAATTACGGTAACATGCATAACGCACACATGAAAAAATGTCAGTAGTGAAAGATGGGAGTTAAAAGCGAGACAGAATATATGGTGAGTTAATAGGCCTGAGGAGCTATTTACCCGATGCTTGGTATTTCCTCTTCTACCACCAAGTCAGACAGAATGTAGTGATGCTTGGCAAGAAGAAATCTGTTGATGACCGATTCTCGGATCTGTGGAAAAAGGCAAGATTATCATCACCACTTATTTTTCTTATGTGCCAACGACTGGGGTAATACATACATATTTACATTACACAGGCTACTCACCTTCTGAAGGTATTTGGCTACTAAGGCTCGGTGGGAATCCAAATGTTCTTTAGTGTCAACTATCTCTCCTTCTTTCAGTCTCTTTTCATATTCCTGAAATCATTGTTAACCAAAAGAAGAAAAAAATAAATAGCCTCATACAGAGTTAATGCATCCTTATCCATTGCAATATTGTAAATGTTTGAAAGGCTGACCTGGAACACCTTATCTGTGACCTCCCTCTCCAGGGAAGGAACACACTTGTAATTTCGAAACTCTGCAACTTCCTGGTTCCTGAGCATGAGCAGGCGAAATCTTTTGGACCTCTCCAACTCTTCATCAGTCACAAAGTTAAACTCCTCCTGCAGCTGTTCTAGACGGAAGTACTCTGGAGCTGTTACCTCTCCACTAGTGGCCACCTGGTGAATCCCAGGTACAAAGAAAGAAGCCATGCTTTTTTTTTTTTTAAATCACAAAATGGCCAATCACCTGGATGCTCAGACCACTTGTTTATGCAAAGTACTGTATTCTGATACGCACTTTTAGCAGCTGCATGATGGAGGCATTTTTTGGATCGTTGGGGTCCAGTCGTGACTGTGTGGCCCACTCTCCAATCTTCTTCATGTCATATAGTCCAGATGCCCCAATAAATGTAACAGCATCAAGACGACTCAAGCCACTAAAAACACGAAGAAAGAAAGTGATTAATACTTTTAAAAACCAATTACCATAGACAAGGTACAAGGTTTCGGAGCAGACTTTGCCGATTTTAGACCAGCTCTGTGTCATCTTAGTGTGGGCAGTGTATGCAGATTGATTAACGGTGTGCGGTGTGGCGCTGCTGTCTGTGGAGTGTAATCCAGCAGATCTCGGTAGACCTTCGCTGCTCTGCTCCGTGGAGAGAGAGCACCACAGCAAAAAAACACACACCATTCATCTGCACTCACTGCTCACACTGAGATGACACAGAGCTGGTTTAAAATGGGCAAAATATATCTTTGAAAGGACTACTCAGGCACATAAACTACAGACTGCACACACCATACATTACTGATGACTAATTTTCCAAGCACACTGTTTTAAGACTTATTTCAACCACAGGCTGCAGCTTATTTCAATGTGATATAATACGTAACTTGCAGAGACTTGAACCTTCCTTCAGACCGATGCATTCAGGTACAGTTGTATAAAGCTCTGACATCAATGTTTTGGGAATTTGCATAAAAAATTATTGAGCCTTGATATTCATTTATGAGCTATGTTATCAGACAATAAGCAAACATAGGATAGGTTTATGGCATGGCACGTTGAATATGTTGTTCATTGCAACATTAATGTTGAGGGACTTTTAAGAAACTTCCCCTGCTGCATAACCTTTGATGCAAAAAAAGTTTAACATGATTGATTACTTAAACAAGTTTCAAGTCTGAGCATGTTGCTAAGTTTATATCATGCTGACATAAACTGAAACCACTGGCTTCCACTGGATCCATGAATATAAACACCTGTAGTCATGTTTGGCAAAAGGTTAGCTGTGATGTAAATCATACAGGATATGTAGTTAATGAACTAAAACATGCACAACCACCAGTACTGTCCTTTAAGTGACATTACCTGTGTATGCCACCATGTTGTTGAGACACAGGAGGGGCAAGTGCTACATCGTCCTCCCCAGACCCCCAATAAACACGACACGACAGCTTCCCAGAGGTCAGCAGGGTCTGTTTGTTACTGCCATCCGCCTCAAAGGAGAGGGGCACGTCTGATGAGGCATACAGAGAGGACGAGACACAGGGAGACAGGGACTGAGATCACTGAAAAGTCCATGGACAACAAATGAAAGGGCAATCAATCACATTCAAATATAGATGTTATCCTTGGAGTGGGAATATATTTGTGGGTGACAGTGTTTCAGGTCTGAGCTTGCGTTAAATAAAAGGCATTTACCACTTCCTACACCCTCATGGTCGAACATCACTCTCTGGTTGCTGCTAAACTCAAACTCCTCAAGAGAGACTCTGTCTGCAACAACGGAGGGTTCTGGCACTGGAACAAACACTTGAGCCAGGAGGTAGCATGATGAGCCAATCTCCTCAAACACCTAGCGCACACACACACACACACACACACACACACACACACACACAAATGAGAAATGAATACAGATCATGGACTAATCTATCACTCAGATTTGTGGATTAGACAAAGTGGCAGCATGACAAATGTGTCTGGTCTGTACCTGCAAATTGATGCTTTGGGGACAGTTAACTATCTTGAGATTGAAAATCTGGCCAAAGTGTACTCTGAAATCAGTGTTCAGGGAGCGGCTGTCCGTTCTGGAGACTTCTTTGTCATTATAAAGGATCTTGACGAAAAGAGAGCGCCTTGTTACATCCTCTCTTCGAGCTGTTTCAGGCCTACAACAGGGAGTAAACAAACCAGATGAAGAACGTCCACAATAGAGCTCAACAGTGTAGTTCCGAAAGTGAAAATCCCATTCATTTTCTCCATAAGGATTTTGATAATTAGTCTTAGTGTCCTGTGACCACGAGCTACAAGACTGTGAAACGAAGGTTTATGCAGCTGTAGAAGCCACAAGTCTGTATGATATTAACCTTTTCTTAAGAAAAATGTGTTTTATCTGCAATGCCATGGTGGAGTACTACACTACCAACAATCCTAAGCGTAACAGCGACGTCTCTGATTGGTAGAGCTCGCTGTTACCATAGAAATGTTTACTGAATCTGCGAACAGCTAGTGAGCTGGGCTAGTACCACTAATGTCTATGATCATTAATGTTCACAGTCAATCAATGGAGCAATTGAATGGGGAAAATCACTTTCTGGAACCAGAGCCTTTTGAAAATGTAGGCGGTCACTGTTGAGCGTTATGCCACAATGATAGTGTAGTTCTTTTATTTCAGATGGAAATCATCTTACTTTTCTCAAAACAAGTGAAAAATCTGCCAGAGGATATTATATTTCAACATGTAACATATTTTACTAAAACTCTTGAAAGAAAGTAAAACTGAATTGGAGTTAACACTAACCCTTTTTAAAGCTATAGTGCGTAGTTTCTGTCTCCCCTATGAGGAATTCTAAGTAATGACAACAACACTGTCGGCGCGTCCGCATGATACAAGCCTTCTGTGATCGTGCACGCGCCCCCACCCCTCCTCCACACAGTTGCTAGTAGCCAAGGAGGACACGGAGGATTTAAAAAAACATGATGGACTACATTGAAGAGGTCATTATCTTCACTCGGATGCCACAATCTTCTAAACATAGCGATACTGAGAAACACAGAGAGAGTTGTGTGGAGCTGATAGTCTTTATTAGCTTTGTAGCAACTCATTTGGCAATGGCTTGAATGTAACAGACGTGTATTAATATCAAAAAGTTACGGACTAAAGCTTTAAAGAAACCCAGACCAACACTCTCTGTGTTTCTGCTCATACCTGGGGCAGAGTTCACTGGCGGTGATGTTTCCAGATGCAGACAGCTCAGGGATCAGGATGGATTCTCCGGGTTTCCTGCGTATCCTGGAGGCTTTCTCTCTGACCCGCTGCTCTATAGAGTCAAAGTCAGGCTTCTCTGGAGGCTCGGGCTTTGGGGGACCTTCTTCAACGGGCCCTTCTGATTCGCTCCCATCCTGGTCTTCATCTTCTTCTTCTGTCTCATCCAGTGCCTGGCCTTTCTTCTTCTTTTTTCTCTTCTTCTTTTTGGTTTTCTAAAAAAAGAAAACATAGGATGTGTGTGTGTGTGTGTGTGTGTGTGTGTGTGTGTGTGTGTTAATATTGTGTATATATTTTTCACATAAGGTCCAAGAATGTCTTGATTTCAAAACAGAATTTGAACTTCATTTATTTATTATTCTTTATGTGAGACATTTATTATAGGTAAGATGCATCTATTTAAAAGATTCTGCTTGTACAGCAACATGTTCAGGTGTAAGAACATCTGGCTAAGCTAAGGGAAATAAATATTAAATAGGTAGGGACTATAGCCTGACTAAAACTGGATTATTGAGGCCGAAATCGATATTTGTTCAAAAAATCTGTATATATCTCATATATATATATATATATATATGAACATAACATAAGCAAACAAACTTCATACAGATCCCTTAAATTTCTTTTGTTTTTTTTCATTGGGCCCAAGATACATACCAAGCAGAATATTACAGTTTAACAATCACCCTGTTAGTGCTATCTGATGGGAAAAACTATGTTTCTAAATTATTTTAAACTTACTTTGGCATTTTTACCCTTATCCAGCGACACAGTACTGATATATTTGCAGTAAGCTAATAAAAAGCTGAGTTATCTGTGTGACTGTAATAGGTACCTGTTTCCTTCTACAGAGCTTCCACTCCTGCAGCTGTTTCTTATACTCTGCAAACTTTTTCTGGTAATCCTCCTCGATCTCGGCCTCCAATTCCACAACCTCTGCCAAGATTTCATCTTCGTAATCTCGCTCATCTGACGTCCGGTCCACATTCTCTCTGGAGTAAGGTTGAAAAAAAGAAAAACACAGCACATTAATATAAAACGGAACAAGCATCTAAACAGCTAAATGAGAAAATACACACATCATCCAGCAAGCATTTGTTCGGGGTAGAAGTGAATGTGTAATCAGAGCATTTTTATTATAGTTCTATGGAGCAGCGTCAGCAAATGTATTATCACAGACATGGGCCAATTGTCTAACTACACAAAGAGATTTACCTTCTGAGCGAGAGCTTATAGGGCGTGTTGGTAAACTTCTGAAAGTCTCTCAGGGCCTTGAGCTCCTTCCACACTTTAACTATGTGCTTCAGCAGAGTCCTGTCTTTCTCCTGCTCACTGTCTCGCAGCTGCCGTGTGTTCCTGTGATATTCAGGGGGAAAACATACATCGTGTATCTTGCTTGTCAAGACTCTTTCTGTCTTTCTAGACTGAACAGGACTTGGATTGAACACAAGCTGGGTAACTCACCTAACCTCCAGACTGTACTCAGATATCCTCTGCTGCATGGCTTGAGTAAGGCTCTCCCCGCCATGGATCTCAAGTATATTCCGCAACGCACTCCTTAATCCATTCAACTGCAGCCCACAGGAAACATACAAGGTATATATGTGGCTTATTTGATACAATAGATTTCTAAATGTATTCAGGAATGTAAGAAAAGTTTTGCAGAGTCGTCGTGACAGCTTTACTATTCAGACAAAGTTTACCTTGTCTGTAAGATGTCCTGTGAGATTATTGTGCTGCCTGGTGAGGTACTGATCATACAGCTGAGCCAGACGGGCCCCCAGCACATGTTCGCGACTGAAGAGTGGGTGATGGGAAAAGATCAGCCCAGAGACATCCACATCAAGCTGGTAGTCTCCCTCGGGGTCCGCTGCACCAGCAATGTACAGATTTGCATACTTGGACTTCACCGCCTGGGGGATAGAACATCATCATTTGTCATGCAATGTTCTGGAAAATAATAATCACAATGAAATATACGCAGTGCTTGTGTTTAGCTTGAGTGTATCTAAGTATGTGTGCAAGCTTAAAAGAAGCATAAAATTGGCAAGATTGATTGAGCACCATCAGGGAGCGCTGTAATGAAACGTTATGCATGACAAAAATGTAAAATAAACACTCAATTGGACTACAATGGATGCTCTGTTTTCCAGATGATCAAATATTGCAGCTGTGCTTATCTCCAGAGTGAGAAACAAAACATGAGAATGTGAAAACAAGAGTTCTTTGGGGGTTTCCCATTCAAGACACACCCAACCAGAACCAGATCTCAACACTGTTTTGGATCTGTTTTTTCAGGGTTTCCATTTTTGTCATATTTTGCCTCTGTGGTCTGCAATGTCATTGCAACGCTTGAGATCAATGAATTCAGGAGTGTGAATAAGGTCTAAAATTAGCTGCTTCCAATAACGATGCAGACGGACAATGTCATCTGACACATACAGTAATTTGTCATTCAGCTGTAAAAAGAAGGGAACCTATGTGAGATGTGCTGTTCATTGACAACAGTTCAACGTTGAACACCATAGTTCCCTCCAGGCTCGTCACAAAGCTCAAGGACCTGGGATTAAACACCTCACTGTGCATGTGGATCCTTGACTCCCTGACAGGCAGACCACAGGTGTGAGGGTGGGCGGACACACCTCTTCCACCCTCATCCTTAAACCTACATTGTGTCATTTTTTGAGTTGATTCTTAGTAAAAGCCCCTTTGTTCTTTCACAAATATGTGCTCATGCATGTGTTATTACTTCCACCAACTAATCAAAGTATTCTCGTAAGCATAGAATCTGCCATTTACAATCATTCAGAATACATACGGGCGAGTTGCTCGAATGACGGCCGGCATGTTGCGCCTCCATCTTTAAAATACATTAACCAAAGAGGGACATACAGCCGCCTTTCGCCCTCTTGCAGTCGGTGGAACCGTGATGAATGCCAGGTGGAGATTACTCACCAGGGAAGCGAAAAAGACAATTAAAACGACAACGCGACAGGCAAAGAAACAAGACCAAAGTTAATATTGGAGTGGCTAGAACAGCTGCGTGTAAACAATGGAGATACTAAGAGCCAATTTCGGGTTCTAAAAGTCTAAAGAGATGATAGTGGAGTTTGCGAAGAAGTAGGAAAGAAACTACGAACCCCTTAATATCAACAGGTCCTCAGTGGAGAGGTGCACTGCAAACCTTCAAGTAACATGGTGTCCACATCACCGATGTGGCCTGACCTGGGCACTGCATACTGACTCAGTGGTGAGAAAGGCAAGGGAGAGGCTGTTTCACTTCAAGACGCCTGAGGAAATGTTGGTATCCCCTCAAATACTGAGGAATTTCTACTCCTGCGTCATCTAGAGCGCCCTGATGGGGAATATAGGGGAAAGGACTGCAAGGCCCTGCAGAGAGTGGTTTGTTCAGCTGATGACACAATAGGAGCTGCTCTATCCTGCCTAAATATAATTTAATTTAAAGATCCAAACCAGCCTTTTCTTTCTGTTGAGGTCGGGTATAAGGTAGCAGATACACCAGGCCAGCACTGACAGCACATCCTGTATTTCTTTAAATGCCCAGTTTGGAGTTTTGATGTAGCTGTATATTGTCTGCAGAGATGATATCACAGATGTGTCAGCCTCCACCTCTGCTCTACTCCCTGATAAAAAACACCTCCCACCCACCCTGTTCCTTTGTACCAAATGCCAAACTGCCCTTCTGCTTCTTCTTTTTTAATGGCAAAGGGGTTAGAGAACACCCGTCTGAGGGTGCCACAACACTTTCAGTGTATGGCTGTGCACGGTTCTTTAGATGTGGCAAATGAATGGAGTGAATGAAGTGAGAGTGGGCGTTTCTGACCTTCCTGTACACAGTGTGCAGTGCAGGATCCAGGTCCTCCTCCATGTGGAACAGAGGGGGTCTGGTGGACGATTCCTTTATGGGGTCAGGCAGAACCATGATTCTGCCATCATCTCCAAACCACTTCTTTCCCTAAATAAAGAGTTAAAAAATATATAGATTTAGGGTGCTTGGGTAGCTCACCTGGTAGAGCGCAAGCCCATATAAAGAGTCTTAGTCCTTGACGCAGCGGCAGTGGGTTCAACTCCGACCTGCGGTCCTTTGCTGCATGTCGTTCCCCCTCTCTCTCCCCTTTCAAGTCTAAGCTGTCCTGTTGGAAATAAAGGCCTAAAATGCCCAAAAAATAATCTAAAAAAAAAAAAAAGATACATAATATATAAAAATAATAAATATATATATATTAAAGAATTCATGGATTCAGGGCCAGTGACACTGTTGAACTGTGTGGCATGTGGGTTAAAATTACCTCCTCCATTTTCAAAATGCGGTTCTCCAGAATGTTCTCATTGGTCAGGGATATAGGAGGCCTCTCCCCTACATACAGACCCTCGTCCTCCAGATAACGAGGCTTCATGTTTTCAGGCAGTTTAATGGTAGTTGGGACTGTGACAATGATAGATAGAATGCAGTTAAAACATTTTAAAGATAGTTAATATCCTCAACAGAATATTAAAGCTGACACTACAGTATTTGAAAGCTGTGTGTTTATAGAGGGGGGTTTGTACATTAAAGAATACCTGTTCGAAAACTCGGCGTAAAGAGAAGCTCACTCTCTCGCTGAATACGTTTTCGGTACCCAACATACTCTGCTTTCTTTACTTCCAGGAAGTCCCTTGACGATTGTTCAATGACGAATAAATCCTCCTCTTCATCCCGCACAAGAGGAGCCGCTTCACTCTAAAGCGGGACGAAGAATATAAGGCGAGAATATGAGGAATCCCCTCACTCTTATGCAACTGCAGCTACAGAACAGGTGGAAATAATCATGATACACACGGATCATTTCTTACAATATCATCGTCGGTGTCTTACCTGGTCTTCATTTTCATCTTGATTATCTTCATCTACTTCAGCAGCTTCCTGCTCTTCAACAACACCGCCTCCTCCTTCTTCATCACTGTCCTTCTCAGTTGTTTTTTTCTGTTTTTCTCTTTTCTTGCTCTTCTTCTCAGTCCCATCTTGTGGTTCCAGCTCAAAGTTGAGTGTAAAGAAACTGTATGCCTCTTCAGCAGTGGGTAGGCCTTTTTCTGTCTGTATTTGCAAATAATGATTAAATACACACAACACAAATAATTTGTTCCTTAAAATGATTGCAATCTTGTCTCCAGCCTTACTCGTCTGGCTGCTTCTCGGAATGTGACCCTGGTTCTGAGGGCCAGAGGGTCCTCGTGTCTTCCAGCTCTGTCCGGATCTATCTGTAAAACACTGGGAGTAAGGCTGCGTTCACACTGCCTGCGTCGGCCTAACGGTCAACGGCAAAAACGCAGGTCTTTTCATTCATTTTGAATGGGGGTAGTGCGTTAGGGCTGCGGCGGGGGGTTGCCGCAGAGGGGACGCTCAAAAAAAGGCAGCGGGCCTGCAGCAAAAAGTTGAGGCCGACTCAACTTTTGGAGAAATGCAACCCCACGTCACACTGCGGTGGCCAGTCATGTAGTCGGCGATCAGACTTGTCAGTGTGTTTTGAGCTATGGTTTGAGGCGGTGTGAGAATCCCATACAGTGAACAGGAAACATCACTGCCACAAGAAAGTTTTTAAACATTATTAGGGTAAAAAAACAAACCACAAGCACTGAACTGCCCGGGAGTTTGTGTAACAGCTGAAAGTTTCCTCGCTCGTCTCTTTTCTTTCTCTCTCTCCCCCTGTGAGTGCGGTCAGAAACGATCTGACGGAAAACAGTAATTGTGAAATATAATATAAACTTGTCCTTTGTTGGGAGGATATCACACAAATGGGCCGTTTCATTGACAATCCCCCCGCCGCACCATTGTGTAAAATCATCATTCAAACCTTGTCAAACCTTGTTACAGTGTCTCTGTCTCTGAGGCTCTGCAGGCGACTGGCTGGCTCGAGAGAGGACTCCTGCTGCTGGAGGCTCTCACCTTTAGACTGGAACACAAGAGGCCATTCTTATAAATACAAGTTTTTGCAAAACAGGCAGTTTTTTGGAATAGGATATCTTTAGTAATCATATTCAAATACAAGCTAGTTTGTGCACACAAAAGAGACTTTGGGTTTACTCTGGCTGCTCTCAGTCTCTCTTCCAGGCGCTGTGTCACAAAGCTGTCTAAATGCTGAGAGCTGGCAGAATGCTGCATTCCTGAGAGACCTAGAAGACAAAGCACACCATTAAAACAATAATTACATTGATTACACAGTTTTGTATTATTACTCCACCGACAATCTCATATCCAATGCTGGAACTGACTGCTTATATAGGATACATAGGATAGGATATTGTCATTTTTATACTCACTTGAGAAAGGTGTTGTTTAGGTTTATTTCGAGAAGTTTAGGTCATTTTGTGAAATGAAAAAAAGTGCTTATATGCTGCATAATAAGGTCATAAAGTACTGTTTTGGTACTGCTACTGGTAATTTTTTTGAATGATATCCCTAAACAGCCAAAAGGCATAAAGGGGGAGAGGAGGCAAGTTTAGAGAGAAGATGGACACTAACCTCTCTGAGAACCAGTCGGAGGTCTTGACAAAACCCCAGAGTCGCTTGCCTTGTCAGCTGATCCCTCATCTTCACTTTGGTGCTGAATGGTAGAGATCTCCTCCACATAGGACTCCTGGGCTGAAGACTGGTCAAGCAGCTAACATATGCCAAGAGATGAATGTATACATATACTGTTCTATATAGCTTGTACTAAGTGGGTTTTATGAAACTGGCATTAATGCAATTAAAGAATGGGTGCAAGAGGAAAATGTACCCTTTTCTTCCGCCTCTGTCTCTGATCCCTTAACGTGCGTTTCAGTGTCTCTCCTGGATCTTCCTCACTGCTTTGAAGTTCCTGTTGCAACACAGCAACAATGATAAACAGCAAGACTGCATATGCAAACTGTAATTCTATACACACTGCTTGTTAGCACAGCTGGGAAAGGGTGTACTGGCAGAGGCAAGAGTGAAGGAGATTGGTGTTGAGCAGCCAGCAGCACACACAGGAGGGGAACTAGAGGCTACAGGCTTAGCTACAAAACACACACCAACCTTCATTGTAGTTTGCAGTTTCTCTTCACTCAATTTGCTCGACGGAACCAGAGCCTATCAAGTATAATTAGATTTACTAAAGCGTTGGCAGCTCTTCTATCTGTGTTCCTGACTTTGAGTGTGTACAAAGTGAGACACTCCTCTAGCTCATGTTGAGTCTTGTTAGGGAGGGCTCTCGTTCAGTTTGTGCTGGGTGCTGGATTAACTCTATACTGTCATTGTCAGTCCACAGAAACAACGCAAAATATAATGTTTATCAGTAATAATATTCATTTAGGACCTAACGTGTATGTATACATTTACCTGAGTGTCGTCCTCATTTTTATTTTTTACCAAAGTGTCTTGCAAAGCACGTCGTTTCTTCTGCAGTTTTTCTCGAAAGTCACTAAAACAGAAATAAAGCCAGTCGTTTTAAAACAAATAGAGCTAACTAATTAGCTTAGATAGCTAAACGTGGCATGTAGCTAGCTATAGCGCTAACGTTAACGTAAGCTGATGAAATTGGTAATTGCAGAAACCAATAAGGAACAACTAGCTACTGTAAGGTTAACTGCCGTTACCTTGAGGAGGCCAGGGCGGCGAGGATAGTTTTCTTTACAATAAAGAAAGTAACGTTACAGAAAGTCAGGTCAGGACTGTGATCACTGTTGTTGTGGTCTAAGCTAAAGTTAGTCTGTATTACAACCGGCTAACCATAGAGTGTATGCGCTTTACTTGCTACAATGTATGTATCCCTCCCTTTTCCGAGCGAGCGCCGTTTTCGCTGCCCGTTATATTATTCTTTCTTTTACTGCCTATGGTTATATTATACATCCATGTCGCTGCCTAGTAACGAGATAAACTACTCCCGACGATCACCGGAAGTCCCGCCCTACTATGATTTGATTGGCTAGTCCTCGGTACCTTGACGCGTCTTTGTGATTGGATGTTAGCTTCACCGGTTTTTCTGTCGGCTGGTCATTCGTGATCAACTGACTGTAAATATAAAATCGTTTTATACAGTCTATGGTTATGATTCATAACCATATTGGATATTAAATGAACTTATTACACTCAATCTTGAACCACGTGTTGCCTTCGAGAAAAACAACGGTTTAGAAACTGTGTAAGAGTTATTTTATCCAAGGAAAAGGCTTTGTTTACGTATGCCCCTTAATAGCCTATCAGTGTGGTAAATTAAGAAAAATTAAGATATTTCCTATTTCGTAATAAAGACAAGGGGCACTCTGGGCCACACCATCATAGAAGAGCAACTGTACAATGCATTGGAGACATGACATAATCCATTTTTTTTCATGATTTAAAAAGGGAAAACGTTATCATTATCAATTATTATTGTTATATTAAAAATTTGCAGTTATTTTTCTCTCTCTCTCTACCCAGTCCAGTCCAGGACAGCATCATGGCTCTCTCCCAGTGGCCAGGTCTGCCCGGTGTAGATGATGCTCTGCTTCCTCCAGGTCCCCCACGGCTCCTGCCACCGGCCTCTGAACATCTTCAATCTGGAGTTTAAATATATAATATAGTCAGAGCAAGGCAACCAAACACCACTATGCACCACTCGCAGCGACCGCCCCCTTTGTGCCCCCATGTTCGGAAAAAAAACTGCAAAAGTGCATTTTGGGGGTGATCTCTAGCTCACCTGGTAGAGCGTGCCCCCATGTATGCTGAGTCATTGGCAGTTGCCTGGGTTTGAATCAGACCTGTTGCCCTTTGCTGCATGTCATCAGCTCTCTCCCCCCCTTTCCTGTCATTCTCCAGCTGCTTTGTTGCATAATAAAGGCAATAAAAGCCCTAAAAAATGTTTAAAAAAATATTACAGCTCACTCATTTTGACTTTTCACATATTTTGCAATAATTTCGTCTCACACATGCTTCAGTTTAGCATTTTTATAAAGGCGAATCCCCAAACCAAGCTCGACCAGTCAACAATGTTTATTTAAGTTATTCACTCAACTCCGAACCAAAACAAATACATCAGAAACTTATTCAAGCTTAATCAAATAATATAATTTCAAATCAGTGTAAGTCTCTATATTAACACTATAACTAGCAGTACAAATGTTTGTATAAAAATATAGTTTGACCATACTATGTGTGTAATAAAATTATTTAAAAAAAACAACAGTGACTAGCAGTTTGTGTTTTCCAGGTTCTATGTATAGTCCTCTGCCAGTGTGTCAAAATAGTTTGTGTCTGCGTATAGAAGGAAGCCAGAGAACAAGCTGTCCGTCCAGCCCGGGTCTGCAAATAAACCATTCTGGTCGTGGAAGAAGATCTCCAGCCACACCTCATCTTCTGAGTTCAGGTACATCACAGTGGACCCAGATGCATTGTCGTGGTTCCCCGTGTTGGCATCAAAGGTTTTGATGCGATACTGACCATTCTGCACTAGACCAATGGCCAGGTGTTTGTTGGCCAGTGTAATATCGTAGGAGAAATAATAAACGCCTGGGTATGCACAGATGAACTTGCCCGTCTGTGGGTTGTAGTGTCCGCCCTCGTCAAACAGGACCTTGTTGAACTTGATGGGGGTTTTCTCTTGAGGGTAGCTGCTGGTGATTCCCACAGAGAAGGCAGATTTAGGCAGCAGGCTGCCACACTTGCAGATTCCTGCAGTTCCCTTTGGCCCTCTTTTGCCCTTGTCCCCTTTCTCTCCGTCGGGGCCCAGAGAACCAACTAGGCCCACATCTCCGTTCTCTCCGGTCGGGCCTCGTTTCCCTGCAGGGCCACGATCACCTCGGCCTCCAATCTTACCTGTTGGGCCAACTCTGCCCTTAATCCCTGAAACAGAAAAAAAATCATGTTGGGATCATCATTTCTGCACAGTCACTGATGGATTAGTCTTGCTTTGCCAGACCTTCCTCCACAGCGCTGCGGAGGAGGTTCTGTCTAGTCCACACAGCATTCCGGGATGGGAGAAAAACGTACTCTGGTTTATTGGCATCTCAATCGTCTTCGTCTCGGACAGAGCCACGGTGCCGCTGCAAAATAACCTCAGGAAGGAACTTGTTTTGGTGGAACGTGTGTACGTTGTTTTAGTCGTGCAACAGAAAACTCCGATTGGACAGATAGTCTAGCTAGCTGTCTGGATTTACCCTGCAGAGATCTGAGGAGCAGTTAACCATAGTCCTCACAAATCCACCAGAGTTTAAAATGCCGACACAAAGGAAGCGGAAGGTAACGGACATCCGGCCGAAAAGAGGGACACCTGGCGGAATTTCCGACTGCACCGGAGCAATCCTGGAAGAGGAACGTCGTGGATATAGACTCAATCTAACCCCTCCCCCTGCCCTCAGGGCTCCGACCCACACACAGATGTGCACGAACATCGCTGCCTCGCTGCATCAGAGCAGAGAAAGAGCCGCAATATTACTCATCAAAACTACTTCATATGGGGGCGACCCCTAGCCCTAACCCCTAACCCCTTGGCAGCAGCTGGGGTTCGAATCCAACTTGCGGCCCTTTGCTGCGTGTCATCCCCTCTCTCTCCCCCCTTTCCTGTCTATGCACCATCACTATCTAATTAAAAACAAGCCCAACAAAAATAATCTTTAAAAAAACTACTTCATGTTAGTTTTCTCCTCCATTCTCCAGTAGACTTGCAGTAAATGCGTTGGCGACGATGCGCATTCAGCTCAGGCTCTTACACGGGAGGGGTAGAGTACGCGCAGCAGGGCAAGGAGGCATTTCATTGGCTCTTTCCAAGCGGTCTGCGAGGCTGTGATTGGTGGGCGTTTTTACAGGATTGCAGCAGCTACAGATGACGGATATTTTTCGCTCCTTTTTCAGAGCCCGTAACTTATTTATTGCTGGCTGGGTGTAAATGCCATTTCAAACAATATATATGAAAAAGTGTGTATTGGAAATAGTTACCAACCCTGCCTTTAAAGGAATAGTCAATGGAAACACAAAACCCCACCCAATGTCATGCAGTAATTTAGCCTTGGAACACAGACACCTTGACATTTGAACAGCACAGTTTGGCTTGATTCATTCAAATCTTATATTCAGTTGACTACACAGTACATCTCCTGTAGCTAGGGAACACTGTATGTTGGTGCAAACACAGGTGGGCTATTGATGGAGGTATGTGTCTGAATTCCTGTTTCCACACATAATGGAAACACAGGTGTGTTATCACTGACAGATTTATGGCAGTTTACACTGCATAGTTGATATCAATACAGTGGTTCTTTCTGCTGGACGAGATGAACAGACGCAGTCCTTCCAAATATATTTGCAGCTCTGTGCCACCTTTACCTCCAGGAAACTTTCACCTTCCGAATATTCTAAAATAAAGTAATTAAAGCTTTACCAAGCTGTGACCAACCAGGATAACTTGTTTGGTAATGCCTTATAATAGGGGGACAAATACTATACTTAAATAATGTTTAACTAATGCATGATTCATGAGGATTTAATGCATGAATTAATGCAGTCTAAACAACATGGCGGCTTCCACAGATGAGATGAGTGTAGCTATCGCGCAAGTTTTATCCGAATTAGATAGTATTCCTTCATTGAAAGAAGAGCAAAAAAACGGCACTGGAGGCTTTTCTCGGAGGAAAAGATGTTTTTGCTCTTCTCCCGACTGGTTTCGGCAAGAGTTTGATATATCAACTGGCTCCGCTAGTTGGGAAGAAAATTAGCCTCGTGAGACCGTCCTGATCTCGCGAGCTATCTGGCGGAGTCAGGTTAGTGATAGACAGATGGTTTATCCAATCAGCTAACCAGTATTTTTGCCCCTTCCCAAAAGTTCTCCAGCGGAAAGTTCCCAGATGGATATGCCGAGCAAATGTGAAGCAATCCATCTGGAGTCAGGTTAGTAGGTGGTGCCAGAGGAGCTGGATTTTTTTGAAATGACCTGCTTCATGTAGTTCTACTGGAAGTAGTTTTATAAGGCTTACCTACTGCACCTTTAACAAAAGCACATTTAAGTGCAGACTAATCACATAAAGGCACGGTGACTTGATCATTTGTTAATAATGGTGAGCAACACATACATCCTGCATGCATTAATTCATGCATACAAATCATCACGAGTCATGCATTAGATGAACATTACTTAACTATATGATTTATACCCTTATTACAAAGTGTTACTAATTGTTTGTATTGTACCCTACTTAAGATTGAAAGCTGGGGGAAAGGCTAGTAAGTGAACCTTGAGTTTAGAACGGTTTTATGTTGCTTCATAGGACAATATATGTACAGAAGGTGTACTTTTTTTAAGTACAGTCCCTATTAGCTTTGTACTGTCCATGACATTCATGTTCTTTTGGGGAGTTGGAGGCCTGAAGCCTGATTACATATATCATCTTTAAGCCTGCAGTGTGTGCTATTCTAAACAACGCCTGCATAGTTTGTCTGACACTTGGGAACTTGGAAACCTTTCTGTGCCAGCTTTTCCCTTGCATGGATCAGTGGTATTTATTTATTTATCGGCACACATAAACTGATGCTGTATCTGTTTATGTTTTATCATATACCTGTGTCTCCCTTTTCTCCCTTTTCACCCTTCCTGCCATCTCTGCCATCTCTTCCCGGGATACCCACATTCCCATCTGCTCCTGGGGGCCCGCTGGGACCAGGTTTGCCTGGCAGGCCCGGTGACCCGGGGACACTGCAGATCAGACGCGGTGCTCCTTTCACTTTGGTCTCAAACAGCTGTCCAAAGACGCAGTGGCACAGACACACTGCTCCCATCAGCGCCCACATCTTCAAATCTGTAAATGCAAACAGCAACTTTTAGATAACTTTGCTGACATCTAACATGCTTTTAAGACATCTTCAATGTCTGTCTACATGGCGATGTATCTCAGTGCGCAATATATAGCCTAATTTGTCAAAAATACAGAACAAAATTGTTTTGTGTTTGCAGATGTTCAGAGCAAAGGGGAAAGATAAAAAGTGATCAATAAGACAGAAACTGTGTTTATGGTGCCAGACTTTTAAAAAGGTTCTCGGGAGCCTGTTATCAGTTTTCACACAGCTGTAAAACACTTCCAATAGTGTTGTCATGGTCACAGACAGAACGACTGCATATCAGTGAATCTAATTTCTGATCAAGTACAGCATGAGGCCAGATGTGACTCTTTTAATGAGAAGCAATTGCTATTTGATTCTGTCTCACACTCTGATGTTCTCATCCACCACAGAATTGCATGTGAGACCGCAAATGAAACCTTTGTCTCTGTTCCAAGTATTCTTCTTTTTTGCCAAAACATTCCCAAGTTATGACATAACATCCAGCACGTCTGTCAGGGGAAACCTAATCATGAAGCAATGGCACTCGAGCTGACAGAAACAGTCTATGTACATGCAGTATGTATATGTATGTTACAGGGAGAGAAAGACCTGATCTCATCATGTCTAACTGTGTTTCACTGACGGAAAACAACCATGAGTTTAAAAGCAATAACACTTGGGAAGTGGTGAATGACAGACTACACACTTAAATCCACTCTGGCAGATGTTGGACATCAAATATCCCATAATAATGCCATCTATGGAAGCTTGCCAATACCAACAAGATGTCTTCTTCAAGAAAATCTTTAGGGAGTGACCAAATGCAAAAGTAAAAGTTTAGCGTTAAGATTCATGGATTACATTAATACACATTCACGTTTTGTCTCTCTGCATATTGGCCATGTGGGTGTGAGAATGTAAGTTCTGCATCTGCTCTTTGGCTCTCTCTGTTTGTGGGGGCGTCGGAACATGTGTGTCAGGTTTGCAGAGAGGGATCATCCCTTTTAAAAATAAGTCTCTTTTTTTTATTGCAACATGTTTTCCTTTGCGTTACACATCCCGTCAGTGGAAGATGCTGCTTCAGACAAATGATGTGTGTACTAACGGGACAATAAACACAATGCGGTAAACAGGAAGGACACACAGACACCTGACATAAAGAAGCTGCTCTGTGAAACACACACACACACACAGCCCCTCTATTGCTGTCAGTGTGTTGCTGTTTTTGACCTGGCCACAGAGCCAGTGTGGAATCACAGCATGGTTTGGCAACTTAACAGTGCAGCTAAAAAGCAGGCTGGTCAGCACACACAAGACAGCTATGAGGATAAAAGGGAGGAAAGAGTACAAGCCCATACAGAGCCTGTACGAGCAAGCAGTCATAAAACAAGCTGAAAGAATCACTGTAGACTCTCTACACCCTCTCTTCCCTGAATATGAACTTCTGCCATCAGGGAGGAGATTCCGTGTGCCAAGATGTAAAACAAACAAACAGACTAAAGTTATCGTTTATTCCAACTTCCATCAAGCTGCTGAACTCCAATAGTAAATCTTAGCCCAGCAGAGCAGGAGTGCAGTAAATACACCAGCACTTTTTGCACTTCACACTTCAATTATTACAGTTCATTCTTAGGATGTTGTGTCATGTCCTTCTTTTGTGTCTTAGGACGCCGTGCTGATCTCACTTTCATGTTGATTTTATCTTGTATTGTATTTGTATTTTATTTGATGTTAATCTGAGAATGTTTTTTGTTGTTTATGTCGTGAAGCAACAGATTGTAGCACTATGTCCAAGACAAATTTCCTCTCTGAGACAATAAAGTATATTCTATCCTATTCTAGTGTGAGGTCCTGTGAGAGAGAAACCCCGCCTGTCAACTCTCTCTGCAGCAATGATGTCAGCATTATTAAAATGGCTATTATTAAAGAAATGGTTGTCTCTTTACACACACACACACACACACACACACATGCACACACACGTGGACATGCCTGTACGTGTGCATGAGGACATAAATGCACGTGTGAAAAATGCTCTTACATGGATATACGTGCCTGCAACTCATTAAATCGTAAATTACACATTTACAAAGGGACAACAACATTAATTTAAAAAAATAGTCCATTTCTGATTTCTTTTTGTAGATAACAAATGTATTAAACCTCTAAAAACTATTAAATATTTTGCGTCTCAATGTCTTCTTTTCCCAGTGGACACGTGGAGCAAGGCAGATTCTACAGATACAGTACAATGAAAAGATTGTGTTTTGGCTATCCTTTCCTGAGAATGTCTGTGTCCACTTTAAGTGATGGCAGTCTCTGTGATGGCCTCGGGGTGTGTGTAATTGATGTCAGGCACAAGTTAACTAATGATTCCTCAGGCAGCAGGTGGCTTATAATACCAGGTTATCATGTTTGAAAAGTTGAAAAAGAACAAATAAGACATTTAGCTTCTTTCAGGGAGACCATTTACTATATATATTTAAATAATTAGAATTAGAAGCCATGCATGCATACATGTGGGTGCAACTGTACACAAACACAGGGATTGGCAAAGTTACTCAAGGTATTCGCTTGGCATGAACTGAAAGTCTTAAAGATGAAAGTGTTTCTGTGTCCATCTTTTTTGTTAATACTCTGAATGAAAGGTCAACAGACAGTGCAGACAGAGGTATGTTACAGTGTTCTTACCCCACAGTTTGCAGCCTTTCATCGCCAAAGCTGATCAGTATTCTCAGTGTTTGAGAATCTTCGTCCTATCTGCTCAGATTCCGTTCTTTTTGATGATTTGACCCCTTGGCTATCATGTCATTTGTCTTTTTCTTTCCCTGCTGTGCTCTCAGATATCTGCGTGCAGAGCTCAGCTGCTTCGCTGCTGACAGTGTTTTGTAATGCAGCAGCAGTCTGAACTCACTCCATCCAACCTTCCTTCCTCCCTCCCCCTCCTCCTCTTATCCACTCCCTTCTCTCTGCCTCATAAACTTTCCCAGAGCAAACACACACATCATCCAGATAAACTCAGCATGTGCATACAGAATCAACTCCATTATGTCATGGATGAAGACTCATTAGATGTCAGAAACTCAGTGTAGAAGTCAGCAGCTTGGTATCTGTAAAGTCGGATGAATACAAGGGAGAAGTCATGTGTGCCTCAGTGTTGGTCTCCCTTGCATTTCCGACACTCGCCCCTAGATGGGGCCAGAAGTGATGCGAGGAAGTGTGATGGGGACTTCTGGGATTATTTCCTTACCACACATGATTAAACGGAGGCCACCTTTATAAAAAAATAATGTCTCCAACATCAATCAATGATATGTTAACATGACTAGTTATTTTAATGAAGCTATTTCAGCTAATCAATGTGTTAATTAACCTTCATGTTAACACTTGAGAGGTATAATGTACAGCTATATACATGATATAATATAAAAAAGTAACACACAGCAAGGGCTGTCGTGAGCTGCTGATCACTGGAAGTGGACTTGAAAGCAGTGTTGCAGTCGAGTCACCAACTGTTGAATCTGAGTCAAGTCTCGAGTCCCCAGTGTTCGAGTCCAAGTCCGAGTCACCACAGAAGAGTCCGAGTCAAGTCACCATTACCTGAGTTTGAGTCCGAGTTGAGTCACGAGTCCAGATAATAGCTCCATCGCTGTCTAATACACATAAAAGTAGTCAGAAACCTCATCCAACTTCCGAGTCCTATTACATGGATCCTCGAGTCCAAGTCATCAGTGCACGAGTCCAAGTCGAGGGGGGTGGGGGGGGGGGGTGTCTAACTGCGTGTCAATCACTGCTCATGCACCCACATTCATTCTCCCTTGTGGGGGGAGGGGCTTAGGAGACTGTTTTGGGCTTTAGCAGAAAGGGGGGCAGGGACTGAGAAGTTGTCGATGTTCAAATTTTTTGGCCAAGTCCTGGATCTTCACAATCCTACCTACAGCACCTTTAAAGTACACACTGACCCCCACCCCCACACTGATTTGCACTGATTTAGTAAAATGCTAAAACAAATCTAACCACATCCTGCTATCAGTATGAGGAAGCTTAAGTAAAAATATGAAATATTTAGTATTTATCTTGTACTTTTTTTGCATATGTTCACAACACCGTCTCTGATGACTGATAGAAAACATCGGACTATAATGGACTTCCATCAGTCTCCTATTTTTACTCGATATTTTTTCTTTTCTTTAAAACACACGCAGCAGCAGCCATGTTGTGTCCAAACAGAATGGGTCTTTATTCAGGAAGTGAAAGAAAAAAACAAAAGATTGTAATCAACACCCCATTTAAATACAAAACCAACAAAAATAAAAATAAACATGATATTCATTTTGCATATCAAAGAACCATTCAGTAATAATTATAATCCAAACACCTCATAAACCACTTTTGTGAATCTATACACAAACTCTGATTTAGAAATTAGTCACTTTAACAATAAAATTACAAATATTTAGCTTTCAAAATAATTAAACTTAAAATAATATCTCAGCAATTAGCATCTTCATTTTTATATATCGTGAATTTCCACATAAAAATACAAAATGATACCAATGACATTTAAGTATGAAAAATTATTCCAAGAACTTTGCTACTATTAAATGAAATACAAACGTGGGATAAAACAAGATGAAAATGAAATAGAAATATGCATGAAAAAGTCTCTCCTTTTTGTTAGCAAAACACTATCCAAAATAACTACAATCATTTACAATCAGTACAAAGATTTCTGGATTTAAAAATAGTTGCAATGAAAAAACTGGGGTCAATCTTTTCTGACAGTAAAAAATGACACTGTGGATCAGAAATCTGCAAAATATGCAATGAAAAAAATAAATCTGCATTTAAAAAGGTTTACACTGTAGTTCTTACTTTTTATACAAACATTAGAAACAGTATTGCACATCACAACACAGATTCGAGGTTAGTCAGCCTTTCAAAATGTGTTATATTCAAGTTTCAGAGCATCTACGAGGAAAGGCAGCCGGGGCCTCGATGCAACGGTGGTGGGGGGGGGGGGGGGGGAAATCTCAAGTGTCTTCCAAGAATAGAATAAAACCTTCATGTTTCCTTCCTTCAAATGAAATGTGTCATGTGTATCAAAATAAGAGTAAACTGTATATCAAAAGCTTTGATGTTGTTACTAATGACATGATTATTTGTCTTTGAATGGAACTTTTGGACATAGTTAGCAAGGGGGGGTGGGGGGGGGGATAAATTGTATTATAGTCCTATTTAAATAGAAAAATACAATCAAAATCAAATAGTTTTTTTTTTTGTCTACAAAAATAGTGAAATAAATATGATTTTTACAAAAACAAAGACACAAAGAGAACAAAGTAACAGTGTTCAACATAGAAAATAGAACCTCACAAAGATAGCACGAGTCAAGTGTTACAGGTGACGATATTCAAACGTGTTCATGAGAAACAAGGTGGGGGGGGGGGGGGGGGGGTTCGGACTCACTGTCCTCACAACATCCAGACTACATTAGAATATATTAGAAAATATTGGATTCCTGCTCTACTCATACAGAACATCGATAACTTAAGACCACTGCTTCACGCTACATCTTAAATAAGTAATAATAAAAAAAAAAATTTAATAAATCTGTAGAATTTATAAATAGGTGGAGGTTTTCAGAGAATCCACATCTGCACTCAAATCACTTATGGGGGTGTAGATAAGAAATAAAAGGAGTGGGTACATAGAAAAGTAGTGCATAATATATATATATATATATATATAGATAATATATATTATAAAAACATATTGAAGGGCCAGTGATTGGTAAGTAGTTAACACAGACAAAATAAATTATACGACTCAACTAAAGTCAGAATCTCAGTTTCATTATGGTTTTGTAACAGTACACACTTGACGCCTGAACAATGATACCGAGGCGTGGTACACAAAAACCCCCCAAAGGGACACGAGAGCGACACACTTGCACAGTACCAAACGGACGGCTGAGCCACCATCCTCACAGAAAGATTGTCCCGAAATAGTTTGTTTTAGAGTAATTCAAGGGTCTCGGTGGAAACCAAACACACAGACAACCCAAACGAGGAGAGGGGAGTTTCTGTTTTTTAGCACGCCAAGAGACCTAAGTGTCCTAAGTGTCATCGTCCTCGTCATAAAGCTGGCTGAGATGTAGAGATACCTTACTTTTTACTAACTTAGCCAGGGTTTCCCTGGATTCACAGAGTTTCAACTAGTCATTACAGAATAGGCAAGTTTAGAGAAGCGAACATGTTCTAATGATGCTTCTCCCGGTTAAGTCTTCCAAGCTGATCAAGTGTTGTGTTTGCATTTGGTCTGCCGGTGGGCGATGCTATTTCAGATTGACCTTTGGAACCACACACAGACGTGGGATAGGAAGGGTGGGAAGGCAACGTCCTTTGGATGTTTTAATTCTCCTCTACGTAACTAAACTAGAGCCTCAGTCTACACTAATAACAGTCACACAGCACGGGGACGACACAAACACAAACCACTGAACACCACTCTGCTTCTCAACAGGATTTACTTTTTTTCGCCACACAAGCCACCGTGTCACAAAACGATGGCGTCCACTAAGTCTACAGCAGAACCAATATCACTTTTTGTATCGTTAAGTATGTAAACGGATCAAACGACGGAGAAACATCAATGCATGCACGTTTAAATATATATATATATATCATTTTTTTTTACTTATTTAGCTTTGTCTGATTTTTTTTCTCCCTCTTATTTAGCATCTGTAATAGATGATCATGCTACTCACTATAGAAATGTATGATTATGCTATCAGTGGTTTGTTTTTTGTTTTTTTATCCTGCATGCTTTTTGTGTAGCTATTGTCATTACATGCACTTTCCATGGCAATGGGGGCCATTTTGTTTTACATGATTCTGGTTTATAAATAGCATTAAATATAATACCTACACATCTATTCTTATATACTATATATAGCAGCAAAGCTTCTAAAATAGCTTGTTAAGTATAAATCTTGAATACAGTTAGCAGAATCCAGATTTAGTATTTTGAGGTATCACTCTATGGGTCAGTATGAGCGCAGAAATAACCCTAGCGTCTTTTTTAAAAATTTTAAATAAACTCTCTAACATGAAGACAGAGCCCATGGCAACGTTAAAAAACAACTGTTTTTTGAAAATGTGTCAATTTTTATGCTTCCTATCTTTTTGCTACCTTTGGTTAATGAGCTGGGGCAGGCGTCAACATTAGAGAATCAAGGTTTTCCCAGAAACAAGTGTGCACGACACGCACTGTTGGGGTGGCTAGCAGCGGACAAACAGACAGACAAGCTGCCCCCATGCAAAAAACATTCTGTATCTACTTTAAATCTCACATACAAAAATAATAGCAATAAAAAAACCTACAAAAATCAATCTCTTTTTTAAATCTCCTCTTAGAAAAGATGAAAGTACCACAAAAGAGTTGTAGAGTTGTCAGAGCCTGAGATGTGAGGGGGGTTTTGGTGAAAAACTGAGGCTTGTGGTGTTTGGCTGCTACAAAAGATATAGAGATATATATGTAGTATATACTGTATAGTGTTATGTACTGGATTATACTGATAGCTTAGGAGAGCAGGAGAGGCGGAGCGATGCTCTGTTTCCTGTTAGCCAGTGTTTCATTTCCCTTTCCTCGGACTGTGTCACCATGGCTGTGGTGGCATCTCTAGTTCCAGCGGAAGTGAATCTGGCGCGGGCGGTCGGCTCCCTCTTTGACCAGCGGCTTGTGGAACTCCCGTCCGGCGCGGGAGTGGATGTTGGCCCAGCAGAATTCGCAGTAGTACTGCAGACAGGTGACGTTAGCACAGAAAAAGGGAGCAAACTTCCCTCCGCAGCGCGCACCCTGGCACTCATCGCATAGCTGATCATCCAGGACGTAGGGCTTCACCTCCACCTGCACACACACGTTTTAGAGAAGACATAGAAAGTGCATAAATACATACAGTATATGCATGTGTGCATGAAAGGCCAGCACTCATTACAGTTCTGAGATCACTTCACTGGCTTCCACTGAATAAGATTAGTTGAGTTTAAGATTCTGTTGCTCGTTTATGGGCTAGGACCAATGGGCTAGGACCAATAGGCTAGGACCAATGGGGTAGGACTAATGGGCTAGGACCAATGGGCTAGGACCAATGGGCTAGGACCAATAGGCTAGGACCAATGGGGTAGGACTAATGGGCTAGGACCAATGGGCTAGGACCAATGGGCTAGGACTAATGGGCTAGGACTAATGGGCTAGGACCAATGGGCTAGGACCAATGGGCTAGGACCAATGGGCTAGGACCAATGGGCTAGGACTAATGGGCTATGACCAATGGGGTAGGACCAATGGGGTAGGACTAATGGGCTAGGACCAATGGGCTAGGACCAATGGGCCTGATCTTCAAAGGCGTGAACCTATCAGACCCCTCAGGTCTTTAGACACTGAGCTGTTTACAGTTCCTTTTATTAGAACAAAACATGTAGAAGCAGCTTTTTGTTTTTATGCTCCTCATGCCTGGAATAAACTTCCAGAATACCTGAGATTGGCCAGCACCTTACAGACCCTTTAACCCTTGTGTTGTCTTCCTGTCGTCCATGCTACTTTTAGTTTTTATGGGTCAACATTTTAAATGACTATACTTTTTTTCAACATTTTGGTCATCTTTTCGACCCTTTTCACGATGTTTTTGTCACTATTTTTGACGGTTTTGTTACTTTTCCTGAAGTATGAAAAGTCTTTCACAATATTTTTGACAGTCAGTCAAAAACAGTTTTTTAGTCACTTTTTCCGACGTTTTTGTCAAAATTTTTGCCGATTTTTTCAACGTTCTTTTATTAATTTTGTTAAATTGTTATCAATGCTATAAAATTTAATAAAACACCCAAATTCAATGAAAGTAGTGAACTGATCATTTATTTTACTTGTGAAGAGCGTTGTATGGAACATCCACGTTATTTATTTTTACAACTTGGTTGAAAGAAACCCAAATTTCTAATATAGAAACTTTCTGAGGATGACAGGAGGGTTAAGTCAGGTCTTAAAACATTCCTGTTCTCCGGGGCTTTTTAAAACTGTACAACCATAGTTATCATTTTGTCTTTCATTATCTTTTTACATATATGCGATCTTGTAATTTCACTCTTGTTTTTACCGGAAATGTATCTTGTTTTATTCTGTAAAGCACTTTCAACTGCTCTTGTGTATGAGTTGTACTATATAAAGAAATGGCCTTGCCTTGCAGCAGCAGAGACTGGGACGGAAGCTAATTCAATCAGCCCTAATAAGCTTTCGCTCACCATAGCAACAAGCTGCTGCTCACACACACACACACACACACACACACACACACACACACACACACACACACACACACACACACACACACACACACAACTTGCATTCACAAAATGAAGACACATCCTAATGATGACTGAGTCATAATACACTTTCCGAATAATCGTACCCGCTTGTCAATGTCTCCATGCTGCAGCTGGACGAATCTGGCGCTGATGGCAGCGATGTAACTCTGTTGATTGGAGAAGGCCACTCGCCCCGCCCCCTTGGGGTACTTGAGTTCGGGATCAGTGTCGATGCCCGCGTAGCAGACTCCACCATAGAGACGGTCCATAATCATGGCCAGCTCAACTAGTCAGAGGGTGACAAGCGGTCAGATAATACCCTTATACCCTTATCAAAGTGTTTTCAATCTATTGTCTTTCAATAAACAACCCTATAACCAAAAACATCAATTGATCAATTAATCAATCAAGTTCCTATTCCATAATTTCCGTAATTAAATAATTTGTTCATGTGCCATCCTTAAGCTACTGAGCTACTTAGTTTCTAAATAGATCAGAACAAAACTGAAACAAGTTCATAGTTAAGTAGAAAAATGATATGAAATTGCTCGAGGAAAAACAAAGTATGTGTAATTACTTGCTCTCAGGGGGCGAGGGACGCCTCCCACAAAGATGGTCTTGCGGGGATCGAGGGGCTGAGATCCATCCATCACAAAATCACTGTCGCTCAGGTTCCAGGGTCGAATTTGCACCTGGAGTCAAAAAGTCAAATTGAACTTTAAATCCACTCTCTCTTTTTTTCAGGAAATAAAAATGTAAATGGCAGCACTGTGTCTGGTTAGTGGGAGCTGGTGCTGTTGGACTCACAGGCTTGTCCTTGATGGTGGGGCTGGAGACACACAGGTAGAGCTTCCCATCCTCCTCCATGCAGGCTTCAATCAGAGCCTGCACTGAGCTCTCCTCCTGGAACAGCAGGAAGGCGTATCCTAGGAAACCCACACATCCACAGTCAGTCAGTGTGTACATTAAACACACTGAAATAAAGACAGTATGACAAATGATGCCGTATCTATTAGCAAAACAGGGGGTCTGGGGCTCCTCCGCCAGAAGTTTTTTTTTTCATTTGAATCCCATTTCTACATACATTTATAGGGACTATGGTTATACAAAATCCAGGAAATAATTAAGTTGACCATAATAATAAATTATGCCAGAAAGAATAGTACTTGACTATAAGAGACTATAAGAAATATGTCTTACTTTCTTTATTGTTTAAAATAGGGGCCAGTTACCGAGACCTATACAAAGTAGGTTAAAGTATCAAACAAATTTGTCAGTAGGGGTTCCCAGTGGAAATTACGCCCTAGTCTATAGTCTTAAAGGTCTCATATTGTAGAAAGTGAGATTTTCATGTCTTTATTGACTATAAAACAGGTCGAGGTGCTATATAAATACTGTAAAAGTGTCAAAACGCTCAGTGTACAGAGAAATCCACAGAGCCTGTAGGCGGTGCATTTAAACGAGCCGGAAGGGTATGGTTGTGATGTCACAACTATACTATATATAGGTAGAAAGTCCCGCTACAGCGTTGTTACAGTCATTCCACAGCAACAATTAAGTTGCAAAAGACCTGGAAACGCTGACCAATCAGAGCAGACTGGGCTTAATCAGGAGGAGGGCTTAAAGAGACAGGTGCTAAAACAATACAAAATACAAGTATATTCAGACAGACAGTATGAGACAAATAATGTCTTTTTTTAACATTAAAGGTCCAATATGTAATATATTTATTGTAATAAATCCAAAAATGACCCCAATATGTCATCAGATATTAAGGAAACATGCTAAGTTGAAATACTATCTTTTCTGACATCATTGCTAATGCCAGTATTTTCTCCTTTTGAAATTTCCGTTCTGTGACGGAATTTCTGTTTGTGTTTTGGCCTGTGTGTTGGTATCAACTGCCCAGTTTGACAGCCAGGCCGGGTTGCCAGATATACCTGTAAACACGTAAACCTAGCGCGCTACAGCTGGAACGTTAGTACAGCCATGAAAGCAGCACTCAAACGAACGGGATCTACAGAGATTGATTTGACATGACATAAAAAAAAAAACTGCATGTTTCTAACAGTTGCGTGACCAGAGACGTAACAAACCCCAGGGTAAATATTGGAGATGTATTTGAAAGATGGAGACAGCTTAGAGCCCAAAAGGACGCAGAGTTGGCTAATCTCCTCCTGAACAGGTAAGCATTAGCTTCAGGCTAATTGAACATTGAATTATATAGCTAGAGTACCCGAGTTGGTTACTCACAAAAACAATTGAGACACAGCCAGTAAAGTGATTCCGACTGGTCCTGGCTAACGACGTCATGCTAACCCTGCTAACGTTACCGGAGGCAACCAGGCAAGCAATCCACAGCTGTTTACAACGTGTACAATGGTGAGTTATTTTAAGCCAAGAGAGGGAGGCTGTGAATCGGGAAGAGAGAACCCTAAGTTTACAGTGTGTTTAGCAATTGTTGCTGCAATTGTAGGCCAATGAAGTGTGTTCAGTCGGGTGGAATAGGACGGCAAGGTAGTGGTATTTTTAGTAGTTCCTAACCTGGCGTGTGGAGAGGACGACGAGGTTGTTGGGTTTTTAGCGGTTCCTACTGTAATTCTAAGCCGAAAAAGTGTGTCTGTCAGTTGGGTACAGAGCGCCGTGTGAGCACAAGCTTTTATGACTGTCAATATAGCCAGCATCTAACGTTAGCTACTCCGCTGTCTAACATTGTTGGATGCTGCGGTCTCAGCCTGGCAACCAACGTGAACTTTGAGTCTGGGGAGGGGGAACCAACTCTCTCCAGTGTTTTGAATTTGTACTGCACTAACTATTTTAAACGCTAGCTGTCAGTATTACATATTGGACCTTTAAAGCATGTAAACATGTTCTAGGACAGTGTTTCTCAAACCTTTTTCAGACCAAGGACCACTTACCCCCCCCCCCAAAAAAAAAACTCATGACCACTTAACTGCCACGATATCCCCAAAACAATAGGCCTCCTACTTCAACAGTATATTACAAATTACAGCCAAATTAAATGACGGTTTTACAAATAGCTTACTCACTCATTGTCTCTATTGGCATATTAATGAGGAAGAACGGTGTCCATTTTGTCAGTTGACAGTAACCGTAAACTTTATTCCTCTGTGTTTTTAACTTTATGTCACACTGATCATTTGTGACATACAGAAAAAAATCAATTCAAATAATAATGTTTGAATTTATATATACATTTATTTAAAATTGAAAACAACACATCTATGCTTCTCAATATTAGGCCTTGGAGTTGAGTTTGAGAAACACTGTTTTAGGGATGCTCGATTATGGAAAGAATCATAATCCTGATTATTTTGGTCAATATTGAAATCACGATTATTTTACACAATTACTCACTGACTTTTGGACAGACATTGTAATTATTGAATTTAAAAAAACAAATCAACAGTGAAAACACCTTGAACTGTGAAATTTCCATCTAATACTTTTCCCCTTTTTTCTCTCCATTCAGAACACAGGACAAAATAAGAGTTGACTTGCAAAACGTAACGTTCAAAATAATCGTTTTTCTCGATGACTCTGTTTTTGGGATCGTTAAGATCGTAAATCGTAATCACGATTAAAAATAAATTAATTGCACAGCCCTACACTGTTTTGAATTGAAACGTGATGTTTTATCAAATCTACTCGTGGAACACTCTTTGAGAAAAAACGTTATAAGAGATACCCAAAATACAAGTATAAACCCAACAATGAGCATGATATGGGACCTTTAATAAAGTTTAGCAGCCATACATGTATGTTTAATACAGAGGTTCGCTGCTTTCGTCAATACCTTTAGGTGGAAAGTAGGATTTGCTCTCGGCTTTGTGTGGCCAGTCCACCACCAGGTGACCAAAGCGGCGGAAGCTTGAGGTTATTTCATCTGAGGAGAAGTGGGAAAAAGAACAACAGATAGGTGAAGAGAAAGAAAGACTAGACTAGACTAGAAGAAGGCCAGCAGTATACTGCAATACTAAAAGGCTGTGTTATCCTCACCAGTGGTGGAATGTAACAAAGTACATTTACTCAAGTACTGTACTTAAGTACAAATGTTAAGGTACTTGTACTTTACTTGAGTCTTTTCTTTTCATGCCACTTTCTACTTCAACTCCGCGAGAAATATTGTACATTTTACTTTCCACTACATTCATCTGACAGCTTTAGTTACTTTAGATATTAAGATTTTTGCACACAAAACACATGTAGTTTATAAAATATGATGTTTTATTATAAACTACCCAACGGTATACAGTATAGGCCTACAAGTCCAGCTAAAATGATTAGCTCATTAATCACTTAGTGGATAGACAGAACTGTTTGGATCGTTTCCAGTTTCTAAAATGTGAGGATTTTTCTGCATTGAGTACTTTTACTTGTAATACTTTAAGTACATTTTCCTAATGATACTTAGATATTTTTACTTAAGTAAGGGACTGTTCGTTATTTAATTAAGGGACCACCGGAGGAGTTTTGTGGCCTCTAACCTAAAAAGACTTGACCCTCCCCTCATCAGTAATAATTTTCCTATGACCCTCCAAACTGATTTGAAAAAGAGGCATGACCCCCCCCCCCCCTGCGTGCAATTTTGCAATTTGAAGTACAGATACCATTTGATTTTTACAGCCCTGACGTACAGGAGTTAACCTCTGCATTCTCATCTTATACATCCCACTCCTCTGTTACAGTGTGGGGGCCATTTCAGTAGATTTACTCACTAACACTGTTGTGGAAACACAATAAGCATGGAAACTAAATGCACACTTCCTGCATTACTGCATTACTTCAAATACTAAGTTACTCCTCTAGTAAACTAGTATTCACAAGAAATAAAACAATAAAACATTGAGACCATTCAGCAAAGGACACTGGGAAATAACCAATTCAACACTGGTTGCTATGGACTCGTCACTAGGCTTCGTCACTGTATATTTTAGCACATAGGTAAAGCTGCCGAAGCTGAACATTATATTCCAAAACACATATGTTTATTTTTAAAGCAGATTTTAAGTTACACTGTAACAATTTAACAATTCGCCCTGATGAAATCCAATCACGGCTCGGCTGTTTTGGAACGCAACAGACAGACGCTTAAATTAAACTAAAATGTAACACTCAGTGTTGGACCTCCAGTCTGTTGAGACGCCTCTCCAAACTCACCATAAAACGTTAAGACACGTTGAGAAAAAAGATCCGTAGGCTATTTTGCCGTAATCCAATGACACGGAAAAAAAGTAATCCGCAGCGATCAGTAGATCTACAAACAGAGTCAGGGTGTATCCAGCAAGGCCTACGCGCGTCACATTCACCATCAGCTCCAAACAGGTGAACGAGGCCTCTCCACTTCGCCGTTTAAACAAAGTGGAATAAACGTACAAAAGTCCAAATCTACACAAAACCCGCAATCAATTAGTAAGCTGACATCACATTTATATACACGGCATTTAGGAAACCTTTATTGCAAAGTTGGCACGGCAAGATGTCCAGACTAGTGCAACAGTAACTTTTGTTTTTTGCGTCCTGCTGCTCCCATCGTCAGCCAGGTAATATTTTTTTTACTAAAGCAGTATATAAAATCTGATGTATTACCTACCACCATTTAGTTGTTTTGTGTTATTTAAGATATTTATAAAATATCTGGTCATGCCAGATGTAATTATTCCACTCATTTTATAAACAATGCAATTACCTGTTTGAGCCACCAGGGGGGCAGCTCCTCCTGCCCCCCCAGCAAACTCCGTGTATGTGGTCAGACCCATCAGCTAGGGGGCCCAGACTGAGAGCTACATGGATAAATATACACCAAACAAGCCACTTTGAAATTTTGCTCTTTTCATGAATAAAAAAGTTGGGTGACTCCCCCGCCCAGACTAAGAAATGTTGGATGACCCTCCCCTCAGCAAAAAATAAAAAGACACGACCCTCCCCTATTTTCCTCCGGTGGTCCATTCCATAAATACCGAACAGTCCCTAACAGAGTGTTTTTACAGAGTGGTAATAGTACTTTTATTCAAGTTAAGGATCTGAGTACTTCTTCCACCATTGATCCTCACCTTCATCTATATCAGGAGGCAAACCGCCCACAAACACCTTGCGGGAGAAGCGCTCGATGCGTTCCCCATTTTGGTGGGGGTAACAGTTGGGGGAGCCGTGGACACCTGGGACACCGTGGTTGCCGTGGCCATCGTCGAGGAGATTGTCATCAATAGGGAAGAGGGAGGAGCGGCCTGGTGGAGAAAAAAAAGGCAGTTAAGGCCACAGCAAATGTCAAGCATTCACACACACGCACAGAAGCAGAAACATAAATCCCAAACGTGTATCTAAAGCTGCCTGCCTCTCCTGACACATCCAGGGGAGAGTGTCTTTGGAGTAATACGTGTGTGGTTGTGAGACAAAGCACCAGCTTAAAGTGAGGATTATGTACAATTTGGTTTTTTACAGGTCTGAGACTGAAGCGTGATTTATGGTTCTGAGGAGGCTCCACGCAGAGCTTTCACCGCAGCCTACGTAAGTGGCCTGAAGTTTATACTTGTGCGTTGGTGTGTGCGTCAATCTCTTTAGGAGAATAGCCGGCCGGCATGTGTGTGTGTGTGTGTGTGTGGGGAGTGTGTGGTAGAGTGAGTGAGAGAGTGACAGCGATTTTCTTCAGAGTGAGTAGCGACTCTAGAGTCATAGTGAGAGAAACAAAGTCTCTCTCCTGTTCTTTCTGACCACGGTGAGATCTGGAGCAGGAGAAGTTAACCCTCTCCTTGATGTCATGTTGTTGATGGAGAAGGAGAACCAGGAAATGAGTCGGGGGAAATGCAACCCTACCAAGCCACGGCCAAGCGACGTGCGTCGCCGTGACGTGTAGTTACATTTTTCGGGAGGTGACGTCATGCTACGGCGTAGTGTCTGGTGTAGGGTCCGTGCCTCCATGTACCTACGTACGTAGCCACGGCGTAGATTTAACACAGAAGCATAAATCACGCTTTAGACACGCAATCGTGTGTGCTCCTCTCTGAGCAGTGTGGCAGATGAAGCAGGTGTGGAAAGGCAGGCTGTGTGGAGCAAAGCTGTTAATAGCATCACTGAGCAGTATGGAGCCCCAAAGTGTTCAATATTAAATATATTAATAAGTGATTATAAAATGAATAGTCATATGAATGAACTGTATACAAATATATAAATGAAACAATAATTTGAGATTATTTTAAAAGATTTTTCAACAGAGTTCATTTTTAGTTCATATTAAAGTTTTTTTTTTTTTTATATTCAAAATGCTCTGTTCCAAAAGTCAGTTTATATTTTATTGTGGATTTTGATTAATGCCACTTGCATGTCTAGTACCTAAAACAGTACGATCAAGTCAATTAAAAGTAATTTTGTTTCTGTTTTTGATAGCCAACAGGAAGTGATTGGGCAAAAAAAAAAAAACTCTTCAAACTCTTCAAACATTTCAAAACAGAAAGATAATTTGAAGTCTGCCTCCACACTTGAGGCCTCAGTTTTGGTATCCATTCAAGCAACGAAGCATGCCACAAGAGAATAAGCCACAAGGAAAAAGACATGTTATAGAAAGCTGAGTTTACCTCGGCGTCTCCCATAGCTCCGGGCTGCATGTAGAGAAGTACAGAGTACAAGTTTCAGCTGAGCACACATTCTCAAAAGCTACATGTAACCTCTGTGGACTTTAATCTGCAGAGTTATCTCATGATGTCTTCATCCAACCACTTGTGAACCAAAAGTGCACCAAACTGACTTGTTTATACTTTAAAACAGCTTAGCTTACATCCTCCTGAGACCCAGAACAAGATTTATGTTTTAAAAAACATCTCACTGCTCTGAAAACTAATTTAATTAATTCCTTAGACACTCTTATTTTTCCTTAAAATGCGCCAGATCTGATGGAAGCCATTTGGAAAACCAGAAAAATAAACTTGTCAAGGTCCAACTCCACATATGTTACATCACTGAAAAGCCGTGGATGTCCTCTGTCAGGGACGACAAGGCTCATCTCAGCAACATGTTCGGCCTCAGAGCGGGAGCCAAAATCTGCCTCTGACACAGGGCGAAAACAAATAGCTGATTGCTGGGTCTCAGGAGGAAACAGCAAATACAAGAGACAATGACAAGCGCGCTCGCAATTATTATTGTGTCCCGTTGACACTGTTATAAAACAAGATTTTATTTTTGACCCCAACATGGCGTGTGTCCACATGTGAGGCAGAGAGTCGGCAGGGCCACAATTACTCCGCTTTAAAATTTACATTTTAATGAAAGGGTGCAACAAGTCCTGTCTGTGATGCATTCAAAGTCCTCAGGTGACTTTAGTTTAAAAATGGAAACACTCCTCGTCATGTGAGCGCCATAACAAGGGATAAGATCTTGAGTTTGAATGAACCCTTGGCAATTGGGAGGTTTGAAAATGCTACACTGATGGTAATGTTCCAAAACATAAAAGACAATGATGTTTATAGAGTCCAGATTGGCACTACATAGACGTTTTGATGACAAATAGCACTTTATGCAAATATAATGTATAGATTTGTTATAAAAAAGAAAACAGATGATGAAATACTAGTAGGTATTGTCTTCTCTACACCAGACCTACCACATGTCATTGTGTGACAGTATTATACCACCAGACTGTGAGTCTGGAGAGGAAGTCTAATGAGGCTTAAGAGTAACAGTGGAAGCATCATGAGACACATCATGCTCATTTTTAATTTAAACAAAAAAACAGCTGGATGGAAGGCTGGAAATTTGAAATTCTTAGACTTGGTGTATCAATAGAATATAAATGTAACAACGTCCAATGGAAACAGACTTAGGGAAATAACGGTACATTAAACATGTGGCTTAAAGTCCACTGAACCTGACGCATTAATTCACATTTTCAATTGTCAATCGGATTTAAATGTGCTCTACATTTGGATGGAAACGTAGTTACAGAGGGAGATGCTGCTAAGAGATAATTACCATTGAGCATGAGTAGGCCGTCAGCCCCAGGGTTAGGGCATCCCACACGGCCTAACATGAGAAATAGAAACACACACACACACACACACACACACACACACACACACACACACACACACAAAAATAGGGATGAGACAGAGCAGATGGAGAGGACAGGGCGAGGCCAAAGTGTGTACATGGAAGCGAGAACGCACGTCACACTCACACACACACACACACACACACACACACACACACACACACACACACACACACAGTGCCTGCCTGTAAATGTGTTACAACAGGCTTCTCACATGTCTACAGCGAGCACTACTGCTTGTCAGCAAAAGGAACAAAGGTCTTCTTATCCCCAAAGACACCTTGAGTTGTTATTACGAGAAAACAGAGGCAGAATGTAAAGGCCGTTTTATGGTTCTAAGGAGGCTCCACGCAGAGCTTTCGCCGTAGCCTACGTAAGTGCCCTGGTATTTATACTTGTGCGCTGGTGTGTGCGTCGAGCCGGCATGCGTGTGTGTGAGGGAGAAGTGAGAGAGTGACGGCGATTAGCTTCGGAGCGAGTAGCGACTCTAGAGTCATAGTGAGAGAAACAAAGTGTCTCTCCTGTTCTTTCTGACCACGGTGAGATCTGGAGCAGGAGAAGTTAACCCTCTCCTTGATGTCATGTTGTTGATGGAGAAGGAGAACCAGGAAATGAGTCGGCGGAAATGCAACGTTACCAAGCCACGGCCAAGCGACGTGTAGTTAAATTTTTCGAGAGTTGATGTCAGGCTACGCCTTAACACTTCCTTTGTTTTTTATCGACAGTAAAACAGTAAGATAGGAGTCTTTAGATCATGACATACAGGTGAAGTTAATTAAGTGTTATCAGTGAAATATCACACCAACCTGTAATGCAATATTCTATGTAAACGTGTGTATTTGCAACACATTCTCACACTCATCTCGTAAAATATGGACGCTTGGTCAGGTGCCTTTGTTGTTCTTATTGACGCTAAAAGTCTCCTTTAGCTTTAAGTAAACACGCCTGGTCGTGACTATTGACGTCCCTTTAGCGCTCTAAGTAAACACGCTCGGTCGGGACGATTGCCGTCCTTTTGACGCAGTTATGTTAAGGAAAAGGTCGTGGGTGGGCGTACGGTTCCGTGACAGGCGGGAAGAACGGGACGGTTGGATTAAGGAAAGGGTTGTGGGTGGGCGTACGGTTCTGTGACACGCGGGAGGAAAGAAAAAAACGACTATAGCAAGCGTGACAAGCGGGACGCGAACCCCGTTTGACCCATCCACCCCCCCAACCTACCTCCTTACACGGAAATTCGCTCTTACATACTACTCGCTAAACCCTCTCTAACTGCTGCTCTCCCCGGTGCGTTACACAAACACGTTGAAAGACGCCTTTTTTGTCGCATCAGACGTGACAGCCACTGTCCAAACATCCTTATTTTACGAGTTCAGAATGAGAACGGGTTGGTATCTTCATCAACACATCTGTATGTCTTGCGAGACAAGCCATTTATTTTGTATATATACAAATGTTAAAGTGCCCATATGTAGATTTTTTTTTATATGTGATTAAAGCATATTTTAGATTTATTGGATGGCATAAGATTTTGTCGGTGGAAACATTGGTATAGACTGTGTGTATTTAGCGATCCATTCTGACTGGCGTGGTACTGCCAGTCTTTTTTGATCCTATCACTGGGTAAACTGTTCCAATTCTACATAGCAGATTTAAATGTTTAACAGCACCTAGTGCTATTTAAAAAAAACAAAAAACAAAGAAAAAAACGTAATATTAAATATTAACTTGCAGCACTTTTTTTTTTTAAGATGACTTTTTTCGGGCTTTTCCCTTTATTTGATAGTGACAGTGGATAGACAGGAAAGGTGCGAGAGAGATGGGTGACAACACGCAGCAAAGGGCCGCAGGTTGGATTCGAACCCGGGCCGCTGCAGAGGACTCAGCCTACATGGGGCACTGAATGGGTGTTTGGTGTTTAAAGCCCCCAACATCAACTTCCAGGCAGCGCTGCCTGGAAGGCACTAGGATTAGGCAATGGTTAAGGTTAGGGTTAGGTGCCTTGAAGTCGACGGTCGCAGCGCTGCCTTGAAGTCGACGTTGGGGGCTTAAAACACCATTGAGCCACTGAATGCTTTGGTTTTATGAGGCCTGTATTTTGGAGCTGCTGTAGTCAGAATACAGTACACTGTTGTGTCAGCCATGGCAATGCTATAAATGGCAGAACCCTTGCTCCCTGCCGTCTCCTCTCTTGGCTGTCATACACAGTGTGTGAAAGTGTGATCACATCTAAAATTAGTCTAGATTCCCCTCTCTCTGCTGTGCACACTGGCCCATGTCCTCTCCATCTGCTCTGGCAGGAAAAACAAGAAACTTGCCTGAGAAAGGAGGGCACAGGTTGAGTACAAATAAAAAACCTGCACAAGAATTGTGGTGCTTCTACGTATATGCCAGAACAAAAACATGACTGTATGCATGGCTTGGGTTTACCGACGTTGTTATTTCAGGGCCGTATTCTAAAGGGCAAGTGTAGCTGGCCTGTGAGGCTGTAAATGAGCTACAAGCAGCCGTGTCTAGGAGAGAGGAGTGAGAGTGCTGCAGTTATTTGACACTGCTCCTCTGGTGTCTAGCAGCTGAGCCCAGGAGGCCAGCCAGTGTCACACTACAGTACATTCTCTGCTTGCTCCTGCCAAACCATTAAGAGCAATTTAAAGGAAACTCATCTATATTTTAGTTTAAGTTTATAGTCTTATGCTAAACAGCAATTTTGTAAATATTTGTTCATATTAATGTTCAATTTGTTTGTTTGTTTGTGTAACTATTTTGGCAATAAACCCTTTTCTGTTTTAGATTGGAATGTGTGATATTACACATGTCTGATCACTTCTGTAACAAATGAGAGCAATTCACATCAAAGAAAAGTAGCGTCACTTCTCTCCTCCACTCCTTACTCAGCTGTGTGTGCTGCTCAGGTTAAGCAGCAACAGGATCAGCGCTGGAAGATCATGTAATAGTGCAGCTGGTGGCAGAAGTATTAAGCTCTCAGCGGGGAGAAAATAAGCTGCAGTGTGGAAAAACAACACAGCTCCGGGAGCATTGGGCCTGTCACTTCCCCTGCACCGTGTGACCCTGCGCGACGTCAGGACTCCTTGCCGAACACGATCAACTCATTTTGACCCCCCCCCATACGTAGATAGATAGGGAAAGGCAATCTTACCTTTCATCGGGTCCTGCTCGGCTCGCATGATGTCGATCAGAGAGCTCTCCAGGGAGTGCATGTTCAGACTGTCAAACATTCTGGTGCGCTCCTGAAAAAAAAAGTGTGAGGTTTTTATATCATCCGGAGTCAGAGGTAACAAAACAATAACACATGTTGTGATGCGTGTCCTCGCATTTCTAACACACTTTTGGGATTTGGCTTATAAATAATAAATCCCCTGATGTGTGGGTATTTGGCTTAATTTCAAGATTCAAGAGAGTGAGTAGCTCACGCTTGGATTAACATTCTTTCCGTATTTACTCACTTTAGGGGGTCTAAAGGTATATTTCTGAGCGGCCTATGAGACGGATTCCCCAGGATCTCTGGACTTGTTTCCAGAGACAGACAGAAAGAGAATGCAAACCAAAACCAGGAGTGGCATTTAGCTACAGAGCTGAGATGGAAGTTATGAGCTCATCAGTGGACCAGTGAGATAGTTCTCCTTAATGACAAATAATGATAAACTCATATGGTAATGTTCTGGTGACTAGCCTATCCATCCTTAGCCCTGGCCTATATGTTGACCCTGGGATAACTTAGCCCCAGGGCTAACCTAAGCACAGGGCTGTATGATTCACAGTGCACTTCTACTAGCCCTGGGTTAAATGTCCTTTGCAACACATGACTGTTTACTTTAGTCCTGTTTCACACTGGTAACTGTAAGCCCTGTGTTTATTCACTTTTCAGGGGATAACCCCGCAAACTCAAAGGTAACCCTGCTCTGGAGCTGGGCCATCAACTAGGCTAAAGTCAGGTTTAGCCCACTTTGGAATGCGCCTGGCTTGAGCCAGTGTGAACACTTTTTTTTTTTTGCCCCAGGCTAACAGCTCATATAGCCTGGGGCTAAGAGCAGTGTGAAAAGCCTTTTAGATGGCATTGCATCTAATAACTAAAATAATACTTACTACTAGTATAATGTCACTGCTACTACATTGCACATATCTGTACATGTTGTTCATACATTGTTCATATTACATAGCCATATTTATTCTGCTCTTATAACACTGCAATATATTTCTTGTCCTGCCTATGCACCACCTGTCTATACTTTGTATATCACATTGCACTTTTCTGCTTTTTTTGCAATGCTGGTTAGACGCAAACTGCATTTCGTTGTCTTTGTACTTGTACTCTGCACAACGATAATAAAGTTGAATCTAATCATATCTAATCTAATAAAAATAGCTAAAATGTCCTTTTAATGGACAGTTAGCTCGGCAAGGAATATAATCCAGTGTCTGCAGTAACTTCACATCTACTTTGCCACTGCAGGGCATGTTTATGCAGGGCATGTTTATTGAACTTTCCCCTTGGGGATCAATAAAGTATCTATCAATCTAAGTATCTATCTATCTAAACCATTTTGATAACAGAATTATTGATTAATCCTAAACAGATTGCCAGATGTTTAGTAAGTTGTCCACTAAAATCCCTAATCATTGAGTCATTTTCATGACAGATTAAGGTTTCCAGAGTAACATAAATAAGCACTCCCCCGATTTAGCATTGCACTCCTCCAACACTGTTGGACAGTTCAAAAAAAAGAGAGAGGATCAAATCATTGCAGCAGATTTAGAGATATCCACTTTTTTATTCCAAGTATTCTTCTTCCTTGCCAAAACCTGTCACCTACATTACCCACAATGCAACTTCACTCAATTAACTTGACTGTACAGATTTAGGTGTGTTAAGCTAGTAGCAGCTAATGAAGCCTCGAGCAGCGATGAGGAGCGTGCTACAGAGGTCTGGTAAGCTCACTTCTTTCTAACTCCGCACCCTCAGATCTTTTTCATTTTCAGACTTGTAGTCTTCAGACCCAACCAACGCTGCCTCAAGTGACATCACTTGAGGCAATTTATTAGACTGGAGCCACAAGATGCTTTATACAACGTTTTCCACATATTCAGTAGTACTCCCCAACACCTGTAAACAGACTTTGATGTGTGAATTCGGTGGTGTTCTCCTTTGAAGCCACCAGTCAGAACAGAACGCGTGTCCGCAAAAAGACTTTGCTTGTCTGCCATTATGAATCGGGATGAAATTGTAACACGCAGGAAAGTTAAACATGCGGCTGTAGGAATCAAGGTGTGGGGTGGATATGCTCTTAACTTTAAGAATATAGTGTTTCAGGGTGATGGTATGCATTAGCGATAGAAAATGGCTGTAACATTTTTAAGAGATGTCAAGCCAAGTCTTTACTCCAGACATAATATTCACACTGAAAGTAGACTCTCCTATCTTCCACAGACTACCTCTGAGTGATGTCTAAAACATGACACAGCAGAGACCTGTCACTGATGGCCAAACATTAAACAGAAAGGAAGGAAGGAAAAGACTTGGAATCTGAAAGATTCTAGGGCCGACACTGTTTATGGAAATTAACAATCCATGGAGTCAGGCCTGTTTCCTGGAATAGGAAGCATTGTACTTCTTGGCACTGATATCACTAATAATTTGAGCTCACAGCAACAGCAATAGCATTTGGTGACACCCGTATTTAGGTGATATCATTATTCTAGTCAGAATAAGTCAGTGTAGTGTAGAGAATAATATATTGTCTTAGAATGAATGTATTTATTTCATATAAGCGGACATTACATTTAATTTATTAACCAAGTTTGCAGTTTCATGGCTTTTACTGAGTATTAAATATGTCCCTTGCAGTAAACCACTGCATTATAAACTGTGAATATACTGTTCAGTACAGCAACAGACACTTAGTGCAGTTTTTCTAAAACAGTGAAAGCCTCTTACATCCGGCTCACCAGCCTGTGACTGTTTTTACATCAGAATTAAAAGGTACTTTTAGTCTAACTATCAACGCTGTAAAGAAATATCACAAATAGCATCAGCAATGATAAACTACAGATAAATTAAACATAGACAGTGACACTGTGTTGCATAATGTTGCATCTTAAATGAAATACAGCAATCCAGTTAGAGTATAAAACCCGTAAAATACTTTTCTGTCATAATTTCTACTAGCAATCCATTCAGGGTCTGTTTGCATCCCATACACATGCAATTTACAATCATTTATTGATATGTTTTCAGCTACCTTCTGGTTAAGTTCATTCAATACTAAATGCACAAATACCACATAAACCACCAGAGACACTAAGTGGATGTCAGCCATGGTTACAACTCTATAAAAAAAAACACAGAGCGTTATTTTTTTATATGTTTTTGTCTGAGAAAAATCTAATTTTGAAAACTAATGGCAGTGTAGTAGAAAATAAAAAGAATCAGTGAGATATCATCAATACATGACCAAAGGTGGCCATGTAGACCCAATTGCAGCCTTAAAGTGCTCATATTATGCTTTTTGGCTTTTTCCCTTTCCTTTATTGTGTTATATATCTTTTTTGTGCATGTTCTAGGTTTACAAAGTGAAAAAGCCCAAAGTCCCCCCCCCAAAGGGACTTACCATGTCCAACAGAAAACACTGTTCACAAACTGCTCCAAACAGCTCTATTGTAGTCCAGCCTTTACTTCAGAGACAAACGTGGTCACTTTGGAACACACGTTATAATGCTCGCCTAGCTGCTAGCATGGCACGCCCTCATACTCTGCTTCTGACTGGCTAGTAGTCCTTACCTAGGTACTGTCAGGGCACGCCCTCATACTCTGCTTCTGACTGGCTAGTAGTCCTTACCTAGGTACTGTCAGGGCACGCCCTCATACTCTGCTTCTGACTGGCTAGTAGTCCTTACCTAGGTACTGTCAGGGCACGCCCTCATACTCTGCTTCTGACTGGCTAGTAGTCCTTACCTAGGTACTGTCAGGGCACGCCCTCATACTCTGCTTCTGACTGGCTAGTAGTCCTTATCTAGCAACTGTCAGGGCACGCCCTCATACTCTGCTTCTGACTGGCTAGTAGTCCTTACCTAGGTACTGTCAGGGCACGCCCTCATACTCTGCTTCTGACTGGCTAGTAGTCCTTACCTAGGTACTGTCAGGGCATGCCCTCATACTCTGCTTCTGACTGGCTAGTAGTCTTTACCTAGCTACTGTCAGGGCACGCCCTCATACTCTGCTTCTGACTGGCTAGTAGTCTTTACCTAGCTACTGTCAGGGCACGCCCTCATACTCTGTTTCTGACTGGCTAGTAGTCTTTACCTAGCTACTGTCAGGGCACGCCCTCATACTCTGTTTCTGACTGGCTAGTAGTCCTTATCTAGCTACTGCGCATGTGCGACTCCCAACAAAGATGGAACAGAAATGAGAGGTCTCACTCTGTAGCTAAAACAGAGAGCTCAACACACAGGGTGAAAAGAGGAGCTGCAGCAATGTGCAGTACAACAAAAATATGGCGTTTTTTGAAGAATTAAACCATGTAAACCTATTCTGATACAACCTCTAAATACAATTATGAACCTGAAAATGAGCATAATATGAGCACACACAGGAAAATAATTTGAGTTACATTATACGGAATACAATTGAGTAGCATGTGATGACCACTCTCAAAGACCTCTAGCAATTTCCGTAGAAAACACACAACTTGCTACATATAACATCGAATAAGATTACCTTCTAGCTTTAGCAGTCTTGGTGCCTAAATCAGATCTCACCTACAAGATGTTAGTTTCCTGAAGTGAATTCAGCCCAGCTCCCACTTTGTTACACCTTTAGTAAAACCTGCAGAGCCAACTCCTCCCATCTGATTGAAATGCTAACCATGCTGGCCCTTTAATGGTCATTTACATCTATCTATACAATGCTATGTGTGTCTCGACAATCCCTTTCTTTCAGTTTCTCTACTGATAGAAATAACTACCATTCCCTTTTAGTGTCTATTTCATCAAGGGATATACATTGAAACACTCTCTTAAATACACACACACACACACACACACACACACACACACACACACACACACACACACACACACACACACACACACACAATTCAAATGATTGGGTATGCCTCTGTTACTAGTTCTTTCCCACCTTTAAAGCGACTGATTCTCACACTGTAACACCAAAACAATACCCATCCACTCACAAACAAACACACACCAAACCAATTGTCCCCCAAAACCACCGACACCAACGCAGTAGCAACCCAAAACACATACCTGCAGGGGCAACAAAGTGTTGCTGTTTCCGTCTGTGCGAAACATGTTCTCCTCTATCCAGGACTTAGGCCCCAGTGATCCACCAGAGCGTGGGAACTTGGGAGGAGCAATGATGTTGCTCGAGAAGGGCTTCTTCAGGGGTGAGACGTGACTGACTGAGCCAGGTACGCCCATGCCACTCACTCTACGGTGGTCCCGGCCCCAGGACATCCCCCCAGAGCCCCAGCCATTCCCCTGGTGACTGCCCCAGGGAGACTGTTTCACCATGGGCTGCAACACAGAATGGATGGGGCACAGAGGGTGTGGAAAGATGGAAGGTTAAAAAGGGCATGTGCATCCTTTTATATATTACTTCCTTATCATCATATTCTATTCTTTCTTTTCTCGCTGTCAGCAACAGCCTGGCTTGATCTGATCCTGTAACGGGTGGGTAGATAAGAAGATTTAGGGCTTTAAGACTAGTACTAAGTATCCCGTGCGCTGCGACACCGCCAGTGTAATGCACTCTCTCTCTCTCTCTCTCTCTGTCTCTCTCTCTCTCTCTTTCTTTTTCTTTTTCTCTCTACCTGGACCTTAAGCATATCATACATCGTATCACATCATGCTTAATCTTGCGTGCTTTCACGTGAAAATCCTACACAGAGGACAATCAACTTTTTGTTTCTCACACACTCGAGTCATAATGTGACCTAAATTCTTTTTCTCTTTGTATGAACTGCAAACAGCTTAGGGATGTCAGATAGTGGTGTGCTTTAAAAAATAGTTTATATTATCTAAAAAATCTGGATAATGCAAGTGCTGTTATGTAAATGAAATGAAAACTCCTGGAGAGGTTAGTTTGTTTTGATTGTTATACAAATGAGCCATTGAAAACGTGAAAAAAGTTTTTTTCTGCTCCATGTTGCATTTTATTAAATGATTCTCCTTTTAATGTGTTGATCCTTTGGATGTGCATAGGACGGTGTCTTTGCATTTCTACGAAAATAAATTTGCAAAGCACTCATCATCAAAGCAAGGGGTTAAAGGTTGGAGAGACAGCAACACCATATATGCACTTTAAAGCATATACCTACTCACACACACACACACACACACACACACACACACACACACACACACACACACACACACCCAATGTGCAAATCACATGAGAAACCTGAGGCCGAAGGCTACTAACACATGGCCCCAAGGATACTGCATAATCTGAACCTTCATGTGAAAAGCCTCTATTGCTGGCCTTTCCTCTGGGTCCTCTATGAAACTAGATGCCTTCATTTCACCCAAATAAGCATCCATTTAGTACACCAAACCCTGCAAGCCTTTGTATTCCCACTGATTGAACCACAAGACAGGGATGGTCTGGTGCCATGTGACTGCATCCCACTGCCAGCTTCCACAGAGAACAACAGCTAGATTCAGTGATGCTCCCTTGTTCCCCTGTTCACCCCTCCCTTCCTTTGCCTCGAGAGTAGTGACTTCAGCCCTTGCAGAGGACATGACTAATGCATTATGAGTTAAAAAAGAGACTATTTATTGCATAATGCTGCATAATGTACACACACAGAACTCTTAAGGCTATGCTTAATCTCTGCAGTGTCACAAGATGCTAACCTAACCTAAAGACTACTACTAGTGGTGGCCCTCACTTAAAAATGGTAGGAACCTTAATTCCCCCAACATCTTGATTCAAGTGGGAATACTATAGGAGAGCGGGCTCCCATCCTGTGTCACCTTCATGTGATTTACGTTCTATAGCAGCTCACCTGATGTTGGTTGTAGTTGTTCCTCTGCTGCAGGAAGGCGCCCTGCTGGGGATGCATCTGGGGACTGGCCGGGGACCTGCGACTCTGCGCCTGCTGAGGGACGTTTATCTGGGGCGAGAAAGGACCGCTGAAGCCCTGCACATTAACCCCGGCGCACGGATTAGCTGACACTGGCGAAAAACTCTGGAAGAAGGCCGGGTTGATGGAGGAGGGGATACCTGGGTAGAAGCTGTTGTCAGAGTCCGTATTGGGCATATGGTTAATGGCGTTCGCGTGGATGGGGTTGATGGAGTTGGGTGCGGGAGGGGGAGAGGAGCTGGTTTGGACGGACCACGGGGTGCCGAACCCAGGTATGGAAGGTGAAGACGAGCCTACGCTGGCGCTCTGCATGTCTTGGGCAGGCAGGTTCGGGAAAGCGGCGCTGAGACCACCGGACAACATGTTGCCGGTGCTGCTGCTGCCATTGCCGTTATTTATATGGTGGGCGATGGGGGAGTCCATTTGGATCTTGTTTGGATTTACAGAAGTGGACGATGGCGACGCAGCATCGGCTTCAGCCTCTTCAACTGGAGAGCCGCAGGGGTCAGCAGCGCAGAGCTCGGGCATAAAGGGCTGCCTCTGCGGCAGGTGACTGAAATGTCTCTGGGGTGGGGGCGACTCTGTGGGGCTAAACTCAGTGTGCTGACTTAACTGCTGATGTATTTTTCGGCTTTGCTGAAGGTCACTGATGAAAAAATGATCTCGATCGAAATCGGGGAAAGCTGTCGTCTGGTTTCGATGGTTATAATCCGGCGTGAATAAGCCTAGCTGGCTGTCGTGGCTGTCGTTTTGGTTCGGTTGCTTCCCGGATTTGTTGACCGTGCTGCCGCTGCTGTCCCTTTCCTCGGTTGACGGGGGTAATTGCGTGGCTGTCACCCCCACAGGCTCATCCTGCATGTTTCGCTGATGCGCAGCAGCTGACAGGAACAGCGGGGACGCGGCAACGTAGCTGAAGGGCGAACCGGGGCGCAACTGGCCGCAGGAAACCGGCAGGACGAGGCGTAGTATCCGTCAGCCGGCTAAAAGAATACGAATTCGGCTAAACGAGTCAAATATATGCGTCTGAAAGATATATATCAACCTGCGTTTCTAAATGAGTTCTGTTTAATAGCGAAACGTCTGTGAATAGGCTGTAGACTAAAGGCAGAGATAGAGAGGAGGGGGTCTGGCCTATGCAAATAGTCGGCTCGTTCTAGTCCTACTCTCAGTTTTACTCGGTGATATTATCATGTATCTAACTAGACCGAGATATTTCGGACTTTTCGTTTCTAGCCTAGCATGTGCGGTCCATTCGTGTCCGACCGTGTTACCCCCTCCTCTGGTTACCGGTTGTGCTGCTGCGGCAGAGGATTAAAGATCCCCGACTGAATCTACGTCACGACCGCATCACGCCTCGGTGCGCCCGCCTCTTGCCTCGAGCCCGAGCAGCAAAGAGGACCGCATTGTTTACGTCATTTTTTTCATTATTCATAAAGTGCAGTAGGCCTACACCCTAACCAAGCCCTGGAAAGTAGCTTACAGTAGGGCAGAGTTTCACTCCGGGCCTAATTAAAGCGAAACAATATTCCTGTGGAGACTGAGGCTAATTGTAGTGAGTCTGTTTCTTAGTAATGCGTTTGTAATGACTTATAGTATCATGTGCAGAGTAAGCTACCCGGCTCTTGGCTGAAATTATTTTATAGTTTTGTCATGTTTATTTAGCATTTGCATAGGCTATGTGATGTTTATTTAGTTTATCTAAAGTAAAGGTATTTCATTTTATTTTGAAATAACTGACCTTGCATACTCACAAGCCTGTGAGCTTATAGAGACATTTCTAGATTAATCAGGGACTTCTTATCCAAAGCCAAACAAATTAAAAGATCAGAATGAATGACATTTCATAATCATGCGATTTGTGGGCTTTGGAAAAAAAATTTCATAAAAACTTAAACATTACCAGACTGCATAGTATGGCACAGTTTGCTTCGGCTTGTGCAATCAGTATTCAGTCCACAACCGTTGTGCGTGCGTCTGCGTCACTTTACGCACGGACGCCAACAGCTAAATATAGTTTTCTCTGTCAGCGCGTGTCAAGGGAGATGAATCCTCATCGCCTGTTCTGAACTCAAATCTGACAAGCAACCCTACCATATGATCTGCTGCCTCATAAATGCCCCCCCACCAGCAGCACTATATGGCTACAGGCAAATTACAGTTCTGTGTGGATGGGAAAGAGTGAGTGTGTTTGTGTGTGAGTCCTGACTATGCTCATTTGTGTTTGAGGGCTGAAGAGGGAAACAACAGAGGGTTTTAGGCAAACTCTTCAGCTGACTTGTATTCACTCTAAATACAAAACAAGTATCAGCTGGGAACTGGGGAGATGCAAATGAGGAACACTTCAGTTTTCGCTTTCTTTCTTGAATTAAAGCTGCAGTAAGTTATAGATTTTATTTTGTTATTCCAGTGTGCCTTTGGTGTGAACAGTAGGGACGATTTGTTGTGTAACATAAACTGACATGGATCATTTCTCTTTCTCGTGATTGGAGCTGAATAAATCATTGCAGTCTCTGTGTGTGAATGTGGTTTCTAATGAAGAAGACAGATACCAGAGTAGCAAAGCAATGTGCATGATCAACTTACCATCTGGTCGCTGCTAATGATGAGGGCTTATCTAAGCACACACTTCACACAGATTTCCACCCTGCATTGTCACCTATACAGTGCTTTTAATTTCAATCAATAGCACCTTATCACAAAAGCAATGGAAATGTCATAGTCTCACATAAAACCCAGGACATATTTTAGACTTAATGTTATAAAGTTTGTTGTTATGGCTGCTGAGAGACTGCCAAGTGCGTACACAGGAAGGGTTTGGAGCATTGTTACATTCCTTGCTACAAAGCATTTCCAGCATGTACAAAAGTTTTACCGATAAGAACTTTACATTCCGATAGTTTCCACACGAGAACCTCATCAAGGACAGGATTTGCCTCCGATCACTGATGTCTTGATTTTCTTCTCCCCTTTTCAAAGCACCTTGAGCTGTTTTGGGAAGTAAGAAGACACCCCCACCCACAGAAATTCCCTATCACAAGGTCCCAGATGGGACAGTCCCACAAGCAAGGGGGCAGGTGTGGTGGCCATGGATGGTGCTGAACACCAGTGATTAGCCAGGCCCATGTAAGTGCTGGAGGGAGTTAAATGGGGCAGGCTGCCAGCTGCTGGTGTCTGGTGATGATGGGCTGGGGGAGGGGGTCAGCCATGGTGGGTGTGGTGTTAAGGAGGGGGGGGTGTCCATTCTCTGACTCCAATATGCACAAGCTGCCTTGCCACAAACAGAATGTTACACATCAATCCAAATGACTAACTTGAGCCTAGTTATGCACATTTGTAGGGCTGCTCCGTTATGGAAAAAATCACAATCACAATTATTTTGGTCAATATTGAAATCACAATTATTTAATACCATTACTCATTGACCTTTGGAAAGATGTTGCATTTTTGAACTTAAAAAACCCCAGTGAAACAGTTGGGAACAGTGGGAGGGGCAAACGTGCGTGTGTCATTCAGAACACAAGACAAAACAAGAGTTTACTTGCAAAACGTAATGTGCAACATGATTGTTTCTCTCGATTACATTGTTTTTATGATTGTTAGGAGCCAAAATCTAAATTCCATCAAAATCCGATTGATTGCACAGCCCTACTCATTTGTACTCAGCTTTAGATTTGGCTGCATTCTCTGTGCATGCACACTGGAGCATACACGGGGAACAAATGTAAACATAAGGACACAAATATCAATGCTTACATGAACATATGATCTGATCATGCAATGGGGATAAATCATATTAAATTGAGTGACAGAAATCCAGCACACACACCCTTCATTTTACCAGGTTACTGGTTACTATGATACATTTGTGGTTATTAGTAAGCACCTGGCCAACTAATCAATATCACATTTGACTGTGTTTGTAAAGCCAGCTCTATTTAGTTCTCTGTCAGAGTAGAAGGCTGTCATACTGCAGCTGCAGTCATCATAGCAACAGGTGATCTGCATTTCCTTTTGTGTGCTTGATTACTCTGTTTGACTCAGCGCTCTCACTCTATATGTTTGAAGGGTTGGGCGGAGAGCATTGATCAGCTCATCCTGTTTGACAGACCTATCCATCAACTGTGATGACTCTATTCTGGGATTAATGGGATGTGTTCCAACCCTTATAATCCTATTTCAGCATACAGGAAGTATGTGTCCTGTAGTGTGCCACTCAGCAAATACAAATACAAAACACTTGGTTTTGTATTTCAGAGATGTCATCAGGCATGAGGTGCCATCATGAGTGGAAACCACGTGATTAAAACGGTGGTAATAAAATCAGATTGGCACAGTCTATACCATTATACTATTGTACGTCCTCATTATTAAAGGGTTGATTCATTCAAATAATAATATTTAAAAAATAAAAAATAATTTTCTCATTTACTTATAGTGCTATCTACTTATGCTGATCATTTTGTTCTCCAGGTTTCGCGATATCTGTCTCGAGATTTCTGCATCCACCTTAAAGGCTATTTTATGCTTCTATGTCGAATCGACAGCGTACCCCCGCAGACCCCTCTGCGTTGCCGCGAACCCCCCTCTGAGCCCTCTGCCGTAGCGCGACGTGTACCTCCAAAAAATGTTAACTTTGCGTCGAGGCGACTTGTCCTGTGTGTTGATAGTCGGTGTTTCAAGCAGCCTACTGTGGGGAGTAGCAACATGCTAGTTCACTGACATCAGCTTTGCAAATAAACTCAGACATATTTTGGTTACAATGACGAGGTTATCCGTTTGTAAAGTGTCTATATGTCAGTAACGTTTTGAAATTTGAAACTTCACCAGCAAGCAGTACTTTGTGGGCAGTTGTGCTAAAGTTTGCTTGCTAACACAACATAAACCGGCTGGCAGACACCTTGCAAATAATCTCAGACTTATCGCCCCCTAGCGTTATGGCGGTGAAATGCACCGCGATGCAAAGCAACCCCGACGCAGAACTCCGAAAGGGTCACGACGCCGTAGGAGCGACGGCGTGGGGTTCACTCAGAAGCATAAAACAGCCTTAATACAACAATGTTGTAAATTGTTCAATTTCTTTTCAGAATAAGTGCCCCATTACTCTGGGTAATTGAGGCCATGCTGTTAACAATGTTCATTGGAACTACTTTATACAGTAGAAATAGTCCCTAAGAAAAGGGTTCATAGCCAGGTTAAATTATATCACTGATTCTGGAAAATGATGTTGCTGAATTTTGAAGTATAATTTGTCTCAAAACCTGTACAAGTACAACCAAATCTACTTCAGATAAATGGATTTTAAAAAACAACCTTTTTAACTACTGTTTTCCCATTTACCAATGGTTTGTGGACACCAATGCTGGTTCTACCTAAGGTTCTGATTTAGTATGGCCAGCTCATGGGTGGGTTTTTGTTCAGATTTTCACCCGGCATGGCCTCCAGGACGGAGGTGTCTTTGTTGTAGTAAATTGTCCCTTTGTTGTGTTTCTCTGGGCACTGAATAGCTCTTTGTGTTGCTGACTGATAAAGCTTCTGCAAACAGTCATCTCACTCGCACATATGCTCGCCCACAAAACACAGACACGCAGCCGGAGGTGTCGGTAACGATGTTACATCTACATTAGATCACAAACTTACAAACAGATTCACATACAGTGTAACAGTAGACGCCCTGGATAAGCTTATCTCTTATATAAACGGGGCCTTGTCCTTAACGGTCACACCTGCCATCCCCACTTTAAAAATCAATCAAAAGGGCCCTCCCATCTATGATTGGCATTATTCTGTGAGATTAAATGAGCAGTAGGTCGGTATCAGATTGGCACATATTTGCATTTTATGGCCCACTGCAGAAGGCTTGCGGGACTGATTAGGTGGTTGGTTTCTCCGGGGCTGGAGGACAGAGACCAAGCGGGCAAATCTTTCATGCTTTACACATATTAGAAGTGTGAAGCGTGTTATTCTCCTCATCAGACTGGGCTGTTTTTGACCTTATAACTCAAAAGACCAATCCTCTGCTCAATTTACGATAGCTTTCATCATTTTTGATCAACTTTATCCCATTTCCTTTGTCTTAGAGCTCTGCTGACTAGTGAGCTTGTCGTTAATCCTATTCCCAATATTCCCACGAGTGCTCTCCAGTGATTGCGTCCACATCACATCTGTCTACTCTCTCGGCTTCTGCATTTGTCAGTGTGTGTGTAAGGGAGAAAGAGAGAGAGAGAGAGAGAGAGAGATGGTGTTATCTTAATGTCAGAGTACATTTCCTTTGTTTTCTGCACAGAAGCCAGGGTTCTGTTGTAACTGCAAACATTCACATGAACAAATAACAGCCTCCAGCCTCCAGCTTTCCACAGGCCGTTTATTTGCACACAAATACATGAATGGCACACACAGACAGACCATAATGTCAGGCAACAACAGGGGTTCCATATGTATGGGGATGCCTATAATGCTGTTGTAGGCGAAACAAAGAGGAAAGCCGTCTAGCAGCACACACACACGCACACGCACACCCACACACACACACACACACACACACACACACACAGGCAGTGTGTTTCCTAATTCAGTTTACAAGAGCACCTGTCCGTTAGTGTATTGCATTATTGCAGGTAATGTAATTAGGTGTGTGTCTGTGTTTTGTGTGTGTGTCTGTTTGTGTGTGTGTGCATCTGCATGTGTGTTCCATACATTGTCAGAGGGCATCTCAAGTGTCCCGAGTGCAGAGCTGCAGCTGGGGGTCAGAGGTCAAGATGCCTTGTGGGAGGCCAGCAGGTGTAGGAAGAACACAGATGATTATCAAAATAGATGGATAATAGATCGATAATTTCTGTCATTAGCTAAAAGATGTATTGTTAAATCTCGTTATGGATAATAATCAGTTTTTTCTTGTGCCTCAGATGCTCTTACGGTAAAATGATATGTTGTCATTGGTATGTTTATGCTTCACAGAAACATTCTTGTCTGAATGTGTTCCCGAACTATTCCATTTTATTTTTCCTGTATTTTTTAAAAACATGAAAAAAAGTACGAAAATACAGTCTGAATTTTTTACAGTGTGTGTGCTTGTTGTATCTTATTGATATCGATAAAACTACATTTCTCTAAATGGCTTTTCACTGTAAATACTGGGATACATTGTAATTTCCCTTGCGGGATTAATAAAGTATAAATTATTATTATTATTATTATTATTATTATTATCAAAGAGTATGTGAACCCATGTGTAGTTTACACAGGGTACATGTCCCCTGCACTTTACATGCTTTACACGTACAACACATCTGAGTTGATTTGAACGCACCATAAGTAGGAAAGTGTGCAAGTTGCACCCCCAGACACGAGCTTTAGGGAAATCAGAAAAATAAGCAGTTATTATATTGTACACCTTGAACTGTGGGAGGAACCGCTGGGGTCGGGTGCGCTGCCACACAGGTGGCAGTGAAGGTCAGGGGCCTCGACGGACCAGACCCGGGCAGCAGACGCTGGCTCTGGGGACGTGGAATGTCACCTCTCTGTGGGGGAAGGAGCCGGAACTTGTGCGGGAGGTGGAGCGCTACCGGTTAGATCTGGTGGGGCTTACCTCTACGCACAGTCTCAGTTCTGGAACCATACTCCTGGATAGGGTTTGGACTCTTTTCTTCTCCGGAGTTGCCCAGGGTGTGAGGCGCTGGGTGGGTGTGGGGATACTCACAAGCCCCCGGCTGAGCGCCACTACGTTGGAGTTTAACCCGGTGGACGAGAGGATCGCCTCCCTACGCCTGCGGGTTGTGGGGGGAAAACTCTGACTGTTGTTTGTGCATATGCACCAAACAAGAGTTCGGTGTATTTGGCCTTCTTGGAGACCTTGAGTGGAGTCCTGCATGGGGCTCCAGTGGGGGACTCCATAGTTCTGCTGGGGGACTTCAACGCGCACGTGGGCAATGATGGAGACACATGGAGAGGCGTGATTGGGAGGAACGGCCTCCCTGATCTAAACCAGAGTGGTTGTTTGTTGTTGGACTTCTGTGCTAGTCATGGATTGTCTATAACGAACACCATGTTCGAACATAGGGTCGCTCATAAGTGTACTTTGTACCAGAGCACCCTAGGCCAAAGGTCAATGAACGATTTTATAATCGTTTCCTCTGATCATTTCATCTGACATTGCGTGGAAGTCTGGGACGGTCCGTCCAGAAATGCTTAAAGCTCTGGGTGTGGAGGGGTTGTCTTGGTTGACACGCCTCTTCAACATTGCGTGGAAATCTGGGACGGTGCCTTAGGAGTGGCAGACCGGGGTGGTGGTTCCCCTTTTTAAAAAGGGGGACCAGAGGGTGTGTGCCAATTAACGGGGTATCACACTTCTCAGCCTCCCCGGTAAAGTCTACTCCAAGGTGCTGGAAAGGAGGGTTCGGTCGATAGTCAAACCTCAGGTTGAAGAGGAACAATGCGGATTCCGTCCTAGTCGTGGAACAATGGACCAGATCTTTACTCTCGCAAGGATCCTGGAGGGAGCCTGGGAGTATGCCCAACCGGTCTACATGTGTTTTGTGGATCTGGAGAAGGTGTATGACCAGGTGCCCCGGGAGATACTGTGGGAGGTGCTGCGGGAGTACGGGGTGAGGGGGTCCCTTCTCAGGGCCATCCAATCTCTGAACGACCAAAGCGAGAGCTGTGTCCAGGTTCTCGGCAGAGAGTCGGACTCGTTTCAGGTGAGAGTTGGCCTCCGCCAGGGCTGTTTGTGGTATTTATGGCCAGGATATCGAGGCGTAGTCGGGGTGGAGAGGGGTTGCAGTTCGGTGGGCTGGGGATCTCATCGCTGCTTTTTGCAGATGATGTGGTCCTGATGGCATCATCGGCCTGTGACCTTCAGCACATACTGTTTCGGTTCGCAGCCGAGTGTGAAGCGGCTGGGATGAGGATCAGCACCTCTAAATCGGAGGCCATGGTTCTCAGCAGGAAACCGATGGAGTGCCTTCTCCAGGTAGGGAATGAGTCCTTACCCCAAGTGAAGGAGTTCAAGTACCTTGGGGTCTTGTTCGCGAATGAGGGGACAATGGAGCGGGAGATTGGTCGGAGAATCGAGCGGGTGCGGTATTACATTCAATTTATCGCACCATTGTGACGAAAAGAGAGCTGAGCCAGAAGGCAAAGCTCTCAATCTATCGGTCAGTTTTTGTTACTACCCTCACCTATGGTCATGAAGGCTGGGTCATGACCGAAAGAACAAGATCCAGGGTACAAGCGGCCGAAATGGGTTTCCTCAGGAGGGTAGCTGGCGTCTCCCTTAGAGATAGGGTGAGAAACTAGTAGAGCCGCTGCTCCTTTGCGTCGAAAGGAGCCAGTTGAGGTGGTTCGGGCATCTGGTAAGGATGCCCCCTGGGCGCCTCCCTAGGGAGGTGTTCCAGGCACGTCCAGCTGGGAGGAGGCCTCGGGGAAGACCCAGGACTAGGTGGAGGGATTATATCTCCAACCTGGCCTGGGAACGCCTCGGGATCCCCCAGTCGGAGTTGGTTAATGTGGCTCGGGAAAGGAAAGTTTGGGGTCCCCTGCTGGAGCTGCTACCCCCGCGACCCGATACCGGATAAGCGGACGAAGATGGATGGATGGATGGACCTTGAACTCAGCACTAAAGCAGCTACTGACCTGCACCAGTCTTAGATCTTAATTTCTGTCTCCCACACCTTATGGAAACCTGATAACTAATTCAAATGTACCAGACATAAAGTTATACACATTTTAGTATTAAACGCATCGGGAGCAAAAAATGTCGGAAAAAGCTTCAAAAATGTGGAGAAAACCCCCCACAAAAACGTCAAAAGGCGCAGAAAAAAATCAACAAAAAACATCGGAAAAAGTGATAAGAAAAACTTGGATAAAAGCGACAAAAGTTTACATTTTGACGTAGAAAATCTAAAAGTTGCATGGTCGACGGGAAGACAACACAAGGGTTTTAATCAACCAAAATTGTCTTTAGTAAGCAGGAGATTCTCTTCCATACTAACAAACTCACTTGTAATGCTTGTGAATTGTCCTCAGGTTTAAGAGTGCCATGCACATCCTTGAGTGTCCTCGGTCCTGGTGACAAACAAACCCAACAGGCTATAACTGATACATAGTAAACATGTAGTCCCTTCCCCCCACAACCCTCTTTTGGCTTTGTTGACTCGTCTGCAGCTCAGCTTGACAGTTTATCCATTGAAGGCTCAGAGAAGGTTGATGAAGGTGAATGCAGACAAGCAGCTGGTCCAGATGGCGTCCTGATCAGTTTTATTATGGAGGGGTTTGTTTAAGATGCCTGGATAAAGCAAGTGAAAACTAGCGTGTTGCAGTAATCAAAGCCTTTTCAGCTGAGCATGTCTTGGCTGATAAGTTTAGGGTTGTCTAACAAGGTCATGAACACAAATTGCACCTTTGGCGTCAGTTGCTATTACTGCAAGATAATGGGGATTTACAAATACTGGCTCATCATTAGTAACGTGCAGTTTTATCTATTGAAAAATGTATAAAGATATAGTAAAGTTGCAACTAGATTTACTTGATTCATCACTCAGATCATTTTTCCTTGTGTAATGGGCTTGTTTCAACAACATATTGACCTGGCACATATATAATGGACAATTACAGCCAGCTAAAGCTCAATGCTACATTATACCTTTGATTTGAATTTGGGATTGGTAGTAAGATGTGAAGTTAAAGGTCCAATGTGTGGGAATTTCTCCCATCTAGCGTTGAGATCATATATCACAATCAACTCTCTCGCACCACGCAGTTCAAAGTACGTATTACAGCTACGGGAGCCTTCACGCTTCAAAAAGCCGGTCTCTTGCTCTTTTCAATCTCCTTTTTCTTTTTCTGGGAGAAGAAGAAGAAGACTCCTGTTCCTGAAATTTGGATTTTGAACACGTGTAGTCCTTGATGTTTCCTTCTTCAAACTTGCCGGGGCCAGGAAGCTACAACACCCATTAGCAGCATTAGCAGCACCTTTGAGTTTATCATGTGACAGAGAAAACGCGAAAGGCGGAGCAGTATGTCCTGTATGTCCCTTACCGGCTAACGTATTTCAAGATGGAGCATGAATATGGAGCGTCTACTAGAGGTCTGATCGGGTCGGGTACCGTTGGCCCCCGTCGGGCTTGGGTCGGGTATCCATGCCTTAGCGTCTACCCCAGTTCATGCAAATGCAAATGTAAAATTTCAAGCCAAAAGGAATACTTGGAATTGATGGTGGTGGTAAATATTCATAAAAAACGACAAGTTTGTGAACGGGCAACACAGATTTTGATAATGAACAACTAAACACGTTACACACTGGACCTTTAAGGGATTTTTTCACATTTTTTAAAGTGTGTTTAAAAACAATACAGACATCCTCATATGTGCATTGATCATATGGGAATCAATCATTCCCCCCGTCTATACTGGCTGTAAAGAGATCCTCTCTTAATGCATTTTCACAGTAAGTTATTGGGGCCTGTTTTTGGGAATAAATCCACAGTCTTTGTTCTGTGCACAAATACATCCTGAAGTTCATCCTAATCTAATGTGAGGCTTCAGCATTCGTCAAATCAAGTGGATTTACAGTAGGATACCTTTAGTATAAAATGACCTCATTGTGTTACCATACCTCCCTTGCGGGATCTACAGCGACCAATGACTCTTTTTATTTTTCATATGGGCATATGAGTTCTGTATTACTGTAAGACTAGTCTCGCTTTGCCAGACCTTCCTCCACAGCGCTGCCAAGGAGGGTCTGGCTAGTCCACACAGCATTCTGGGATGGGAGAGAAATGTGCTCTTTATTGGCATTTCTACTGTAAGACACACTTTTTATTGAGCTTACCAAGAACATGGAATAAAGATAAGTTTTTATTTCAAAAAAATGATTGCATCATGCCAAAGTAGAGAAAAAAAGGAAACAAAAAGAAAGAAAGAAAGAGGATTGGACTACTCTCTTTTACTGACATTTTTATCAGGAGTGATAGTGAGGTTATTAATAATTAATAAAGTCCAGGAGCAGATCCTGTGAAAGCTTTAAGGGATCCTTTAATTGAGAATCTAACGTTTTCTAGCTTTATGCATTCCAAGATTTCCTGTATCCATCTGTCATGTGTCGGAGGGCAGGCATGTTTCCATTACATATTACCATTGTGACAGTATAAATGTGATTCATGATTTGCAAAAAAAAAAAAAAAAAAGGGAAATAAAAACATCCTCTGTACTGAATGATTATAGGCCTAACTTTTGCATGTGCATGTGGGATATCCAAGGATATTTTTTGTAGGAGTCAAATCAAGCTCTTTAGCCTCCAAAGTACCCAGTTCTTTGGAGCACCACACTTGACATGGTTTATTACATTGTCTGTATTGGTTTGCCAAATGCAACTTTAAATTAACCTGTCTCCAGAGGAACAGACTCCCAATGCAGGAGGAGAAAAATAACGTATGATATAACCCTCATACTTTGCTTTAAATGGATTACAGACTATTTATCCAGTAACTGAGTCAGACATACAACGTTTCAGCTGTCATGAACTGGTGCAAAAATAGTTTTCTCAGTTTACATTTGTATATTATCTTCATACCTTTATATGTATGTGATACTGTGTGAATATATTTATTTAATTACTCTTTGGACATTTTATGTCCAATATATAGAAAGTCATGGAGTCAGGTCTGGCAATGCAAGACTACACAATACCTGAAAAGGCATTGGGCAATGCTGTCAAACAAGACTCTCCATTGTTACAAACAAGACCAACTATGATGTAATCATAGTAAGTTTAAATCATTTGTAATGCAAGCACTGACACATTCTTTACACCAGAGTAGTGTACCAATGTATTACTAATGGTGTTGTAATGTAACAAAGTACAAATACTTCGCTACTGTACTTAAGTAGAATTTTCACGTATCTGTACTTTACATTGTTATTTATTTATTTTTATATATTTCCGGAAATGTTTACTTTTACTCTACTACATTTCCCCTGAGCATCTTAGTTACTCGTTACTACAAAATAAAATCAGAAGGAATTTGTTACACTGGAAAAAAGCAGGATTGGTGAATCATTGCTCCTAGATTACAAGTTAATGCACGCTCCATTCCAATTGGTGACCTGATGCCTGTTTGTTGCCAAGCTGCAAAAAAAAAAACTAACGAAGAAGAGGAGGAAGCATGATAACTGATAGCGTCATGGAAGCACCTGCTGCAGGCTCTGCTGCCATGGTAACAGACGATGACCACCCCGACGACAGTGGCGATGAAGATAACGTTACACACCTTTGGCCATGAAGTTCATAATCAAAGTTTTTTTTTACTTTTACTTCTCATACTTAAGTACATTTAATATCAGAAAATTACTTTTGATACTTAAGTACAGTAAATATCAGATACTGTAAGACTTTTACTCAAGTAATATTCTAAAAGGAGACTTTAACTTCTACCAAAGTCATTTTCTGGTAAGATACTTGTACTTTTACTCAAGTAAGTGTACTTTATATAATAAGTATAATAAGTACTTTATACAAGACTGATTACTAACCTGAAGACATCATGACCTAACCTGTCATTTATTTGCGCTTCCAGAAATGGCTGCAGTGTGCCTCTCCGGCCAGGAGGGGGCAGTGTTTCCATACCTAATACTTCACACGTCCCAGCATCACTGTAACAGACGTGACACTTGGGAGTGACAGATTGAACTCTTGGAACCTCTCTTATACCACTCTGAGTCATGTGTGCCCATAATAAAGTCAAAGAAACATCTTTTTATAATGCATTTAATTTATATGTTTTCAGTCAAGTAAATTGAGTTTTCATGTCCATGATGAATAATTCTCCAGGGCTGTGTGTGTGTGTGTGTGTGTGTGTGTGTGTGTGTGTGTGTGTGTGTGTGTGTGTGTGTGTGTGTGTGTGTGTGTGTGTGTGTGTGTGTGTGTGTGTGTGTGTGTGTGTGTGTGTCTCTCCAACATTTCATATCAGAGCTATAAACTTAACTTGCCCCCGTAAACTGTGATATTGTTGCTGGAATGGTCTCTGAAAGGATTTTATGGTCTTTTCCTGTAAAGTCTATTTTGGGACCAACTGATAATCCTCCTTAGCAGACACTTGAGAGTATTTTTGTTGAAAATTCTCCCTGACAACCACAGAACAAATCTAATAAAGTCTGAGCACCTCGCTGGGCTCTCCTGAGTCTCTGTGATGATTGCAACATACTCTCCCTGCATGTTAGCAACTCTACATCTGACACACTGTTGTTCCTGCATTAATAGACCTTTTGAATTATTATTAGCCTAACATCATGATGTGTTAAAAAGTGCAAGTTGATGTCTCAGCCTTGTATTATTATACAGCTGTTATGCTACAAATGTATCCACTTTTGGAATTTGTGATTTACATTTGATGCAGGTTTCCAGTCTGTTCTTTAGCTGGACCATAAAATATCCCAGTAAATCCTGTGTCTTGGAAACTGTGGCAGAGAAATGAGAAACACAGGCTTTGCATTGCCATGCAACATATTTCATCTCTTTGTTTACCAGATTATCTGAGAAACCTGGAAATGCAAAACGTGCATTCAGAATTATTCTCTCCATATCATTAATAACCTTCTTTTTTTTTTGCACCTCCATTAAATCTAGTGCAGTAACTTATTTTACATGTGCATGTGTGGTTAGAGCTCAAACCTTTGTACTGATAAGTATGTAAAATCTGCTTACACATACTCCATGTCTGCATGACAGTAGGAATGGTTCCATTTTACAGTATGTATGAATCTTGTGAGGATTAGGGCCACATGTGAAAAATGTATTTGAGTTCTGAGTTTAAAGTCAGAACTCTGAGAATAAAGTCAGAATTCTAGACTTCAAAAAATTCTGATAAAATAGTCAGAATTCTGAGATTAAAGCTGACTCTTTTAACATAAAGAAGGACATAAAAAAGAGTCAGAATTCGGGAAAAAAAGTAATCTTTAATCTCAGAATTCTGACTTTTTTCTTAGAAAGAAAAGAAAGAAGACAGCCCATTTTTACTAACAGGTATTAATAATAATTTCTTTTACATAAATAAATGCATTTGCACCATAACCTGATGCAGAAAAGGCACAAATTGTTACAGACAAATTCCCCAGAATGCAGGAAATGAAGTGTTTGATGCTCCAAATTTCCTGTGGGAGGACCCCCCTGTTATAATGCCCCCCCGATGTTGAAACAAACGACCTTGCTAAATAAGTCGAGATCTCAACCCCTCCAATGTTGAAACCAAAGTTACGCCCTTGCATGCTTCAAACGTGTGTCTTGTTTTTTAGTTTTTCTTAGCACAGCCAGGGGATTAAGACATAGCTGTGCTGCATCTGCCAAAGCACCAACCTATTCCTAACTGTCCAAGGTGGATGAGGTGGATGAGTTGGGGCCATTTGTTATCCTGTCATGTACAGTATGAGTGTGCATGCTCCATGGCTGCAGCTGTTATATCCTGGAGCACACCTCATTCTCTCACAATTGGACATATTTCTAAGATAGAGTTACACTGTAAAACCATCAGGCCTCCTTATTCTTTACCCTACTTTTTAACATTTAGCTATGATACGTTTGTCATTGCAATGATAGATGGCTTTATAATAGGTTTGCGGCTAATCTTTTAACTGTTTAAAGTGCTCATATTATGCTTTTTGGCTTTTTCCCTTACCTTTATTGTATTATATATATCTTTTTTGTGCATGTAATAGGTTTACAAAGTGAAAAAGCCCAAAGTCCCCCCCAAAGGGACTTACCATCTCCAACAGAAAACACTGTTCACAAACTGCTCCAAACAGCTCTATTGTAGTCCAGCCTTTACTTCAGAGACAAACGTGGTCACTTTGGAACACACGTTATAATGCTCGCCTAGCTGCTAGCATGGCACGGCCTCATACTCTGCTTCTGACTGGCTAGTAGTCCTTACCTAGGTACTGTCAGGGCACGCCCTCATACTCTGCTTCTGACTGGCTAGTAGTCCTTACCTAGGATACTGTCAGGGCACGCCCTCATACTCTGCTTCTGACTGGCTAGTAGTCCTTACCTAGGTACTGTCAGGGCACGCCCTCATACTCTGCTTCTGACTGGCTAGTAGTCCTTACCTAGGTACTGTCAGGGCACGCCCTCATACTCTGCTTCTGACTGGCTAGTAGTCCTTACCTAGGTACTGTCAGGGCACGCCCTCATACTCTGCTTCTGACTGGCTAGTAGTCCTTACCTAGGTACTGTCAGGGCACGCCCTCATACTCTGCTTCTGACTGGCTAGTAGTCCTTACCTAGGTACTGTCATGGCACGCCCTCATACTCTGCTCCTGACTGGCTAGTAGTCCTTACCTAGGTACTGTCAGGGCACGCCCTCATACTCTGCTTCTGACTGGCTAGTAGTCCTTACCTAGGTACTGTCAGGGCACGCCCTCATACTCTGCTTCTGACTGGCTAGTAGTCCTTACCTAGGTACTGTCAGGACACGCCCTCATACTCTGCTTCTGACTGGCTAGTAGTCCTTACCTAGGTACTGTCATGGCACGCCCTCATACTCTGCTCCTGACTGGCTAGTAGTCCTTACCTAGCTACTGAGCATGTGCGACTCCTGACAAAGATAGAACAGAAGTGAGATGTCTCACTCTGTAGCTAAAACAGAGAGCTCAACACACAGGGTGAAAAGAGGAGCTGCAGCAATGAGCAGTACAACAAAAATATGGTGTTTTTTGAAAATTAAACGATGTAAACCTATTCTGATATAACCTCTAAATACAATTATGAACCTGAAAATGAGCATAATATGAGCACTTTAAAGTTGAAATTCTTAAGATTTCACTCCTGTTGATTTAGCAACACCTGTGGTTACCGTAGTGACAGCAAGTGTGGTTTAATATTGCAGCCAAGGCGCCTGGAGCAGCTGTTTTGTCAAAAATATAACAGAACTGGTGTGTCTGTTTACAGCGCAACCAAACAAACTGACATGGTAGGCGTAAGCAAAGGCAATCTGAATCAGGACAGGAATGAAAGCTACTATATAGAACAGAATGTTCACATTTACATCTGTTTATTTACAGGCCAATACACTGAGTGGCTAATGCAAAAGAAAAATGCCATTGATAGTATCAAAAGTGGGTAGGGATGTAACACGTGAATTGACTTCAGACATCTCTACATCTTCTTAGTGATCTTAGAGATTTTTTTCTGTTTATTTAGTTATTTTGACATGGATTTGTTCTAAAAATCTAATTATTCATTTTTTATTTAAATTTTGTTGGCAACAATTTCCTTTGATAAGAGCACACATCTTATGCAACTTACTAATGATACTTTGTATATATTTGTTTTTCTGCATCTATTGTTTATTTCATATTAATGTTATATATGTGTGTTTGTTTATGTTCACCAAGGCAAATTCCACATAAGTGTTCTTATTGTGGCAATAAACCCTTTTCTGATTCTGATTCTGATCGGTTGTTTTGCACAGTTTATATAAATAAAGGAATATTTTTCAGTCACTTGTCTGCCGCTCATTCTGTTAAAAAAAAAAAGTGAGTTCAGTGTGTCGTTACATCCCTAAAAGAGGGGTTTGATTTAAAGAAAATCTTAAAGATCATCACTTTAAATGTCTGTTTTGATAACTTGTGAGTGTCAGTGTGTGTAAGTAATGTGTTACAGATGATGTAATGCCTCCTACAGACAGAGAGCAGAGTGGGGAGAGCAGATCCTCCTCCACTTGTGTCTGCCTCCTCATGGCTGTGTTTACAATCAGCATACCACGCCTGGAGCTGCTGCGCTCTAGAGTTTCACTAAAAAGGCCCGGGACAGACTCCTGTTTCAATCTGCCTCTGCTGTGTGTGTGTGTGTGTGTGTGTGTGTGTGTGTGTGATTGTGAATCTAAACTCTTTGCTCTTTGTTTATGTCTCCCTGTCCTCTGAGTATTTCGGGCACCACTGACATGCTGCTCCCTCACTGGATAATAGGATGAAGTTGGATGCTGACGCTGCTGCTGCTCTTTTATTGGATAATGAGAGGAAGTTAGACGCTGACACGACATGCGATCTTCACTCGTGTCCTCTTTCATCTGGTTTCAATTTTGGCTTTTAGTCTGTTTTTTCCTTCTTCTTCTTCTTCTTCTTCTTCTTCTTCTTCTTCTTCTTCTTCTTCTATCAAGAGCCAAACGAGCTTTTGAAGAAAAAAAGGGATGGCCTGTAGACTAATTTTAGAAATGCTGAAGCACTCATATCAGCCTGTGTGTGTATCTGTGTTTATCTCTGCAACATCATGAATCTCTACCACACAAACAAAACGAAAAAGCAGCAAAACCCTTCAAACACGACTGCTTTGTCTGACTCATACTTAAATTCTGGAAAAATGCTGAAGTTCCTCCAGTGAAACTGTGGATTTCAGAATTAAAGAGGCGCTATGCAGTTTTGGCAATTTCTTGCTTTTTGCTCACAGGTTTCTCTATAGAGCTCCCCCTACAGCTTCGGAATAGATATTTGGTAACACTGTGTAAAAACTCGTTGGCAAACAATTTTTTAAACATATGGCCCCCTTTTATTCGGTACCTCGATCAACATACAAACTGAACACAAACAAAAAAATCACAAGAAGTGCTGGACGGGCGGGTAAACGGGTAGTTAGACGGGAGTAATGTGTATCATTTTTATTTTTATTTTTATTTTCCTTCTCACCTTTCTCTTTGTCTCTTCTTCTTCTTCAATTTGTACTTTGCTTGTAAAATATTTATTAAAAAATGTAAGCAGTTCCATATCACAAAGAACTGTCAAGCCTTATACAAAAATGCTTTCAACAAAACATGTTTGAAACAAAAACCTTCAAACTGGTTTCATGTAACAAACCCTTCAGGCCTGCCTTATCTGCACTCACAGGTTGATTTTGTTTAGGCTGACACACATATCTGTTGAAGGCCAGGTGGGTACACCATTGGGTAAAACTCACACAGGATGTCCTTAACACAGCCTGGTTTCCCGTCACCATCCTTCCCTCCCTTCATTCCTTCCCTTGAACTGTAACCTTTTGTCTTTCCTCCCACTTTATCTTGCTGTGGGATGAAGCCTTCAGTGTCACCCAGCGTGCAAACTGCAGATTCGGACCATAGTGTATCGTCGTTATTAAAAAAGATGGCAAGAGTGTATAGCATCTTTATAGGTCAGGGTTCACACATTGTTTCTTCTCCCTCCCCCCTTCATCCAAGAAGAGACAACAGGGGGGAAATATTTACAATGTGGATGTTTGCCTGGAGTAGGCTCTTAGCTCTGTCGGGTTAATGATGAACTCAGGATGTTAGAGCGCTAAAAGGCAGACGTCATCCTCCTCTCTGCAGCTGTGTGACAGAAAGCCTCTCAGACAACGTTGAATGGATGCGAGGTGAGTGATGCAGATTACACCTCCCAGGCTCCACTCAGCGTCATGTGAATGCATATCAGTCCAACAACATATTACTTTCCATCCTCCCTGCATTAATGGATTACCTGAGCTGTTGGGGAAGTGTAAGGAGATCAGTTAGGTGAAGCCACAGTCAGGGACAGAGTTAACCCCCAAAGCAAACAGACTGAGGGCCAGAGCATAATGACTCTCAGTCTGACCTGTAAAAAAACATCTCGAAGCCACAAAATATTACAAATGTTTCTGTGAACTCTCAAAGATGGTTACCTATTTTTCATAACAAATCACTAACCTGAAGCTGGAAATGCAACTGCTGACATTTTGAGTAGTGCTGATGTTGCATCACAAACAATCAGGTCAGTGAAATGGGTGACTTGATATCCAAAAAGCAAACAAGTCAGACCCACAGCCTCCACATTCCACACACATAATAAGCCGTTAATCATTGCTGTATAGTTCACTAGGTTAATTCCCCATAAGATCACTAAGATAAAGGGTTGGTTCACCCACAGTACTCAGAACAGTTTTCTCACTTACCACATTTAAAAAATGACGGTAACACTTTATAATAAGAAAACAAAACATGTTTATAGCCATGCTTAACTAATGCATGATGAGTTAATGTACAAATGAATGCAGGATGATTTCTTGTTTTTCACCATTTACAAATGATGTCACTGTGGCTTTGATGACTGGGATTAGTTCATGCGTAATCAATAGTTACATAGGAAAAGGAGATTAGATCAGCCTCTGAATTTCAAAACAATGACCTGTTCTAAACATTTGAAGCATTTAAAAGAAAAATTGAACTGGTCATTGGATGCAAACATGTTAATGTTGCTTCATATTTCTATGTGAATCAATCGCATGTGGCTGAAATGCCCATACGTAACTGGAATCCGGCTAATTTAGTGCCATGTATAATATAAAACAGCATTACGTAATTATATGTTGTGTGTTACCAAAAGGATATATTAAAAAACATCATATCTTTACAGAATCCTGGTTACTTTGGATAATCCAGAGAGCACATTGTCAAGGGGACTATTTCTTCAGCATAAAGTAGTTCCAGTGAAAACTTGCATATTTGATTTTGTCTGAAAGGTTTGAATTTGACTGTAATAGAATACTTTCAATTCTCCAAAGATAACAAAAATATAGCTTTATGTCAAATGTGACATTTGTCTACTATCAAAATGCCATTGAGCACGGCAAATAACTCCAGCAGTGCTCTGCTCAGTAGAAACTACCAGATGTGTGCAACTGTGTAAGTGTGAAACAGGGCGTCGCTAGAAAAGAGCAGGCTCAGTTGACGTTTGAAATGTACGCTTTGTGTGACATTTCTTCAGTAAATCTCTTAAAATTACATTTTTCTCGTCTCTGCAGAGAAGATGAAATAGTTCAGAGGGATTAACATTACAGGAGCGTTATTCCCCTCCTCCCTCCATCTGTACTAAACTGTCCCTGGTGTGGATACATTTTCAAGAATCTGGCATGTAGCTGGGTCAGTGTGTGTGTGTGTGTGTGTGTGTGTGTGTGTGTGTGTGTGTGTGTGTGTGTGTGTGTCTGGGTTATTGTGAGTATACATGTCCCCAGAGTGGATTCGTTTTCACAGCTTGGTGGTGTGGCTAATAGCAGATTCAATTTGGCATCTATTTTAATCCCAAGGATGTGAAAGTCACAGCGGCACTAATCATGAGCCCAGGCATCAATAACCCCAACACACACACACACACACACACACACACACACACACACACACACACACACACACACACACACACACACACACACACACACACACACACACACACACACAAAATAAAAGGTCTATGTTATAAACTGATGTGTAATCTAACTGATGCTGAAAAGATGTAGTTCTGTTTCCAAACTCCTTGAAACAACAGTATTCTGTGCAGTCATTTGAGCCTTAAGTGTCATTTTTCTGAGTTAAACCTGTATGCATAAATGAAAAGTCAAATCTTCCCTTCTTCCTGTCTCTGAACACTACACAATCTGTTCTCCGTGGTCTTGCTGCAGCAGACGCTAGATGACGCTGTTGTACCAACCCTTTGCGCAGCTTCTCTCTCCTGTCCAAAACAAATCTCATTTTACTGATAATGAATGGCCAATCTCAGGCTTGTAAGCGTATATAATTTATTTCCAAATTATTCAAATGTTTGCTACCTCTAACTTTTCATCTGTGCTAAATTGAACTTGCAGACTTAGATGGATGTCATTTCTCCTGCAGGAAGCTGCAACCTGCAGCCGGCCGTCCATGCGTAAACATCTGCAGCTTCATGACATGAAAGACGGTCCTCGTGGGGAGGAAACAGCAGGAAACGACAGCATCCTCTAAATCTAGATTGCCTGCTCGTCAGACATACATGGACCCCCCATCAAGCCATAAATGTGGGGCAATTCAGTTCCGAGACAGTCAATGGCTGTTATCTTCTTGTTAGCTTCCCTGAGCTTTAACCCAGGAAAAAGACAACAGCACTTTAAAGTCTCACTGGGAATTTCCCCATCTGATCAGCGTTAGTGAAGGCCTGTGTGTGTGTGTGTGTGTCACAATTCCACTTCACTTGGCGAAAGGTTGTGTCGCCATTATCAAAGTTGCTGTACAGAGAAAGTGCAGTATGATGGTGTTGTGCACGCCCAGGTATCAGGGCCCATGATAAAACTTGCCTGCACACTACAGCCCCGAGGCTTGCGTGACTTCTACAAGGCGCTACTGCCCAAAGTAATAATTTCCATGGAGCATCAGAGTAAACAGCTAGGAAATAAAAAATGTAAGAGGTTGGAAACCCCGCTGCCTTTACATGTATGCTCTGGTGACATGACCGTCTTGTTTTTATCAGCAACACTGTGCTCCTAATGTGATTTAAAGTCAAGTTATTTAGTTATTATTTGACTTTGAGATTATAAACTATAAAGAATTCAGGTGCTGTGTGTGCCAGATTTGTTCTTGTGCAGAGTGTGGTTAGAGTCTGAGGGCCAGCTAGTGAATCTGTCTGCTCCCTATTTTTTTTTGTGTGTGTGTGTGTGTGTGTGTGTGTGTGTGTGTGTGTGTGTGTGTGTGTGTGTGTGTGAGTGGGCTGGTTCTGTGTCTTGGAGTCTTCCTGCAGAGAGCGCAGGGAAGAAGTTCGCACCAGTTTTGCTTCCAATCCAGTGGAGGTTTCAATAGCAGCAGCACGGCAGGGGAGGGACGCACTGCCAGCACTCAGGATACCCACTCACACACACTCACTCACTCACACACACACACACACACACACACACACACACACACACACACACACACACACACACACACACACACACACACTCCTGCCCACTAGAGACCAGTTAAATCCGCAAGAAAACTGCAAACACGCACCAGAGCAGTCGCCTAATCCGATTGATAGGCACCAACAATAGAAGTGAAAACTGAGGGAACTACTGGACACTGCAGAGGACAACTTGTGTTTTGATTTTTCTTTTAAATCGCTTTAGTTGTAAAGCACTTTTTTTTATCTTGGTGATATCAGAGTGGCTTTGAGAGCAAGAAGCGCCACCCGTCAGATAACTTGGCCGTTTCATATTCTGAAAGGTAAGAAAGATTGAGTCTTTTACGCATGCTTTTGCGTCTTCGGCTTCTGGGGGAAATTATTAAATGAGGAAAAAAAAAAAACTTCTTCTTCTTTTCTTCAACTTTTCTATGGTTATAATGTGCATGAAAGCTCTATATAAATTCAGAGCCGGACTCCCCGAGTAAAGTGGTGCCTTTGAAACGCCTGCCAGAGAGAGAAATAGAGAGGAAGAGGTTTTGCGGTTTACAACTCCGGGAAGTTAAAAGTTTCAAACACATTTCAATCAAGCCCGAGCTCGCATGCTTTTTTAATTTTGGCTTATTTTGGTTTGGGCTGTGTATCAGAGCGCACGACACGGTGCTGATGACTGTTAAACTGATGAACTTTAGAAAAATCCTCTTGCTTTAATGCCTCCCAATGGTTCCCATGCTCCCAGGGGTGACACAAACAGCACCCAATAAGGCGATTTATCAGTACGCGCAGTAGTTCTAACAGCCTGCGCGCTTTTCTCTCTCTGCAAAGTGTAAAAAAACTACTGCACAGTGGAATACGGATACACATTTGTTGTAGATGTTTCATCGTATCGCCCTTGGGTGTATTTACGCACCTGTAAGAGCCCACACGGATATGAGTGGTGCGCGTAATGAGAAGCATTTTTCATATAATTGAAATTAAAATATATTCCCAACGCCTTCAGTGGTTTCTGAAGGCAGATTAATGACAGTTTAGCTCATGTTGGGAAATGTTTTTCCTCATCCGGTCCGTGTTTTTCCTCTCAGTCGGTGTTTAATGAGAGACATACCCGGAGAGGGGATTTGAATAACTGTATTTAGTAGCAGGGTGAAGCCACACTGCCTCCATTCTACTTTCTCAGGAGAATGAATCATGAACAAAAAAAAGTCTTAAAATGGGAAGGTCTGCATCGCATACCGTAACTAAACCGTGATTTGCATATGAAAACCGACTGAAAGAATTCCGCCAGTGTTGCTGTAGCCGTTTGCGTCCAGAGAAGTGACGGGCTGCGGTGTGTATATGCCTATATACAGTCTCTGACTGTCAACATCCAAAGAGTCACTGGTGGAAGATTAAGCACAAGTTTTTATTTCCTTGTTAAATTATTCATCTTATCCACAATCCCCTACTCCCAGTCCCGGGCACATTCATTTCGCAAAGCCCCTCATTATGCTCCCTCAGATGGACACAAGCAAGAGGCAGGGCGGCTCACACATAGCTGCTGAACAGGCTTTCTGTGCTTCCCCAAGCACAACACAACGGATCATGATTGACTCATTTCCCACGACGCAGCCAGGCCCGTGTGTGTGTGTGTGTGTGTGTGTGTGTGTGTGTGTGTGTGTGTGTGTGTGTGTGTGTGTGTATGTGCCCTGGATGATGGGCAGTGGGTGGATGACTTTCCCATGGGGCATTTTCTCTTATAATCTTTAATCACCCTTGCAGCCACAATGCCAGCACATCAGTCAGAGCCACCACCACCACCACTCCCCCACCCCTCAATTCTATCTGAATGCTTTTTGAGGCAGAAAGCGGGCCCTGCGACCTGACCCTCCTCATAGAGACATTCCAGGATGCAGTGCTAAATGCAAGCTCCAGAGATGGACTATAAAGAAGCAGGAGGGGAGGGGAGGGGAATGCGAGAAGTAAAGGAAAGGAAAGGAAACTGGGCTCTTCTTTTCCATCATGCTATTATTGTGCCAGCTTTCATGGTTCTGATGATGTGGATAGTTCAGAAACTCAAACTGTGAGTGATGTTGTGGATGGCGAAGAGACGGGTCCCGAGTGATGACTTAGACTTATACACAGAGTGGAGCAGAGGAATGTGATGGTTTGATCACACAAACATACACACACACACACACACACACACACACACACACACACACACACACACACACACACACACACACACACACACACACACACACACACACACAGATACAAATCTACATTCTTGGATCAGAGCCTTTACCACAGTCTCTACCAATCCATTAATGAGCTCTTTAGCTGTCCAAAAGCACCAGACCTGCTTTGGTTTGGCCTTCCTATAGCACAGGTCCAGGTCCTGTGTGGTTCCATCCATGGCTCCTAGCCCCCCCTACACACACATATACTCCTCTCACTGCAATCCCCACATTGGCCCTGAAATGACAGCAGTGATGGAGCTCGCTACCGAGGACTCCACTCCATAAATCTGCCTTTAGATTTCCTTAATGAAAACACATAGAGGTTTCAGGTCCTGCGAGCCCTGCCAGGCGTCTTGTTGGGTGGAATCCGAAATGTCTCTTTATTTGTGTTGAAATTAAACTGTCTTTTATTCCCTCCCGTTCTGTTAATGAGCTCCATGTGGCAGTAGGCAGTAGGCTTATCCGTCTTGACAAGGAGCTGGAGGAAAGGAGAGAGCGAGAGAGAGAGACCGGTTAAACAAAGTGAGGGGAGAAAGGGGAGGTCAGGGGCAGTTTGGTGCATACATGCACGAGCATGTACACGCACACACACACACACACACACACACACACACACACACACACACACACACACACACACACACACACATGATGGGGCTGGGATGTTCTGCTCCACCTTCATACATGAAAATAGTGTGCTTATAATCAGTGTGAGTTGGTCAGGTAGAGGGAAGGTGTGGCTGAATTGTTGCATGTTGCAGTTTTTTGTTGTTGCTTTAATCATGAGTAGATTGCGAATGATTTTGCAGTTGATTGATGTCCCTGAAAATATTGGGCCCATCTGGGAGATGTAAAGACCAAGTGTGAACATTTTGTTTTGGCTTTGTACACAATTTGCTTGTAATGAACCTAAATTAGAACAGGTGAAAGTGGTTATAAAAGTAATTTTAAATGAAGGGATACCATTCCTCAGATCACACGGGAAAGAAGAGGGCGGGGGCCATTTTCGTGTTCCTTCTGTGTGAGAATTGAAACTGTAGATGTGTCAAAGACGGCCACAGGAAAAAAGATCATCAACATTTCCTCTATTGGTGAAACCATTGCAAGCTGTATATTTGTCCTTTTAATCCTATTACACAGATTTTACAGCTTGCCAATTAGAATATGCAGGATGTTTTCCACCCACAATGCTTAGAAAATTCCACACAAAGTGAAACAAAAAACTATAAATGTATAAAAAAAAAACACACATAAAAGAGCAACAGCAAAACAAAGTTGACGCGATTGCGGCTGACCTTGCTTAAAATTATCCCTTCCTCAAATTGTGATCATACATTTTTCCCCGTTCTAATTAAACATTAGACTTTATCTGTTCCAGATGCAGCTTGGGATGTGTTATTTTGGTAAGGGAGCTCTGTGGCATGAGAAGGGTGCAGGCCTGCATGTAAAAGCAGATCCAGCGCAGCCTGTGTGTGACCTTGTTGACTCTGCGCTGGTCCATGCAACCGCAGTGACCCAACCCCGCTGCTCTAATATTCAGATGTCATCTCTCGACAATACATACTGTGAGTACAGACGGAGTGGTTCAGCGCATGTGGGAGAAGTAAAAGGTTCAGTCATAGGGTTTAATTCAGAAGTGTCACATGTGGGGAACACATTGAAGGAACACATCAAATGTGCCAATGACAGTGGTGATAAAACCCTCACTGTATGCGTGATAGCAGACATTATGTGTAATGACATCAGTGTGGTGGACAGAGGGTGCCGGGGATGAGGCCCCCACTGTGTCTGTGTGGTGTTTGGGGATGTTGGAATGAAAGACAGCTCTGAGCAGCTCTGTACATACCACCTCAGCGCTGTCTTGAGTATTAATAGACATGTCTTTGTTCCAAGTGACACACTTCTGAAGTGGAATGAGACAAGCTGAGGCGATAAGGCTCTCCACTCTCTGTGTGAGTCAAACCTCAAAGTACCACTTAGGCGGCTTTCCTTTTGCTCTCTGAAGTTTGGCGCTCCGACGGGAGGCTGGGCTCAGACAACGGCAGACACGGAGACACTGACAGGAGCTGTCAAAGGGCTTTTTTCCCCTGCTTGTGTTTTTAAAGGACGATAATGCAGAAATGAAGCCATGATTGTAGTGTGGAGGGTCGTCCAGGCCTCAGGTTTTAGGCTGCTTTTTTCGGTTTCTTGTTTTGGGAGGAAATGAGCGAGGAGAAAAGACAGAGTAAAGTTAAATGGCTGTACTGTATGTGTTTACAAGTGTGAAAGAGAAAGAGATTATTTGTCGATGAAAAAACTGTGATCAAGGGGAAGAGACAGACAAGGGAGGGTGAGCTGAGAAAGGGGGAGGGAGGGAGAGGGGTCATTAAAAGGACACCATCTCACTTGCAGTAAATGGCAGTAAAGTATCTGGCTAATCTGCCATCATTACGCTGATTAAATCACCAGGGATTTGGCATTCCCATCAGCTGCAATCAATGAGGCAAAATCAATAGACAGGGGATACGTGAGAGGCTCTCAGCCACGGTCAGCTGCACCCTGTGCTGAGCCACCGCTCCATCTGTGGACTGCACCACTAAACATTTTTATATTAGCATCAATAAAACTTAAATGGCATGGATTTAGGGATTTATATATTAAGCGCTTTATGGAATAGCGTGGTCCCCTGAAGTTTCTAGCCATGTCTTTTCCTTCACACGTCTGTATTTAAATCTAATCCCCCTTCCTCTCTGTGGCCATGAGCATTCATTCACTCTCCCTTTACTTTCGGTCTCATAGATCCACTCGACGACGATGTTGGTGGTGTCTCCCAGTTTTAATGTGAATTGTTAATTAAGGTTAAATCTCAGAGGAAAATAAGGCAAGAAAACACATTTTTACATCAAATTAAATATGTTGTGGAACCAAATTAAAGCAGAACCCTATAAAAGACACTGTTATGTCTGTTGCCAAAGCTCAGTGTTGCCAAATAGAGATCACTACAAACAGTTTTTCTGTTTTAAGCTAATGCCAGAATGAAAGGGAAGAAAAAGGAAGCAAAAAAAGCCATTTAGAACTTCTATGGTAAAAATAGCCATTTTGGTAACTGATATGAGCCACCATTATTGATTGATAATGTGCAGTAAAGAAATAGTTAGAAATTTTGATAAATACGCTTATTTATTTTCTTGATATAAGATATGAAAGGCGGATACCACTCTCTTGTCTGTATGCTAAATATTAGCTTATCCTAACATAGCTTAAGGAATGCAAATGGACTAACAGCTAGCCTGGCTCTGTCCAAAAGTAACAAAATCCACCTTTTTTTTCCTGTATCGTTAAGTTATGTTTGGTTTTAAGGAATAGTTTTACATTTTTGGAAGTGCACTTGTTTGATTTCTTGCCAGGAGTTAGATGAGAAGACTGATACCACTCTTAAATTTGCACATTAAATGTTAAGCTTTGTTACAGGAGTAGATTAGCTTAGCCTAGCATAATAGAAGACTGGAAGCAAGGTGAAACAGCTAGCCGTGCTCTGTCCAAAGGTTAAAAAAAACTACTGCTACCAGCACCTCTAAAACTCACAAATTAACATGTTATATCTCCTTAGTTTAAGTCATACAAAAAGTAAATGTAGAAATGACAAGTTTTTCCCCCATTTCTTTTAACCTTCATACAGAGCCAGGTTAGCTGATTCCCCCTGTTTCAAGGTTTTATGCTAAGCTAAGCTATCTGCTGCTTGCTGTAGCTTAATATTTACTGTACAGACATGAGAGCGGTATCAATTTACTCATCTAACTTGCAGCAAAAAAACAAATCCGCAAAATCCGAACTATTTCTTTAAAATCAAACATAACTATGATACAACACCATGCTTCTGTTTCCAGAGTGTTCCGTGTCCTGTAAATTAAACAGAAGTATTTTTTTCTGTCTTTCAGAATGAGGCAGTGTAAAGGTTGGAGTGTGATGCTGTTGGCTCTGTTGGGACTGGGAGCATTGGCCCAGAAGCTGCCCACGAGAGACGAAGGGCTCTTCCAGATGCAGATCAGAGACAAGTCGCTGTTCCACGACTCCTCGGTCATCCCAGATGGAGCGGAGATCAGTGGCTACCTGTTCAGGGACACACCCAAAAGGTAAGAGCTGCTCAGACAAACCGCGACTGAATGAAATAGATAACCCTGGTGATTAAAACTGTCATCATGTTGTAATGAGAGCGAAAATAAAGGAGCCAATTCCCCCTTCCGCTGCTGACTGATCCATAACAATCACAGAGGAATACATTAAACTTGCTGATGGCCACTTACTGTAAATAGATAGGAAACATCAGATGTTGCTCTGTAACATGATCTATTATGTAGATGCAAAAAACTAAATAATAAATGAGAAAGTCATGTTCGTGTAATTGAGTGTCTGTCCGCTCAGCCCGAGACAGACAAAGGTCAGTGGTACAGTAATATCGCTGCGTACTACAGTTTCCAACTGTCTGCGTATGCATCTACCCCACACATTATTTTGGATAACGTCAAAATGTGATGAAGCAATGTCAGTATCGGCCCCTTTAACCTGCTATTTTCACAGGTACTACTTTGTGGTGGAAGAAGACAACACACCCCTGTCTGTGACCGTGACACCTTGTGATGCTCCTCTGGAGTGGAAACTCATTCTGCAGGAGCTGCCAGAAGAGGCCAGTGGAGAGGGATCAGGTATAATTGACATCAGGCAGCAGTGGAAGAGGTTAATGACACGTTATGTGGAAATATCACTATCCCCCACACACAATTAACCTACGCAGTGATGTTAGGCCTTGTGTTTTGGTGGGTTTTAATTAAGTCACAGTCGTAGTGTCTAGTCCGACCACTTATGATGTCTGTCTGACTCGACCCAAGCTGATGTCTATAATTTCAGAGTAGGGCTCCACTCTAGTCAACGTACTGAATCAAAGCCATTGCATCCCTTTACTTAGTCTTCTTAAGGTAAATTCTCTGTCTGTCTGTCTGTCTTCCTTCCTTTTTTCCTTTCCTTCTCTCTGTCTTTTTTTTCTTCTCTCCCTCACGTTAAAACTTTCTCCATCTGGAGGGTGTCCTTTCAACACATTGAGATCTTGCCAGATGACCAAAGCGGTGGTTTAAAGCATAGATGTGTGATGTGAGCATATATTTGAATATCAATACATGAGCACCTGCGAGTGTGTCTGTGCTCTTGTCATGTCAAAATCCTACTAAATGATTTATTGGGTTGTTGAAGACATGCACTTTGCCTCAAGAGAAAAGAATTCATCTCTAAGTAGAAAAATAATGTCAAACTTGGACCCAACACACGCAGTGCCATTGGTAGAAGTCTGACTCCACAAGATGTGTTAGGCCAATGGTTGAACCAGTGAACTTCTTTTCGTCTTTGCAGCTCTTTTTGTTGTTGTTGCTAAATGTCTCTAGTGGGAGTAGATCTTTGAGCATTAATTTTTAGTACACCAGTGAGCACACTCTCTGGTTGACAAACATAATATTATGCTTGGGCTGTCTCTCTCACGTAGAAGCTACAAGGCGCCTCTTTGTAGCACAACTTCCCCAGAAAGGCCCAGTGAATGCTGGCCTGTGATCTTTAAGGGATATTTGAAGTGAAAACATGGCTGCCATGTGAGGGGCTAATCGTCCGCGAGGCTTGCTGCAGAGCTTCATCGTGACCTCACAGCATCAACATATGAAACATTTTTAGCATGGGTGGAAATTATTTTTCCTCACAGGCAAAAATTAAATGGAAGAAAATATTGTTAAGGTCATGGCTACAGATTAGATACAGTGTCAAACAAAGAGCTCACGTTGTGCCTGTTTGTTTTCCAGGAGAGCCTGAACCTCTGGAGCAGCAGAAACAGCAGGTGACCGTCGACGACGGGACGGAGCTCTTCACCTACAAGGGCAACGATGTGGAGGCCTATGTGGCCACCAGCACGCCCTCTGGCCTCTACCAGCTGGAGCTGTTGTCCACAGAGAAAGACAGCAACTTCAAGGTGTACGCCACCACAACTCCAGAGTCTGACCAGCCCTACCCGGAGCTGCCCTATGACCCGCGTGTGGATGTGACCGCACTGGGCCGTACCACTGTCACCCTAGCCTGGAAGCCAACACCAACGGGCTTTCTGATGGGCCAGCCTGTCCAGTATTGTGTAGTGATCAACAAGGAGCACAATTTCAAGAGCATGTGTGCTGCTGAAGCTAAGATGAGCGTTGATGATGCCTTCATGCTGGCTCCGAAGCCTGGCAGAGACTTTAGCCCGTTTGACTTTGCCCACTTTGGCTTTGTGCCCTCTGACAATGGTTTTGGCAAGGACCGAGGTCTCACAAGTAACAAGATCTCACGGGCGTACACAGCCAAGCCCAAAGCATCAGACATTCAAAAGGTGTGTATAGGCAATAAAAACATTTTCACTGTGTCAGACCTGAAACCAGACACGCAGTATTACTTTGACGTGTTCGCTGTAAATTCTGCAACCAACACCAGCACGGCATACGTGGGAACATTCGCCCGCACAAAAGAGGAAGCTCGCCAGAAGACAGTGGAGCTGAAGGACGGCAAAGTATCGGATGTTTTCATCAAGAGAAAGGGCAGCAAGTTCCTGCGCTTTGCTCCTGTTTCTTCCCATCAGAGGGTCACTTTGTTTGTGCACACATGTCTGGACGCTGTGCAGGTGCAAGTGAGGCGCGACGGAAAGTTGCTGCTCTCCCAGAACGTGGAGGGGGTACGGCAGTTCCAGCTGCGGGGAAAGCCAAAAGCAAAGTACCTGATCCGTTTGAGGGGCAGCAGGAAAGGGGCCTCCACTTTGAAAGTGCTAGCCACCACACGACCCAGCAGCAAGCAGCCCTTCCCGTCGCTTCCGGAGGATACGCGCATCAAGGCCTTTGACAAGTTGCGCACCTGCTCCTCCGCCACTGTGGCCTGGCTGGGCACGCAGGACCGCAACAAATTCTGCATTTATCGCAAGGAGGTGGCTGACAATTATGGCGAGGAGCAGCGACGCCGGGAGCAGAACCAATGCGCCGGGCCAGAGACCCGCAGGAAGTCAGAAAAGGTCCTGTGCAAGTACTTCCACAGCCCGAACCTGCAGAAAGCTGTGACTACAGAGACCATCACAGGTCTGGAGCCAGGCAAGACCTACCTGCTGGACGTTTACGTTGTTGGACACAGTGGTCACTCAGTGAAATACCAGAGCAAACTGGTGAAAACAAGGAAATACTGCTAAATGACTCTGCAAAGAATAAATCTATTATAAATATATATATTAAATAAGTTTATTTAACTCTAAGTGATATTCTACTAAGGAGTGTATACAGACTGACTACTCACACAGCAGATGGGCCTGTGGCAGTGACTGAACTGTTTGTAGAGAGAGAGATATCAACCTGTATATTTATGTTTACATTTCATTGCGGCACCTCTGGGTGGCCCATAGCGTGAGGTGCTTTGATACGAAGCTTGTCGTCTTGACATGATGTTGCCACTGGGGAGGCAGAACTTCAAAGAAGATCATATTTCATCTTGTATGTTTCTTTGTTGCTGCATGACATTTGCTTTTGTCCGTCATATTTGTGCATTACTTCAGTTTCACATCATGTTGTCCGGAGGAGATACAGTAGCTGCCCGCATTGTATAGATCTCTCACTGCATATTCACTACATGTTTTAGGAGGAATTTAAATTATTTTATACTTTTGGTCTCTCTTTTTGATTGTCTGTTTTTATTGATGACAATAATAACTGTTACGAGGAAATTCCAGTTTTATGAGGAAGTTGTCGTAGTTCAGACATTCCCTTATGTATCTCAGTCAGTGTTTGCTCTAGAGCCCATCTTGTAAATGTGTTCTGTGCTGGAGATCTGTGTTATTATCACTGTATCGCTGTGTGTGTCACATGTACAGAGTTGTCCTGCCAATATTCATGTACATAAACACTAAATATAGAACAAGTAATCCCTCTGTCACCCTGGGTGTCATGTTCTTTTGCCAAGCAGTTAACATCACAGTCATGGCTCTGAGTTGAAAGAGCACACTGCGCATTGTGTTAAGACGCAGACATCTAAATCAGGGTTTCATAAGTACAACTTGATACCCGGAGTGATTCCGAATGATGACTTGATCCCAAAAATGATTTGTGACTAGAAAAGACAGACAGAGGGAGAAATATTTGCTGGAAATAACTTTCAAGACACAAGTGGTGCCCAAGCTCCATTAAAAAAAAAAATATATATATATATATTAGCTCGTTTGCAATCAAATCAGCGTCTCATTGACGGACATTCTCATAGATACAGTAATAAATCAGTGCACCTTAGCATATAGCTTACAAGTGCATTTGTTTGTCTCTGTGGAGAACTATTCATATGTTTTATGTTGAGGAATTAAAAAAAAAAAAAAAGTCTACCTAGAACTGCTCTCACACAAGAAAGTCGGAGCAGAAATGTATGTTGAAAGTTTGTTTTAGCCCAGGCCCTGTTTCACATGGTCCCTCTGTAGTCTTTGTTGGTTTTTTTATAAAACAATTACACTTTACATGCTTCTCTCTACACTCATTGTCTGGCCACACAGGATGTTGTCGATTAGGAAATTTGCATTTCATACGTTAAATTATGTAAGATCTCAATGGGTGGAAGAACGAACGAAGAATGTTTTTAATTGGTGTCAAAATCAAAATCATTGTCAAATCATTTTGTTGTTTATCTTTTTTTTTTATATGTTAAAGTGACACTGTAACTTTTGAGAGAAGATATATAATATATAACCCCTTTAATTCATAAACTGAAACAAATAAATGCACTATTGCTCACTTGATTACTGCTGCTTATGAGTGGCTAATGTTAGCTAATGTTAGCAAACTTTATGTAAGCAAACTTTCAACAGATTTCGATGTGTAACATTACTGAGTCAGCTTGCTGACTTTGTAATATTTCATTACGTGTGCTACTGCCACGCTATGCTCGCATGTCAAAGAGAAACATTTCAATAAACACGGTGGGTTTACTTCTTGTTGAGTATTTTGAATAAGTAGTATTTTATGTTAACTTAGGAGTAATAAAGTCAGTAAACAAATGTAGTCATATCAGCTACACAGCAATATCCATCTTAAGTTTGCTAACATTAGCAACCATAAGCTACTGTTCATACCAGTAAGTAACTGCTAGTCTTACCAAGTAAGACTAGCAGTAAAACCCATGAGTGTAATAAAGTGAGCAGTGGTGTGTTTTATTGCTTAAGAATTGAGCTTTTCATTTGTATGACGACAAATGAATGATTTCTTCTTCTAAAAGTTACCTAGACTTGCTTTGAAGCAAAAAACTACAATAATTCACTAATCAAAACACATTTTTGCACGTTTTTTTTTTTCAAAAAAAGAAATGAACAAACTGGTGATACTAAACAGGCCACCATCTCTAAAGCAATCTTACTGTTCCCCTACCCTCATTTAAGTGCATACACTTAAAAAAACTCCAAATTTGGGAGAATCGGGTGACTTGCTATACTATTTAACCATTAGACACAGTTAACCACAAATAAGCAAAGAGAAAAGCCAGACACATCAGTGAACATATCTACACGTTCCAATTAACAGTAGTCTCAGGTGAATGGAAATGCTTTCTCTGTTGTGGCCAAGAAAAGCAGCTGTTGCTCTTGAATTGCCGTGTTTCCATCCCGACCCTGATTCTGGGTAGCTGCACTCCGATTCATCGCCACAACTCACTGTCAATCATGCACTCCTGTTCAGAGGAAATGCAGGGAGGCTCCACCTGGCTTCCATTAACCTGCCGTTGCCCTGGTATAATGTGGAGGAGCTTCCAGAGAGCTGTGGGAGTGTCATGGATATCCGTGTAAACCGCCACTAATAAAGTTGGCCAGCCCTGCTCAAATGTTATCCTGCATGTGTGAATAAGATCTGCTGTGTGAAGTCCTTGGGCGTCTTCTAAGAATCTCCTGCTTTCTGGTCAACTCAAGAGGTCCAAGATGGAAAAAATGCACAGACACTTCTATTTTGCCAGCATGCTTGAGGAGATCTCCTCACAAACACTCATGCAAACATACATATACAGAGAAACCTCTGTCCGAGAGCTAACCATCTGCAGGGCTGTCCATGTTTATCTTCTGCGTGGTAATGAGCGCAGGGCTTTGATGTACGACTTTTGTATACACATGTGTACATGGAGCAGTGTAAGGAGTGGAGACAGACATGTAGTGCCCGGGTAAGTAGTGGAGTAATCACAGCAGCACACAAAAGACCTGGCTCTGATTCCTGGTTTGGATAGTTCCACTTTCCACCAGATGGGATTCAGACGGATCTGACCTGTCAAGCTAATGAAACAACCTCATAACATCTCAATTAAACTGAGACTGGGGTTGACTAACTAGTGTCAGAAAATCAAAGTTAGAGTTTTATATGTTTGATACATTTTGCATAATATAAGACCTACTGTATTTTGAAAAGGCATATACAGTCTAGTCTCAGAAGGTTTGTTTTAATGCTTTGGTTTATTCAAACTTTTTGGTAATTATTGAGCTTTAGATTTTTTAGACAGAGCCAAGCTGGCTGTTTCCACCTGTTTCTAGTCTTCATGCTAAGCTAAGCTAACCGTCTCCTGGCTGTAAATTCATATTTAACAGATAGATATAAGAGTGACATCAATATTCTTATCTAACTGTTAGCAAGAAAGCAAATAAGGGTGTTTCCCAAAATGTCCAATTATTCCTAAATCCATAACACAGCCAGTTTCACTGAAGTAGTTTCTCCAAATTTTGGAGGAAATAATATCACATATGTGCTTCAAATACTTGCAACAGTTGTAATTTGTAACAGAAGTAGAACTCCCACCACCAGCGTCTCTTTACGAGGGGCTTTAGGAGTTGGCATTTGTGTGCCTGTTTGGTGTATGCGTTCGTGAATGCACTTGCTGCTCAACCTAGAGCTGAGTGACACTTTTGGACAGAGATCGTGAAAAGGCAGGAAAGTCTCGAGCAGAATCCAAACAGAGACAGACAGCAAACAGACGGACACGCTGGGAGGGCTTTGAGTCTAACTCCTATGGCAGAGAAAAGCAGTGAAACGTTGTTGTGTGTAAAGAGCTCAGTACTGAATGAAGGGCTCCTGCCATCTATGGGGTGGGTACTACTCTACAGAGTTAAATGAAATGATTCAGCCTTACACTGGTGCAACTGTCTTAGAAATATCCAAAGTAAACAGTGTGAAATGAAATTATGACTCTTTGAAATCTCACACGCGCACACAGAGAGGGACCCCCGGCTGCGAAGTATAAAGGAGTAGAGCATGATGAAAATAGTTCCACTTCAGGGATAGATCATTGTTGAGGCTCAGGTCCAGACCAGCTCTACATAGTTCTGATTGAGCAGAGGGCCAGGGAGAAATCGGAGGCTTCCTTCCAAACCCATCCTGACCAAGAGCCCATTCCCATGAAAGGGTGGAGAGGGACCAGTGGCCCTCGGGCATTGTCCGTCTCAGCCGATCTCCATTAGGATAACTCAAGTAGTGAAAGAAATAATGACTGGCTCCTGAACATGATTTTCATTTAATCCTGCTGTATATTTAAATCTAAGGCCAGTGTTATTATCATACACAGATATATGAACTATCCTGTACACATGATATGTAGTATTTGAGGATTCCTGGATTAGGATCCTGTGTGTGAGTCTATGTGTTTGTATGTATCAGCCTCGTGTGTTTGTGTATTTGTGTACTCACTGCCATCGCTCCCTCTCGCCTGAGCTGCATAGGGGTGGTCCCACTGCTCTCTTGTGCTCATGAAATCACTTCTAAGTGCTTGTAATTTCTCACGCTTCATCAGTACTGTAATTTCAAAAGGCTCCCATTGAAGACCCTCCTTTAGTGGCGACCCGGGGTTGTCAAATGAAAACATCATTTATCCAGTGACCTCGGAGCTTCAGGAAATGGTTTGCTGGCTATTCAGCGACAGCCTTGAAATAGGGAGCTGTGGTGAAGGACTGCGGGGGTTTGTGAAACATGAAACAAAAGGTGGTCTGGCCCCTCAATCTACAGTATCAGGTTTGAGAGATTTTAGAAAAATGCACACATCCATTTGGAAAATCTTGTATGGAACCATTTGTATGTTTGCCAAACTGAGGTTTTCCTCCAGTGAAAATATTTACTTAAAAAAAGAAACTCTGAAAGTATTTATTTCAATGCAATCCTTTCCTTCACCATGTCCTAAATGTGGTTTTTGTAGTTTTTGGCCCTCAGAGACTCAACTGGCAGTCCAGCCACTGAGTGGCTCAGTTCCATGGGCACTTTCAGGTTCAAAGTCTTGGTCCTGCGGGATTCATGATCCAAATTTCTTTGTTTAGTTGAAAAAAATCTTTATCATGGGAGATTTTTAAGTCCTCAATGCATCATTGTCTGCTAGTGCTGGTTTGTCCATGTGTAGGCTTTGTCATCACTCTATGAGACCATTCATGGAAAGCTTCTTTCACTCATACATGCCTGCAAATGGTGAAAGACGTTTTGGAACAAAACCTTCATGACATGCTCCCACTGCATTGAATAGAACGACTTTACAATGAAAGAGCTGGTGATGATTTTAGTGATTTTAAGACCTTAGTTATGAGTGTGCTCCAATGCCAAAAGAGATGTCGTCTACACGTTTGTGTGTTTTATGTAGGGAACAGACTTTATGTTTTTCAGCCATGCTAGCCGCATGGCTTTATGAATGGCAAAGTTAGTCTGTTGGTCGGTCAGTCTTTAATTCAGACTGAAATATCTCAACAACTATTGGATGGATTGTCATGAAATTGTGTTAGGACATTCATGGTCCCCAGAGAATGAATCTTTCTGACTTTGATGAGGCTCCAACTTTCCATCTACCACCACCATGAGCTTGATATTTGTCGTTTTGAATGAAATGTCCCAACAACTAACAGATGGATTGCCATGAATTTTTGTACAAACATCCATGTCCCCCATCCGGATAAAATGTAATAACTTTGATCCCTTAACTTTTCGTCTAATGCCATCATCAGGCCAAAATTTCAATTTGTCCGGCCACTTTGGTTTATAACCAAATACCTGCAGAACTAATGACATACCCATCAGCCTCAGCTGTACTTTTTGTTTAGCGCTAATTAGCAAATATTACACAAAACTAATATCATGAACATTTTTAACATTATACCAGCAACATCAGCATATTAGCTGAGTTAGCATGCTGACGTTAGCATTTAGCTCAAATCACCACTGTAGCTAAGTAGCCTACAGCGTCACAGAGGCGGTAGCATGGCTGTCTTGGTTGAATCCTGTCCATACGGTAGCCAAGCAGGGTAAACGTGCTACAACGGCCCAAAACACTTCCATTAGGAGAAATGTGCTGCAAATACAGAAACGACGCAATGTAAAAAACACACAAACACCAAAAACACATGCTACATAAAAATGATGCAAATACAAAAATGACACAAAGTAATAAAGAAAGTGCCAGTTTCTATCTTTTTTTTTAACTCCAGCAGTGTCTGTCCTGCTTCCAGGGGGGCTGACTTAATAGTTGTTATAGATAAACATAATACTCTATACTGAAGTCAATCCACTTTTTGCAGTGATGCCTTTGCTGCTGCTGCACATACCTGTAGTATAAAACCACTCATATTGCTCTATAAGTGTCAATTATTGCCCAGTTTATCTGTCCCCTAGTTGCATTTGGCCACAGTTTGTAATATCTTTATGACTTTATTTTGCATTTATTTGTGTTTGATATGTACTTTTTCATGTATATTTGCTGTTTTATTTTTTTGTTTTAAAAAGGCGAGAAGGAAAATCAAGTTCTTAAACATACATACTTAAAACATACAATAAATGTAATCTCTCTGCTATATCATCTGCCATGTCATGTTGTAGATCCAGATGGCCTGGAGACCTTCCGTTGAACCGTCGACTGGATATGCAGCGTTTTTCTGTTGCATGTGTTTTTGGCGTTTGTGTCAGTGGTGTAGTCTACGTGATATGCAGGTATACGCAGTATACCCACTAAGAAAGCTCCAGGATTTCCATATACCCACTTAAAAATGTGCAATGACATGTAACAACATGCTTTCCATTATAATTATGGTATATTTTGAATCGTCATCTGTGTTTTTTTTTCTTCGCATAGACTAAATAAAGGTATTTTCACCGTAAATTTGTGCAAAAAAGTGTATCAGAATGCAGGAAATTAAGTCTTTGACACTCAAAATTTTCCTGGCAGAGGACACCCAGACTATCATCATATATATATTTAAGCCCATACATATACAGTACAGTATAGCCACTACAATACATTAAACTACACCACTGGTTTGTGTGTTTTTTACTTGGCTTCTTTTCTGTATTTGCAGCACTTTTCAACTAATAGAAGTGTTTTGGGCCGTTGTAGCACATTTGCCCTGGTCGGCCAGACGGCCACCATATTGTATTTAACTACAAAACACTTTGTATCACACAGTTAACCACAGACTTTTTCAGATTACAATCACAGAAACGATTTCATTAATAACTAGGTCAGACTACAGGTTTGTGTTCAGATTGTCTCATCAAAAGTGTGATGCTCCAATTCCCCTCAATCCCACTCTCAATCACGACTGAGATTGTGAATTATCTGTGCAGACCAGCACAGACTCTCCATAATCTTAAAATGGCTAAATCAGGATTATCATCTTCAGCTTGCTATCATCCTGTAATGGGGTCTGGGCATTAGCAGAAGAGTTCTTCGTGTGTGTTTCTGTGTGTCTTTTGTGCAGGTGTTGGGAGATCAGAGCTGGTGAGGATAACCCTGGGATCTTAGTGAAAGCTGAGTGAAAGTTAATGGGATGGAGGGTCCTCAGAGGGCACGGAGGAGAAAAGGGGTCATGACATTTAATCGTCCTGCCCCGACAGGCCAAGGCCCTGACAGCGAGGTCAGGGGGGACAGAAATGGACCAAGGAGGACATGGGTGGGGCAGACACACACAAAGACCCTCTCAGTGCAGTGATCAGGCCTGTCACCCGATAAGTCTCCCTGTAACCCTCTCCTGTGGCTTAACTCTCCCCCCCGGGCCAATGACGACACCATCTCAAAAATAATAGTGATCTCGGGGGGGGGGATCCCTCTTGAAGGACATGTTTACCCCAATTTTGAAGCGTAAACCCTTTAAAAACAGCAGTCTGGTGAGCTGTGGTCGAATGTAACTAAGTACATTTACTCAAGTACTGTAAGTACAAATTTAAGTCTTTTCTTTTCATACGACTTTTTACTACATTTCAGAGAAAAATATTGTACTCCACATTCTCTACATTAATCTGACAGCTTCAGTTACTAATTACTTTACAAATTAAGATTGTTGCACACAAAACATATGTAGTTAATAAAATAAAAGTACCCAACAATATATAGGCCTACAAGTCCAGCTGAAATGATTAGCCGATTAATCACTTAGTTGAGTGATAGAACTGTTTGGATCGTTTCCAGTTTCTAAAATGTGAGGATTTTTCTGCATTGAGTACTACAATTTTACATTTAAAATACTTTAAGTACATTTTCCTGATGATACTTACATACCTATACTTGAGTAACAGTTTCATTGCAGTATTAGTACTTTGTTTTTTCTCAGTTAGTTGTTAGTTTTCTTTGTTCTTTATTTTGTGTTTTATGTTGTGTGTGGACATCGGACCGGAAGCTGTGGATGAAATTACTTTTGTTTTGGTGTCATGTAATTCTGTGTAGGATGGGTGTGTGTGTAGTGGCATGACACGTAAATAAAATATCATCATCATTATCAGTACTTTTACTTAAAGGAGAAATCCGGCGCAAATTGAACCTAGGGGTTAATAACACATGTGTACCGAGTCGACCGTTCTCTGGGATTTGTTTTCATGCTAATCGAATGTGACCAGTTTTAGTGCAAACCGCTAATTAGCTTATAGCGCTAGTCATCGGGTAAAAAGTAAAAAAGAAATCCCTATTTCTACACCACTAACAAGGCTCAAAATAGCACCACACTACCACGGTAGCATAATGAGGGTGCCTACATGTAAACCGAAGCATTGAGAACTTTGTAAGTGTACAGACAGTTTATTAAAAAGATAGATTAGAAAGACAGTACCGTTCACGTATATAGGCAGGCGCCATCTTGGGAAAACAGTCACGAACAGTCGAATGACTGGTCGTATACGATGTATACGTGAAAGCTACTGTCTTTATAAACTATCATTTTAATAAACTAGCGTTATAAGCTAATGCGCTAAAACTGGTCACATTCGATTAGCATGAAAACTTATCCCAGAGAACGGTCGACTCGGTACACATGTGTTATTAACCCCTAGGTTCATTTTGTGCCGGAATTGTCCTTTAAGTAAAGGATCTGAATACTTCTTCCACCACTGCTGTTGAGGCTGACAAAGACACTGGAGCACACCAGCTCATTGACTCTGTGGTAAACATGTACATCATGATTCAGTCTTTGTGGTGATTGTCAACCAACGCCGGTCATCTGGACCAATCATAAAGCAGTTGTGGCGTAGAGCCACGACACAACAGGAAACATTGGCATAAACACGAGCTATAAACACAGTAAAGAGATCCGACATGATGCTGACACTGCTGATTAAAGGGGGAAGACGTTTGCTGAAGAGGTGTTCAAAAACAGAATATACACAAGCAGTCAGTGATGAGAGATGATGCTAATCTCTCCACTCAGGGCAAAAGTCAACAAATCAAGGTGAGTAGGGATGAAAAAAAAACTAAAAAACATAATGCAGAGGTCTGCTTGGGCGCCTGATAGTTTCAGCATTTTCACACAAGCATATCCATAAGTCACGTTTTACAGTACAGTTGAAACCACATCCACTGCTGAGCATTTCGACTAAGTGGTTTGTCAGCTAAGAAAGAAAAAAAAGAATCATCTGGTTTTACTTTGTGGACTTTTATTTCGAAATTTCAAGTTTTCCCTCTGATCTAGTTTGAGCTCCATTTTCTCAGCCTTAAAGATGAACTGTGTAAGCTTAAATAAATGAATAAACCTCAGGTAGATATTTCTAGTACTAGCAAGTTGTAGCACTTCTACTTCTTGGGGAAAAAGTAGTTGTTATGGATAAAGAAATAGGACTAATGTGGCAACAGTCATTTCTGTGTAATGTGTAAATGACAATACTTAAATGCATTGACTTTAGAGTTATTAAGCAAAGGTTTAGTAAGAGGGCTTACGCTATGGAAATTTGACCCTTAATTTATATGTAGCCTTGTATAACCAGCAATATGTGAAAATAGTAATTATATAATCAAAATGTTACCAGTCACCATTACTGGGACAGGTAGGTATGATCATAACTCCTGATGTAACCCTTGTCTTGTCTTCCATTCAACCATGTACTTGCCAGTTGACATTTTAGTCTTTTTTTTAAACATTTTTGGCGCTCTTTTCAATGTTTTTGGCGCTATTTTGACGTTTAACGCTTCTTTTCACTACCATGTATAAACACCACTAACACCAACTTATTACCACTAGTTTTACACTTATTTTTGGAATTCATGGTCAATAAACCTCATTTTTAGAAAATTATACCTAATTCTTGAGTTACAAAAGCAGAAATTATGAATTATTTAGACTAATATTAAAGGAAGGATCATCACAGAAGGGTATATGTCGACGTTCAGTCAGGATACTATTGAGAAACATTTCCATTTTTTTTCAAATGCTAAAACATGAAATAAAACACCCTAAAATTCAATGAAAGTGGAGATCCGATATTTTGTTTTACTTGCGAAGCCATTGTGTGGAATCATCCATGTTATTTTTGGGTAAAGAAACCCATATTTCTGATATAGTAATTGTGAAAACGGGTCAAATTTGACCCAAAGACAACACAAGGGTTAAGTTTTTCATCCTGGAATGTTTGGTTCAGATGGTTCCTTCAGGCCAGGAGCACCATCTGTCCCAGCAGCCTTAGGTTGTTGGTAAATTGTGGTTTCTGGCCAAAGGACAGAGCCGACTGTTTTAAGCTGAAAAGGTCAGTCAGACCACTGGTCTACTGCTTGTTGGTACAGTGTGGTTATTGAATTATAGAACAGATAGATGCAAGCCAAAACACACAGCCATCACAATATTCTGAGGTTTTAGAGGCTAATGGTGAATGAGGAAAATGATGGTGAGTGGTTTTTTTCTGAGCTATGTGAAATGCATGCATTGTCAGCTTAGTGAAGGTATTGCCCCGTAGCTTCTGCAACAGTTTAGGATGTAATAACCTAACAGTATTAATGGATCTGAATTTGCAATGATATCAAACTGTTATAGCCACTTTTTCTGTAACATATGCACTGAGAAAAAGGGCATTTAGCTGCTGCATTTGGAAAGTTTATAGAAGGCTACGTCTTTTTCTCATACGATGTATGACAATGGGAATAACTATTCAAAGTAACTTTTCCTAAATACTCAGATTATTAATTTTCATATTACTGTGCATTATTCCGTGGCCCTTAAAGGAGACTCTTTGTGGCAAAACTATTTTTAATTTTTACATATTTTAACCTATTTTAAACCAATTAGTAAATGATTCAGACATCATTATTATTATTATTATTATTTATAATTATTGGTATATAAATATTTCACTGAGTAATGTTCACCCACAAAATCATATCCAATAACTCAGCAGTCTCATTGACTCAGCAGTCAATGTGAATTTCCCCATTGTGAGATTAATAAAGGATTTTAAATCTTTGAATCTTGAAAAAGTCTCAGGTGAGGGCTTTTATATCATCTATAACACTTTACCCTAAGTAAGTTACAAAGTTACTAAGATGCAGCGTGTGTGTATACGCTAACAGTATGTAGGGGAAATGTTGTACGTGTATAACTACAGTACTACTGCATCTACAGTGCTGCTTTCATCCTGGGCATGCTGGGAGTGCAGCCTGAATGAAACACAGGCTGGAGTGTTGCACGACAGTAAAGGTAGCTTCTGGTTACAAACTTTGGACCAATCAGGACGCCGCTTTGCATTCCTGCTGCAGGAGCAACAGAAGTTCAACCTGGACCGCTTCACGGAGAAACTATCTGCTCTAAATTCAAACTGACAATGCTTATTCACTTCCGCTGACATTCTTAATAGCCAACAAATTGTCATTGAAGGAAACATTTCCGAGTAATGACAATGTTGGGTATGTATGTGCCAGACAGATTTTCTCTGAAATCGTCAAAGGTCCAGGATGGAATCGGTCTTTACACGGCGAGGCGAGTGAAAAAGGTTTGTTGTTTCTGACTGGGCAACTTTGTAACCGAGTATACACGCGGGAAGCGTTTTATGTTACTTTTAAAATGAATTCTAAGCGTTGTAGATAGTTTTTCTGTTCGCCTTATTCCTTATAGTCTCTGTCAACGTCTCAGTGTAAACCCAAGGCTCCTCTGACGTGAACTGCCACGTAGCTACAGTAACTCCAGTTGTTTCTCCCGTTCACTACACTACAATGTATTCATGTCGGCGAAGAAGGGTCTCGCGGCTGTCTTGGGAGGCAACACAGTACATACTATACATGAATGTTGCATTCAGCTTAAAGCTCTCAGTTTTTTACTTCATTTTGCAAAACTGCAGACAATATTTCCCCCCTGCTGCCAGATGTATAGAGAAGGCGTATGGAGTTGTGAAATATGTCATTGGGTGAATAGGTTCATATATCAGTAGGGATGTGTTCGCACTCAGAAGGCTATTGTTATTTAAATCTGTGGTACTGTGGTAAAGCCGGTTGAGGATGAACGTGAATACAACACGAAGAACACATTTTGACCACGCCCCCTGGAGTTTTGACTCTTCTGGGAGATCAAAAGTAAAATATGTCCAGTTGTGAAGGATGTACTCTCATGTCACATTAAACACTAGGCTATTCAACATTTACCCACAGTGCAAAAATCATGGTTTGGACAGTCCACTGGAGCGTATAATGTTTTAATTCATAATAATTCATTTTTGGTGCCTGTCTGTTCTACAATGGCATTGTGTTTGACACATTGATCCCTGTGTTTTGTTTTAAAGGGAGAAAAGTTTGGCCCTTTTGCAGGTGAGAAAAAGCTGCCTGGTGAATTGGATGAAAGCTCGGACACCAGGCTTATGTGGGAGGTGAATGCACATTCATTCTCATATGTTTACACCACATACATTCTCATATTTTTACACATTCAAAGGTTTCAGAACTCAAAGGTGTGAGTGGTTAAAAGCAAAATGAGAACCAAATGTGCGTTTGCTGTTTGACAGAAGTAACTAATATGTGACTTTATATTGTTTCTAGTTACAGTAAGATGTTCATACAGCATGATAACACAAGCCTCACACCTGCTAAAGCTGTGTTAAATATGTAATGTGGTAATTAACAGCTCATATTGCAGTTAAGCTCAAAACATCCTTTTTCATGGGACAGCTGTGGAAGAAAGACAGCTGCTTGCATTTCTGTCCAAATATGTTCTCAGTTTTTCTGTGATAAAGAGAATATTTAATTACTTTGCAGATCAACTAACCGTACTGGCTGATTTAAATTGACTCATGTTGCGATGAAGCCATTGCTGGTAACCACTGAAATAAAAGCTGTGATGTAGTTATCTGTAGCTGCCACATTGGGAGGTACCAGCCTGTGCACATCATTAGCTGTTCATATGTAAGGCCAACACACTTTGACGCACAGAAGACAAACCATGAAAATAACAAGAGAAGAAGAATCAGTTGTTCGCTTCTGACAACTCATGCAGTTCTTGTACTTTATTTCCAGGTCCGTGGCAGTAAAGGAGATGTGCTGTATATTCTGGATGCTAGTAACCCACGCTATGCCAACTGGCTGCGGTTTGTCCATCAGGCGCCTTCACAAGAGCAGAAGAACTTGGCAGCCATACAGGTATATTTCCTCTCAGTGGAACATAAAGACCTTCATAAAAAGACAGACTACAGAAAGACAGACTAGAAAACAATACACATCTGTCAGAGTCGGCTATTGATTTATTTTTGTAAATGTAGCTGTTAAGAGACCCCTAAGAGACTTACTTATACAGGTAATAAATATTGGAATCTAGTTTGATTTTTCACTTATGAGTGTACAGACTCTCTCTCTTCTCAGCCTGAATAAAACCTTCAAAGCAAGATCTGAAAAGTCACTTTGTTTCAGTAGCGCAGGATAAAAATGGAAGCCTTGTATTGTCTTTGTTCTGTGAGACTACATCCACACCGATACGTTTTCATTTTTAAATGGCGTTTTGAAACAAAAAGGATCTCCGTACACACAAGTGTTTTAGCTCCGTAGCGGAACTAATCTCCGTCCATATTAACACAGCACTGACAGCAGATGTCACATGACCATTCGCATGCACGGGGCATGTGCGTGCCGGTGTAAACAGGAAGCAGATTATCTGGCGTTACTCTGTGGTTGAAAACCATGGATGAATAAGTTGAAAATACTTTGGAGAAAGAACAATGGCTTAAAGTAAGACCAGGGATTTGTTAGTTTGGACCGACGACGAGGTGGAACTGTTACTGAAAGGTATGTAATCCTACCTAACCGATAAGACTGACTGGGGTGACTACAAAGCTGTTTTTAAACCAAAACAGGGGCAGCAGTGTTTCCAAATGTCTCCGTTATAGGGGCTCAGAAACAGCAACGTAGTGTGGACGTGAGGCATAAACGTAGCAGAAGATATCCATTTTTAAAAGAAAATATAGTAGTGTGGTTGTAGATTTAGATATTCCAGATGACCACGCAAGATTACATAAATATTGAAGTTACAATACGATAAACAGTGGTGAGAGAGTGAACTTGCATACTACATACCCCAGCATACTGGATCTAGGAAATTTCACCTCTTGCACTTCTGTGCAAAAGATCAAACAGATTGCTTTCTCATGATGGAAGAAAAATAGAGTTGGAATGAAGAGGAGCCAGGGCCAAGTTCCTGCCATTAATACACCGATGCCCAAAGTGATTGGTCGTTTAAAGGTCATCATGTGTGTCAAAGCTCTGTGTTCCATCAACAGTGACATTTATTGTGTAGCTTTCCTCTTAATCATTATTTATGTATATTTAGAATCCCATAGTTAAAACAAAATGACTGTTTGATTTTATTTGCATGACCTTTAAGGACAAGGAAGTTAATGACAACATTTTTAAGGGTTTGAGCATTTGACCTGCGGCCTTAATCAGGCTTAACAGACTTTTGTCTGGGTGTAATGAGTTCAACCTTCAGCCAGTCTCAACTCAGTGTGCATTACCATAAACGGTTATACTGTAGCTGTATTTTAGCAGGAATGCTCCATTCTACTCAGGTTTGTCTGGTACCGCTCTGCCAGGGCTCCGTGGCATCGCTGTTATTGTGTGATTACTATATTATAACTAGGGCTGCACAATATATATCGTTTTTTTAATCGTTATCGCGATATCAACTGGCTGCGACATATCGCGACAGTCACTCTGAGATTGTTTGAGTTAGTTGAAAGAGTAGAAAACTACACTTTCAAATGTGAGTGTCATTCCTTTTTCAATGGATCTTTTTATGTTCAATTCAATATTCAATTTGTTAAATAAAATAATGTTGGAAATTATTTTTTTTGTTATTTTAAATGTCAGCAAGCAATTTGCTGTATTTGAGCAGAACACTTAAAGCAGCAGAAAGGCAGAAGTGAGTACACTTTCTTTTTTTTTTTTAAGATTATTTTTTGGGCATTTTTAGGCCTTTATTGACAGGACAGCTGTAGAAATGAAAGGGGAGAGAGAGGGGGAATGACATGCAGCAAAGGGCCGCAGGTCAGAGTTAAACCTAGGCCTGCTGTGTTGAGGACTAAACCTCTATATATGGGCGCCTGCTCTACCAACTGAGCTATCCAGGCGCCCAACTGAGTACACTTTAACGTTTGTTTATTTATCGCAAATTATATCGTTATCGCGATATTCAACAACGTCATCGCATTCTGCAAATTTTCCTCATATCGTGCAGCTCTAATTATAAGCATGTTGTTGTTTCTTAGGATGGAGAGAACATCTTTTACCTGGCTGTGGATGACATAGAGACTGACACAGAGCTCCTGATAGGCTACCTGGACAGTGACATGGAGGAAGAGGAGGAGGAAGAAGAGGAGGAGGTCATCAAAGATGACGATGAAAACAGTAAAGATGCTAGGCATCTTGTTGAAATGGGTACAGTGGAATTATGTTACCTTATTTGTAGGGCTGTCAGCATTAACGCGTTAATCGCGATGCGATTAAGGGCCGGGCATAGTGCGTTTATTTTTTTAAATCGCATTAATCGCATGCCGGCATTTATTAATTTATTTTACACTTCACTCGGCTTTGCGTCGTGCCTAACAGGCTACTATTTTGACCCTTTGCTGCACCGTTACTTATCATCAAGCCGCCATACTTCCTCCTAACACATCCTGCTGCAGCAGGCTGCAGGCATGATGGAGAAACACAGCAGCAACACAAACTGAATGGCGCTTTTTATTTTCCAAAACTCCCGGACGGCTCGTAGACAAGTCGAAAGCCATATGCACGTTGTGTAAAGCCAAATTAAAATATCGCCGAAGCACGTCAAGCTTGAGCTACCACCTACGAGCTAATTAACGTGACTCTGGTTGATGCTACCAACTAGCATGCTACCCATTCAGGCAAAGCACTATTTTGGAGAGTGCTACTTGCCGACCTGTGGATGAAACCAAATCCCCAAAAAATTACTACAGCTCTTGCGAAATGGGTGGCAACTAACTGCAGACCTGTCAGCATCGTAGAGGACTCGGGTCTTAAAGACGTACTACGGTTGGCGTGTTCTGACCTGTCTCATTGCCGTCGAGGGGGACAGCAGCCCCACACAGCCTGTATGACATGGAGAAAGCAGCCACACTGGAACAGCTGCAAAGTACAAACGCTGTCTCATTAACCGGTGATCACTGGACATCAGTGAGTAATCAACATTATTTAGGAGTTACTAAACACTATATTGACTGTAGTAAGGATAGGGATTTTTAGTTTTTTAGTTAGGTACTTGGAGGAATTGTGCTATAATGACAGATTCACACATTTTTCTTTTGTTTACAGTAAATAAATACTAAACAAATACAAATCTTAAAGTCAAGTTCATAAAGTCACTTTCTTTGCATTCATTTGATTCCCAGTCAAGATACACTGGTAAAAATAGCTTTCCATTGTTAATATGTACTTCAAAAAGACAACGAGTAATCGGGTTAAATAATCGTGATTTCAATATTGACCAAAATACTTGTGATTATGATTTTTTCCATAATCAAGCAATGCTATCATATACTTTTTCAAAGACAATCAAACAAAAATGGCCGTATAATTGCCTGTGAGATCTTTCTTCATTGTGTGTGTGTGTATGTGTGTGTGTGTCCCATCTCTGCAGAGCTAATAATAAAGAAGGAGGACCACCCCTGCCTGCTGTGCGAGAGCAGCTTTCCCAGTGAGGAGATCCTGGCCGCCCACCTCCAGAGTCTGCACCAGAGGCCCAGCACAGAGGAGAAGGAGTTCAAATGCAAAAACTGTGGCAAGAAGTTCCCCATCAAACAGGCTCTGCAGCGCCAGTGGGTTGTCTTTTCCATCACTAAGCTGCTTGTGGTGTAGTTTTATTTAACATTGAACTGTTCAATGAATCTGCAGGTCATTAAGAAGTCTGAAAAAGGTATTAAGTCAGTTTGGCAGCAATTAAGTTTCTTTTTATTAGACATGATGGTTCAGTTTTTAATGGTTTTCATTTTGTTGCTTCTAACACAAAAAGACGGAAGGAGGATGTTGCTGATTCCACAAAACAACAAAATAAGATGAAAAATAAAAAGGCATAGTTCGACATTTTATGCTCATGTGTTTCTTGCCGAGAGTTAAAGGAGAACTCTTAATCAAGATTAATATAAAAATTGCCCGGAGTTGTCCTTTAAGTGAGAAGTTAGATACGACTCTCATATCTGTCTGTTAAATATAAAGCTACAGGCGGCAGCAAGTTAGCTTAGCTTAGCTTAGCTTAGCTTAGTTAAGCACAAAGACTGGGGAAACAGCAAGCAAAACAAAATTCGCCTATTACTGTAGCATCTGTAAAGCTCACTTATTAACATGTTATATATTGATGGTTTTAATCCTTCCTGGACTCTTCTCGTCACCATGACACCAAGAAACATTTCAGCTCATAATCAGCCATAAAACCACATATCGTTTTTTCACTACGTTTATTTGACGGATTAAAAAAATGAGATCTAACATGTGAATCGGTGAGCTTTAGAGGTGCTGGATGGCAGGTTTTATTTTACTTCAGAAAGAGCCAGGCTAACTGTTGTCCCCTGTCTCCAGTCTTAATGCTAAGCTAGGCTAACCCTCTGCTGAATGTAGCTTTATATTTAACATGCAGACATGAGAGTGGTATTGATCCCCTTATCTAACTCTCTGCAAGAAATCAAATACATTTATTTCCCATAATCTCAAACTCTATAAACTACTATGTGTATTCTTCCACTCTACAGTTGGTTTAAATTAAGGTCAAACCTGATAATCTGATAACTTCAGTAAGAATTATTCAAATTCATTTATCCTGTATATCTATAATTAGTTTTTTATTTTCAATCCTTCCCCAGTGTTTTGCATTGTTCTGAGTCACTGGACCCGTCAGGTGACTCTAAAGCACACCAGTGCTCCATCTGCCACAACACATTCAGATCAATATCCAGGTAACATACAGTCCATTGCTGTATACAGGGAATTTACCACCTAAATAACAAGCACAATACAATGTATAATGGACACATGCCATTTACTTCCTAAGACGCACAGTTAGATAAAGTCTTCTTCTGTATCCTGTGTGTACAGTTTTGAACAGCACAAGGAAGCCTGTAAAGGAGATGCCAGGTTCATCTGTAAAGCAGAGAGCTGCGGCAAAAGATTCAAAAGCAAGGACGCTCTGAAGAAGCATAAAGGAAATGTTCACACAGGTTGGCGTCTCTGTCTCTCCCTGTATGCCTCTCCGTCATTTTTTTCTTCTGTCTCTAGCACACACATATTCACATGCATAGCACTTTTCTTTTATTTTTTATGTAATGAAGCCTATTGTCCATTAGCAGCCTCAGCACTCAAGGAACTGAAATAAAAGTACTTGACCTCGATCAGTTAAAATCTCTGCAACGTTGCAGCACATCTCTAATTACTTGCGCTACATAATTGTTGACCTGTGTGTTCTGGGGCGGCTCACTCCTTTAGATAATTGGACTTCCATAGCTATTTATGATGGGATGTAGGGCAGCGGGGATCTACGCAGCCTGAATCAAGTATCAACCCGAGATTAAGACATTAATCTCAGAGGCTGATGGAGATGAGATCTGGCCCTTTATGTTTTACCAATGTGGTCAGGACAAGGCTGTGTGTGTGTGTGTGTGTGTGTGTGTGTGTGTGTGTGTGTGTGTCAGTGTGTGTGTGTGTGTGGGCGAGGGAGGAAGTGGATCAGACTCGTCAGATGTGGGTCATGCGATTCAGATGGGGATAAGGGGAGGGTCCCAAAATGGTAAAATGGTGGGATGATGAGGAAAGTTCAGTCTCCAGTAAAACTTTGTTTTTCTGTTGCTGTGCCATGCTTGTCTTGAAATAGTATTCATGATTGCCCACTTCTGTTATCAGTCCTGTCGGTTAGGTTGGGTCATTTTTCATCCAGTTTTTCTTTTCTTTATAGGGAGTGCACGTCGGAAACTCACGTGCACCATATGCAACAGAAAATGCTCCTCCTCTCTGAATCTCCAAGAACACAGAAAGGTGAGGCTCTGCAACATCTACTGTACAGCTCAAATTACCCCAGCCAGATACTTTGCTTCGGATCTGAGAGGATTTACTCAGCTTACGCAGTTCTGCAGGATCCATTTTTACAGTGACGTCTCTTTTTTGCTGTACAATCCATCACACTCCACTTTTTCTATAACCCAGTCTAACCCTTAATCTAGCTTTCGGCTCTGCTTCCTGAGCTTCTGAGTTCACTTTGTTCGGTTATTCCCTCTCCACGTGAGGCTGTCTTTATGGTCAAGTTGTTACAAATATATTCTGGGTGACAAAGTGCAGAGGTCTGGCTTCTTTTTCACTAGCTCATCTCACATGTCTTGTGAAATTTAAGAGGCTCTGTTGGCAGACAATAAGGTTTTAACCTTGGCGTCATCATTCTCCCTCTTATTGATGGATCACAGAACTGAACAGGGCTGTTTAAATACCATTCTAAAAATGTTTTTGTACAAATAGATATCTGTGTTGGTACTGTGTATTACCACTATCAGCCTATATTTAGTTCATGAAAGCTTTACATTCAGTGTTTAGACATCTTCAAGTGGTTTACACTTTGTTGTGCACAAAGTAGGGTAATATTTATTCCACTTAAAGCAACATTAAATAGAAGAAGAGTGCAATTCACTCATACACCGCTGTCGTAAAAATGGACAGCTGTACGCGTGCATTTGTAATGATTACAAAATTTTAAAAAACTAGAGAGTCGATAACTTTGATAACCCAGCCAAACATCAAGCAAGTGCAACAACACAAGACATAGCAAGCCAGCCAATGTTACTTATCCAACAGCAAGATGGCCAGCTCGGTATCTGTCTTGCAGCCTTTTATTTTGCGAAGCTCTGGCCAACGACTAAAATCTAGTCTGAGTTTTTCTCTTGTCCCCGCGGCCTCTCGCTCAGACACTCACTCCTTTTCTCTTCTTAGTTTTCTCTGCGTCCTCCTTGGTAAGGCTTGGTACAGTATCCAATACCTTTTAGGCACCGACCGAATTGCCTCTAAAGTATCGAGTATCGAAAAATGCCTCGTTATTCAATCCCCAATTTCAACACCTAATGAGATTTACTAAGGAGTGAATCGCATCAGAGTCAGTGAGCCAATTAACATGCAGCATGCTTCTACCAAAATCTAATAATGCTTGTGATTGGCTGTCTAACGTTAAACGTCTTAGAGGCACGCAAGGAAAACTCTATGTTACACAGAGACAGCTCACGTAGTAGGAGCTGAAAAATAAATAAAAAGATTTACGGTTTCCTTTTGTTTCATAAAATTTGTATTGAAAAAAGTATTGTTTAGGAACCGGTATCAGTATCAAATATTTTTGAACGATATATAGCCCTACTCTTCGGTCTCTTTACCTCTCCCATGATGTCCGTAGAAGCTGCTGAACCTCTGTCCGACCGGCGCCACCCCCCCCCTTCTCTGGCCCACGGCCTGAAAACGTCCTCCTCCCAGCGGTCCAACACACCTGTGTAAACCCCAACACTCCCCCTGTGCTCTGAGCACCACATGTAACTGAGCATCTATAGCTGATGGCAGCTAATGTTAGCAGCAGTTAGTGGTTAGCCTTACATTAGCAACAAGTAAAGCTTTCTCCGTAAATGACAGAGAGTGAAGGCAGAGCAGTCGGAGGACATCAGAGGGAAAACCAGAAAAATATTTTCACCAAAAACGTGATCCGGTTTCACCAAAATCAGTGACATAGTTGGTGGTTTGTGACTTATTGCCGTGAAGCGTTATGTAGATCGTACTGCTCTCCAAAGTTACATAGTGCTAAGACAGGCAATTGGTGCGCAGAGTGGTAATGATGGGGGCACCATCAAGTCACAGTAACATCAAAACGATTTTGAAGCTGTTATTTTAAAGTGAAATAGTTGCATAATTCTGCTTTAAACATGTAATTCCAATGCAATGAATATAATTGTATTTAATAATTATTCAGAATACAGGAGATTGGTGTAGAAAAGTCCAATATTCAAAGTTGCTCTTTGCTGTATATATCGGGATTTAGAAAGAAAGAAAAAAAAATATATCTATAGATAACAGTTTTTTGTTTCAATGGATTAATCACTGTTGTTTTCTAGTTCAGATCAGGACAGCACTTTGGACGACGTTGTGCATTGGGTTATTATGCAAGATGTCTCACAAATTCTTATTGGTTGCCATTCATTAACCAACATTCCTGATTAATTATCCCTGCTGGTTATTGTGCATTTTCATTTCCTCTTGTCATCATGTATCATCCAGATTAATCAACAGGCATTAATCCACCCTGTCACCTAATTCATCTTCGAGCCACCTCCAAACTCTTCAGCACTTAAAGTCACCTGGAAGTTGTGACATAGTTCTGCAGTGCATCATTTAACCTACTTCACCTATGAGTCAGTATTCTCCTGTTTCAGACCTCCGGGGAATTTTAAAATAGGCGTATGTAATATTGCTATGTGGCCTCCATTCCTGCTTTTATATGTGGCTCACGGTAGCAGAAAAGATTTCCAGTCATGCACTATTTGTACATGCACACATTGGGCCCTATCCTGCACCCGGCGCAGCGCAGCGCAAAGCCCGACGCAAGTGTCTTTGCTAATTTAAGACCGACGCAGTTGTCAGTTTCCCGTCCAGCGCCCGCGTCGTTTAAATAGCAAATGCACCTGCGGCCATCTTTGCGCCCATGGGCGTGCTGGTCTTACAGGGAGGTGTGTTCAGTACAACCCTTTTGAACCATGCGCCCGACGCACGGACCCTTTTTTCTGCTGTCAAACTAGCAAAAGTGTATTTGGACACGCCCTAAACGCACCTGCGCCAGGCGCTTCACGCCGTGCGCTTAGATCGTTAAAATAGAGCCCGTTGTCTGAACCGTTGTCTGTCATAACATTAGGAGATCTGAAAGGCAGAATGTCTTTCTCTAAATTTAGGTCAGCATTACATTCAATTTGACAAATTATGTTTTTCCAGTAAAACATTTTAATAAAGTTGTTCATAATAATTGAGTCCTACTTAAACACAAAGTGTTATAATAAATATGTCACACATTGTTCTTATAGCTTCCATCAAAGACATTGGGGCATTAAGTATTATTCTCGCAGAGGAGCAATCAAACTTTCCATAATGACACGTTAGCTCCGAAGCAGCTTAAAGCTGCCGTTATCATCATTTAGCTGAACAAGCTTTTGCAGTATCAGCTTTACAAGAGGAGCTGCTTTGCATTAGCATATGCTATTGTAGCTGTACGCCGGGGAACTATTGAATGTGCAATTATTGGAGCAATGCTCTGAAGCAGAAAAAGGATTGGAACTTTTCATCACTTTAATTGCTTTTCTGTCAGTAGACATCACTCTAATATAAACGGACTTGATTTACTTTCTGTTGACTATCGCAGACCGTGATCCTCCAACTTTTCCGTGCTCTTTACCCTACGTTTTTATTTAAAATTACCAGCAAGACCAAAACTTTCTCTTTTACTCTTCTGTTGTAGGTACATGAAATACTTGACTGCCACGCATGTGACAAGAAGTTCATTTCTACAAATCAGCTAAAACGTCACATGATCACACACTCAGGTAAGAAAATGGTGCCTTAAATACATCAGTCCTTAAAGAAATAGTTCAGATTCTTTAAAGTTGGGTTGTACGAGGTACTTATCCATAGTCAGTGTATTACTTACAGGAGATGGTTTCATGAAGCAGACAGGAGTACCGGCACAGACGCTAAGCAATGTACTGCTGTGGACGGGGGCAGCAGCTTAACGTATTTTAGAAAAAAGGCCCACTTCAAAAAATCAATATCTGTTTTCAGTGTATGCTATATTTAGAATATTTTCAGTGCTTTACCTTGCCGTCAGACAGCCCTTTTCGACGGGGAACTGAAGCCATTACCTATGCTCTCTTCAAAGCCACCAGTCTCCCTTTGACAAACACAGTCATTTTACTTAGCAGAACACTGGAGTAGCTGCCATCTACTGTAGTTAAAACACTGACTATGTATAAGTACCTAACCTTATATAACCCCACAAAAAATAACAAATTATCCCTTTAACTTAATGTGTTAAATCTTCCAATGATTAGAGAAGCGACCGTATACCTGTGAGATCTGCAGTCGTTCATTCAAGCGCCTGGACCAGGTGACGGCTCATAAGATCATCCACAGCGAGGACAAACCGTACAAATGCAAGCTGTGCGGGAAAGAGTTTGCCCACCGCAACGTCTACAAGAATCACAAGAAGGTGAGCAGATGTGGTATCACACACACATACCGTTACACCGGGGGAGGTCATTGTAATTAGGCTTTCACAACAGCGGAAATGACTTTCTTGATACGATTACATGTAGCTGATTGGCGTTTGCTGAGAAGAGGCATTAATTGAAAGGCAAAGTCACTTCAAAGCTAGAATTATTAGTGAGACTGTAATCAATCAGGGTCTCGTTGGTGGCGGGTATCTGTGCGGTCTCTGGCCTGCTCCACCCCATGAGCTCCCCCATGTTTACTTTTGGGATTGAGGTGTCACTCAGATAGATAGGCCGGGGATGGGTGGGGGGGGGGGCAGAAAACAGAAGCACTTTAAACTTAAAGCCCCTCGAGCTGCTTGTCCTCATCAAGTCAACAAACCAAATCGGCTACGGAGCCTTCTGCATGATCCTCTCACATCAATTTAAGAAGCTTCATCAACATCCACGCGGAGGCAGGCGGCGGATCGCCTTACACATTATAAACATGCTGACGCTGCTCTGCTCTCTCTGCAGACCCACTCCGAGGAAAGACCCTTCCAGTGTGAGGAGTGCAAAGCTCTGTTCCGCACCCCCTTCTCTCTACAGCGTCACTTACTCATCCACAACAGTAAGTATAGCAGAGTGGGAGAGCCCCCTGTGTGTTGTAGGGCTGTGCAATTAATCAAATTGTTATTCACGATTACGATTCCGGCTCCTAATGATCACAAAAACTGAGTAATCGAGAAAAACGATTTTTTTGCACATTTCCTTTTGCAAGTATGATGTGTTCAAACGAGGAAAAGTACCAAGGCAAATTTCACAGTTCGAGGTGTTTTCACCATGGGCGTCAGTTTGGTTTGAAATGTGCTGGGGACAGAGATGCATTCGGAAGTACATTTCCAGAAGTGTTGGGTATAATGACGCATTCATTGTTTTTTCTCTTTCGCGCAGGTCATGTTTTGAAAGACGCTGTCCTGTAGCTTACTAATGAATAAAAACGTGGTTTAATGTACGTAAACAATGATCGATGATTACCAAATTTCCCTCATAACCACTGAAAACTGTCAAAAAATCGAACCCAAAGTCCTATTATTACCGACTTATTATGGATTGTTTTCGACGTTGTTGACGCCTTTTTTTCACAGTTTGTTTTTGCTTTTTCCAACGTTTACAATTTTTACATTTTTCTTCCACACATTTTCAGCGCAATGTACCTTAACAACGACCAATCATCACCACATTTCTGGTTAGATTTTTTGACAGTTTTCAGTGGTTATGAGGAGCAATATGAGAGAGAAATTTGGTGATAATTGATCATTGTTTATAGGTACAAGCTTTTTCCTCGCCATAGGCGCCAATGAAGAAGACAACGTTAATGTGAGATAACTTCTATAATCGTTGGATTTCGGTTTAGTTCTTTTGACAGGCGTAAGTGTTCATTACAAGATATGGCCATGAGAAATTTGGTGATCATTGATCGTTGTTTAGGTACATTAAACCACGTTAAGCTTTTTTTCACGTTAAGCAGAATGTCCCGACAGGCAGTGTAGTGAACAGAGAAGTGTGCAGCCAGCGCAGCAGCAGGTGTCTGTGCCTGCCTTGTGGGGATAGAGATTGTTGTGGATTTTTTGGCATATGTCGCTCAAGAATTATATGTTATTGAGCTCAAGGTTTTCAAAAAAGTGATGGGTACAACTCATGACGAAATCTGGTAGGTACGCGTCCCCACCGTCCCCACCGAAATTGACGCCTATGGTTTTCACTGTTGATTTGTTAACTGTTTCAATGTTTTTTAAGTTGAATAATTGCTTCCAAAAGTCAACGAGTAATCGTATTAAATAAGTGTGATTTCAACATTGACCAAAATAATTGTGATTATGATTTTTTCCACAATCGAGCAGCCCTAGTGTGTCGTCGTGACTCTGCCCACAATCAATACATACGTAGAGCTTCAACGATGTCTTGCAGTTGCAGCCCTACCCATAAGTTTAAAAGGTAATGTTGAAGTGCCAAGAAAGTTAGTGATATTTTTTTTAATTTAAAATTTTGAGTGAAAAATACCAAAACAAATCAAGTTATAATGATATTTTATGCATAACATGCAATAACAAAATGAGCCCTGTGAAACATGCAGTGGTTTTTGAGGAGAAATGACCTTGGAATAGATTATTTTATCCCTCCTGTAGTTTGATCAAGCCATCTAAAAATGTTGACCATCTTAATATCTCTTAGGAAAAAAGTTTGAAAACAAGCCTAGCGTCTAGTTTTTATGTGATAGACGGTGCTATATTTCCATCTGCCTTCAACTCATCCTTACCCCTGTGGATATTTCCATTAATAATAGACATCATAACTCTTTTAAACATCTCACCAAGGAGACATTACAGAGCGTTCAGGTTGTCTGCTGGTCCCTGGCTGCTGTGACCCAGCAGAAACTTTTCTTCCCCAGACAGTCGAGCCTTGGCAGGATGCAACGCTGGTCCTCCAATTGAGCCAGATAACAAAGAGATTGTAAAGCTCAAGGCATTTCCTGCCGCTGTCTCAGGAGGCAGGCCATATAATACCAGGACTCGTATTCTGTATCAAGTTCTAGATAGCATGTGGGGCGGGAGGATCCAGTGTGTGATTTCACTGTAGGTAAGAGAATAGACACGCCATTGAATTATTGTGCCTGTCTCTGTGAGTTAACGTTAGTGCACATACACGTTAGCTCTCTAGCGATTGTCTAAAAATGAGAAAATGAAGCACAGATGTCGCAGCATTTTTAGGTGAAATCTAATTTTTTTCTTTCTAATGCAAGAACAGTTTCATATTTTTATTCTAAATGCCTTGCACTTTTTTTTGTCTTGTACTCTCTTTAACTGGACACACTTGCCCTAAATTTCTTGTTTCAAATTGATGAATGCCAAGTGTTCGTTAGATTTGATTATTAGCGTAATCCATGCCCACAAATCTCTACCTAAGGCTTTTTGTTCCTCTCCTTTTGTGTATGTTTCATTCACAAAAATATCACGTAATCTCAGTAAAAAGCAAAAAAAACACAGCACAGTGTAACAGTGTCAGTAGTTGCATTAGGGGACCTGAAAGAATAAGCGAGAAAATATTACGACAGCTGCCATCATACAGCTGATATTACACTGGTAGGTGTTATAATGGAGGATGAGTGGGAAAATAACATCTACTGAAATATAAAAAACAAGAAACCTCACAGCTGTCTGTGTATTGGCAAGCCAAGATTCATTTTGGACTATGTTTATTTTTATTTAAGTTGATATCTGCAACATATTTAAACCCCAAATCCATTCAGATTCTGCAGTCAGTTTTTCCCGGTTAGGATTCCTACAGTGTTCATCGTTCAGGAGTTGTTTTTTTTCCCATCTCCAAACAAACGAACCAGGGGATTAAAACCAGTAAAAAAAAAACACTGAATAAAGCCAATTTCATGTTAAAAATCTAAAATGAGTTAAAAATTGGAGCGGCTGGAGCCGAGCTGCAACAAGCTCAGCTTGTTTCTCTGATAACTTTAGATCCAGATGTCCGATGACTAAAACAACCAAGATCTAAAAAAGTGTATTGTTAAAAAATGTGGCTTGAAACTGGATAAAAAGTCAATTCATGACAGATTCTGGCAGACAACCACAACGCTTGACGCATACGTAAAGGGGATATGACACCATTGACAGGCTACCAAATGACACGGACCCTGTCCTTGATTAAAATTTCAGATTTCTCTCGGTTTGATCATTGTTGGAAACATTTGGGATAATGTAATTACTCAACTCAGCAAACTATATAACAGGAGTCTAGTTGTTTTTAGACATTTTATTGTGTAAAAGTTAAATATTATCTTTCATTTATTTTATTTATAAGGACAACGCACAGACACCATTTCTGTCAATGTGCCAGTGTTAGCCAGCGGGCTAATTTGAACTGTGTTGCTTAGGCGACCAAGATGTTTTGAGACCGGAGCAGTTTAAGTCAAACAAAAGTTGTTGTTTTTTTATCGTTGATAAAGGCAGACTTACTGTTACTGCATGTTATTTATATGATCTCAATGAAATTCTATCCGTGTGTTCACTTGGCTTTTTATCGTCCATATTAACATGATTTAAGATTGCAATTATTTAACAAAGTTAAAGAGATGGGGCAGGATATAGATCTGTTAGTTTGGTTGTTTGAACATAAAACATTTTCATTTCATTTGCAGACTTTTTAGAACAAGCATGGGCTATAAGGAAGACAGCTTTGTATCGATGGTTCTCATTTATTTATTTATTTACTTTTTATTTATTTTTCTGTGGCTGTAGTTTTGTATGAAATGTTTAGTTCTAGTTGGACAATTTATGGGTTACACAATTGTGTTGTGGCTGCTGTAATATGTTTTCTTTGTTCTTTATTTTGTGCAAAGTAGAGTATGTTGTGTGTGGACATTGGACCGGAGGCTGTGGATGAAATTACTTCTGTTTTGGTGTCATGTAATTCCGTGTGGGATGGGCCACTTAGTGGCATGACACGTAAATAAAATATCATATCAAATCACATCATATCATATCATACATGAGTCCTATCTGGACAGATCTGGACTACTGGAGTTTTGTTCGAATAAATCTAAAAACAAGAAAACTGTTGAATGCGACAAGTTCTCGTTAATTATTCGTACGAGCCACTTCAGAACGAATCTGTTAGTATGTGTGGTTCTTGCCCAAAGAAACATGCACAGCACATTTATGTAGAGTTACATGTCAGTTGTGGTCTTCTAGTTGTTTCAGGACCCCCGAGAACATTCCTGTGTGTATGTTAAAGTATAAATCACTATCATTGCATGGTTTAATACCAGACTGAAGCCCTGCTGCAAGTAATAATGAAATCTTTATGCGAGGGTGTCGTTGACATTAATTATCATCAAGTGGATGTTTTGATTTGATTAAAAACACAATGGACCTCAGCTTTCACTGTTGTTCCAGTTTATTGAGCTGACCATCATCTGCCTTGGTAACAGGAGAATGAGCACAAGCTTGTAACCACTTGCTCCCGCCAAACACACGCGCACGCACACACACACGCACACGCACACACACACACACACACACACACACACACACACACACACACACACACACACACACACACACACACACACACACTAAACTACTCTGTGAAAATTGAATGATCTCCATATAATGGAAACAACTACTCCGCAACAATAGAGGCTGTTGTATGGAGACAGAGAGCAGAGGCGTGAAGGAAAACATCAGGCTGCACTCTGTGAACAGCTGAGATTGTGCCCCATCGTACTGTCGGTGTACTGTCTGTCTGGCGTTTTAGTGCTTGTCAGTGGAATGATTAATGCAATAAGGGATGTTTTTTTTGCACTGTAAAAAAGTAAGACAGAACCATTTGACGTTCAACTGAAACATATGGCAGAGCAGTTTGCTTTACTGTTTCCCCTGGGATATGTTACAGCTACAGATGCACAATAAAGGAAGACTCCTGTTAAAAAAAAAAAAAAATAATTACCCAGAACCAGACTTTTCTAAAGACTTTTGTTCAGGGTTGTCTGGTGCAGCGAAACACCCCTCTTTGTATGTTCCTGCGCACACAATCGCTCCCGGTGAAATTGGGTCCACTCTCGCTGTGCGTGATGACTGTGCGTTTAGAGGCACAACAATAGATGAACTGCAAATGGCTCTTACAAATGTTCCTCTATGCTCGCTGCAGGTGAGAGGACATTCAAGTGTGACCATTGCGACGCCACCTTCAAGAGGAAGGACACGCTCAACGTTCACATCCAGGTGGTGCACGACGGCCATAAGAAGTATAAGTGCGACCTGTGTGAGAAGGCCTTTGTCACTCCTTCTGTCCTCAAGAGCCACAAGAAGGTGAGTGTTTGCTGGAGCCAGACAACCTCAATCACAGCCAGTGATTGCATGTCTGCCAGGGCCGTCACTTTGTCCCGAAATTGAGTTCAAGCTTAATTTTTGTTGCGTTTATTTGAAATGCACATAGTTGAAATGTAACGGTTAGAAAATAATGTATGAAACATTGCAAAATGAAGTTGATTGATACAATTATCTTGCACGAAAGTACATATAGTTAGGGTTATATATAATGCAGAAGAATATACTTCTGCATTTTTCGTCAGATTATTCATTAGGGGTGGGGGAAATAATCCATTCACGTATGTATCATGATTTTCTTTGCAACGATTCACCTAAATATTTTCTGTTTGAACGCTACCGCTGATGGCGACTACATTGTATCTGTTTCCAGCAAAACAGACCAAAAACAGAAAATACAAAAAATCCATTTTCTGTACTTCTTTACAAATGAAATAAATGTCAGACATGTGATGTGCATTCTTCTTAGAAAACAATTACTTTTTTGAAATGTCTCATGATACATTGTCTCTAGAAGTGTGTTATTCAACTTTTGTTTTTGTTAAAGAAGGGGGGGAAAAAATCGCAATAATACTTTATACTATAAAACTAAATAAAACGCAATACTATCGAATCGCAATACTTCTAGAATCGCAATTAATGAAAATCGCAATACAAATCAAATCGGCACCCGTGGATCGTGAAAGAATCAAATTGGGACAAAAGCATATCGTCCCAGCCTTATCATTCATCATCAATCTTCTGCTGTCAAACTACATTTAAAAGGGAAGAAATGACAGCCCGACCATCTACTTTACCAAAATGTGTCCATTGTTTCACATTAGTCCTCGTCTCATGAACGTGATGCAGCTAACTGTTGTAATATCGTGGACTGTCAAACCTGACGGGGACATCCATCTTGACCGTTGCTGCCCATGAAGGCTTGGAAATCAATTCCTATGATGATTAGAAATGGCATTTAGCCCATTAGCTCTGCAGGGTTTCAAAGCCCCAAACAGATCTCGCTGCAGATTATGAGCCCTAAATCTGACAACGTCCGGTGTGGTTATGGATCAAGATTGAAACCAAACAGCTTCTTGGCACACGGCTAAAGAAAATGTCTTGGAGGTTGTCTCAGAACAGTAGGGCTGAAGAAAGGCATGTTGAACTGTCTCGCTGCTTACAGGCTTTTGGAGGCTGCTGGGAGATCTGGCCTTGATCAAAGCCAGGTTGCCGAGGAGATGACAACTTACTGGCCGTGTTTACACTCGCAGAGTAACCCTGCTTTTGGCCATACTATTGTTGAGGTCTTATTTAATGTACACCTTGATACTCCGCAACTGTTTGTCTGAGTAAACTTTGGCCCCCAAACAATCCCATATAGTCTCCACAGCCATCTTTTGTTAGTATCAAATCTAACCGTAGCTCTGTGCACCGTGTCTGATTCTGCCCATATGATGGAAATCAGAAGTTACATGGAGTAAGATAAAGTGACTTTTTGAACATCATGAAAGCCAAAACATCTGATCCAGGTTTGTTAGGATCACAGTATGAGCTTACCGCCATTATTCTAACAGTTATGATGCTTTTGAGTATGATTATTTCCATTATAGATTCCTCTGCCATTTCTTTTTCGTATAATCAATTAATCATTTGAATCTTTGAAATAGAAACATTGTTTAAAAAATAGTCAGAAAATGCCGAGGGGACTTTTAAAAAAAAAAAGGTTTTGTTTTACTCAACCAACATCAAAACACGAATATGTTAAATTTATACAATGATATGTAACAGAGAGAAACACATTTGAGAATCTCTAACCAGCAAACGTTTGGCATTTTTGATGAAAAATGATTGAACGAATTGATCGATTTTCAATGTATTTCAAGATGGGACAGAACGGATGTACACCTTTGTGTCTTTCTTTGTGTCACGCGGTATGTGATGTTGCAGCAGTTGCTTGTGCAAATGAACAGTAGTGCAGCCCATGTCTGACAGAACAGGCCTGAGTTATTCGTGGAGCGCTCTTGTGTTACAGTCGATGCTTTCTCCTCAGTGAGCCTGGATTCGTGTTATATGAGAGGGCGTGTGTGTCAGCATGTATGTGCATGTATTGTATGTTTTGCACATTATACAAGATAGTCTCACCTCTGTCAGTGCTATTCTGGAAGAATTCACCCATGACTGAAAATTACAGGGTTGGATTTTGAGTAGTTACAGGCACACAGAACAATTATATATAAAAACTTTGAATCATTACCTACAACTCCCAATAAATTCCACACTTATGATTCGGAACGTGGTGTTCCCAAGTGAAATTGCTAGCGTTCCCCCCTGGCTGTCTGCCTGTGAAGGTAGAATAGCAGTGATGTTTGCTCTGTTGTACAAACAACTAACTAAATACATGCAACACTGCTCCATCTGGGACACATGTGTTCATAAAGATGTGGATTTGTTTGTGTCTGTATGTATGTGTGTGTGTGTGTGTGTGTGTGTGTGTGTGTGTGTGTGTGTGTGAGAGAGAGTGACCATGTGAATGTGCATGCATGTGTTTGTTAATGTGCATGCAAGTATGTGTGTCTGTGTGAGCATGTGTGTGCGTGCGTGTGTGTGTGTGTATGTGTGTGTGTGCGTGTGTGTGTGTGTGTTTGTGTGTGTGTGTGTGTGTGTGTGTGTGCGTGTGTGTGTGTGTGTGTGTGTGTGTGTGTGTGTGTGTGTGTGGATGGAGCCTTTGTAACGAAACACCCGAGGTGTCAGAGGGACACAGTGGGTTGATGGAGGAAAGGATGGGGGCCCAGAGAGGAGGTGTTCCTGTATTGTTGTACTGCTGTTGAAACTGTCGCTCTGAGTTTGAGCCTTTCATACTCAAGATTATTCTCGGGAATTTTCTAACAGGCCAGGAGGAGGAATTCAGAGCGTATACTTTTCAACAAGGAGAGAGAGCGAGGGGGGGAGGGGGTGGAGGAAAAGGTAGAGGAGGTAGTACATGCTTTCCACATGCGCTTCTTCCCTGTTTGCATGTGCAGCCCGTATGAGTGCACAGAGCTCAACACTGTGGACTGCTGGGAGGTGAAGGGAGAGGAAGAAGAGGGAGGAGGAGGATGCATTCGTGCACCCTGGCCTTTAGTCCCCCGGGCTTTGGACCCTGGCAAATCTGCATCGTCTGTGTTCTTTGATCCTGCCTTCAGGGCAGCTCAGTGGATCCACTGTCATGTGAACATGTGCATCTCCATTCCACTAGTTAGTGGTGCATTATGGGAGAAAACTACATTTAGTGTATTCTTTACCCAATCAGAGCAGATCAAGTTTTAATCTAAAGAGACTGGCATTTAAAGTGGAACTAGATGATGGAGTTTTTTTTTTTTACCAAGAAAAAAAAAAAAACAAAATCAGATTACATTTGTATGAATGGGTTGAAGACACAGTATGCCAGAGTTTAATTTTCTACTTTTGATGAGTATCTGATACGTATAATGTCCTGACGTTGAATTCCAGCTATCACAGTAGATCATTTTTTACTTTGTAATGTAGGAAGGATGTGAGGATGAATGTTACAAATGTTTTTTTTAACATCAACCACATGTCTGTTTTATCATTTCGGTGCCAGACACACACGGGAGAGAAGGAGAAGATCTGCCCATACTGCGGACAAAAGTTTGCCAGCAACGGCACGCTAAGGGTCCACATCCGCAGCCATACAGGTCAGTGGCCCTCCACAGGTCAATGCTTTGTTAATCCACCTTCCATCAGCTGCCATTAACATCACCTACTACAGCCCTAATGATTAGAGGTCTGGTATACTAAATACCAACACCTTGTGTTAATTGTCATTTTCATTATGTATGATGCTCAGCTCTTACTGTACCACCTTTACACCATGCTCACCGCTCAGGTCACGACTATCCACCTAACAACGTAACATATTACACATTTTAATATTAGAAAACGCCAACATGATACAGCACTGCTTGTTCCAGTCTTTGCTCTGCCACAAAAATAGAGCCCTGGATGTTCATTAAACTGCCTTAAACTGGAAAGCCACACATTCCTGTGTGTTTCCTTACCAACAGACTGGTGCAGAGACCTGGCACGGCCACACACACACGCACGCGCACACACATACACACACACACACACACACACACACACACACACACACACACACACACACACTTCTTGGCCTCTAAACTCACTCTTTCTTTCCCTCTCTCTTCTGTCTTACTGTTGGCTGTCTCCCTCTTTTTCTTACTCCTACTGAACTTCATTTCTTTCTCTCTCTCTCATGTTGTCTTCCCATTGTTCTGTTGTTTTTTAGGAGTTTGAAGACATCACTACTGTGCTTGCTCTCTGGCTTCAGACTCGCTCTCTGAAATGCACTTAAGTTCTGTAGATTTCCTATGAACTATGCCAATCCTCCTCACAGGTCTTGATCTTCTAAACTTCCTATTGAATCCAGGTAGAGTCTGTCATCATTACCAGCCCACATAGACCCCCTAATTGGCAAATCAGTTACCTAATATAATCGGTTTTTAAATAATGCTCAGTCAGCTTCATTCACTCCATGTCTTGTACTGAGTCCATACCACACTTAAAGAAATATTTTACTGATTTAAAACAGCTCTGTGTCATGGCAGTGTGGGGTGTGTGTTTAGATAAAGAGTGGTTGGCTTCCCTCCGTGGCGCCAGTGCACAGAGCTCCCTGCGGAGCAGAGCAAGTGGCGCGAAAGTGACGCGCAACGTGTCACCGAGGTCCGCCGAAACATGTCGTTTTGAATCATCTGGTGGATCTCGACAGACATCTGCTCCAACGTGCACTGGAGCCATTGAGGGAAGCCAAACACCGTTCATCTAAAGACACTGGCCACACAAAGATGACACAGAGCTGGATTAAAATCGGTAAAGTATCCCTTTAAATCATACGTGTAGCCTCTTCAAACATTCCTGTCAGGTGTTGACAGGATTAGTGTGTCAAAAAGTGTGTGTATATTTCAGTGCTAGCCGGACAATGGTCCTACCACACTTTGTCAACAGCGTCCTTTGTATCCGTGTGTGCGCGAGCTGCGTATGTGTGTTTTTTTTGTATATGTGTGTGCGAAGGACAAACCAACAGTAAGAGAGAAAGTATTCCAGTGTGAGCTGTGGCCCAGTCTGATTGTATTTATATAGAATAAACAAAAGAGAGGAATGCTGGGGGAGGGGTGGGAGCCGAGGGGACACCTCAAAGAAAGAAAGGAGTAAAGAGAGAAAAGACCACTCCAAGAAAGCATCCAGCCGGATGACCCTTGACCCTGACTGGCTGTAAATCTGTCCCCTCATTCTATAGACCGGGATTTTTTTTGTTTGTTGCCTTTTTGTGTGGGAGGAAAAAATAAGCTTTGGTGAAAAGTGCGAGTCGTTCCATGAGCGACAATCCAGACAAGACTCATCTTGTTCTCAAATAGAGAGAGTAATTTTGCACACACGGCTCATGTAACCCATTATGTACATTGTGTGATAAATGTGTAAATCATAAAACGATCCTGTTTATTTAAGAAAAACTTTAAACACGGGTAGTTTTTCTTCTGTCAGTAATCTCTTAAAGAAGGCCACCAGCTGAGGTAAAGACCTTTAAATCGACGGCTTCTCTGGATGGCGGACAGGATCTTGTTTGTCTTCCTGCTTCACAGGAACAAGTCAGTGTTGATTATTTACCTGCTGAACACAGAGGACTTTGTACAGATTACTTGGAGATTTCCTTCCCCTATCATTTTACCATGAAATACTAGAGAGCATTATGGGACAAATGGGGAAAGTGAGAAATAGATGAAAGAGACATTTTAAAACATCTACTTGAGAGCATTAAGTAGCTGGCAAAGACGTGTACTGTATATTTGGCTTGGATTTTGTTTCAATTTAATTTGGTTAAAACATGGTGCTCAAATAAATTAGTTGTAGTGCTACAGAGACAGGCGTCTTCTCAGAGAGCAGCCTTTATGAGATCACCGACAACCCATAAAATGTGAGCTGTCAAAAACTTGGACTGGATGTTGGAGACGTTGTGGAACTCAGGAGTGATGATGGATGTTTCTATCATTTTCTAAATAGTTCTTTTTGGCCCTGTGATGTGTCCTTCTCCACATCACAGCTCAGTGAGAGTCGATTTTCCCACCATGTGTGCCATGATGTGGTAAATAACCATAGTGGGGTCATGAAAATTATTTGTGCCAAGGGAAATGTTGACAGAACCCAGTGCCTCTGTGTCACACTGACATCATAGGACATGTCATGTGTGGGCACAGTGATCAGTGTAAAGCCATGAGCTGTGCTACAACAAATTGGTGTGGCATTTTAACCCTTGAAAATGATGATGTAGTGTTTATGTTGTATAATGAAACAAGCGTCAGTATTTAGACTTTTTCCACATGCACAGACAGACCAAGGTCTCCAGTGTGTTCAGCAATCAAAAGGGGAACACTTATAACTCATAACATCATCATCATAACCAACAAATAAAATATTAGTTTCCTGTAAATTTAACAAGCAGAAACATGAGGCAGAACAAAACAAAAAGCAAACACCTTTCCATTGTGTCATCTTTACACAGCTGTCTGAGTGGGGTATATTTAAGCCACCATGGTTTGAAAGGCCGCACCAATTGTTTCACTGGGATTGTCACATATTTCTCTAAAAACAAAAACATATGCCTTTACAATTACTTGAAGATATAACAACAAATAACGTCCACATAGTGGCATTAAAGGGCCACAATTTAGTTTAGTTAGCAATTTAGTTTGGCACTTCCTGACAGCATTAGGTTTTTTTTTCTCCAGACAGAAATGTCCCTCCTGAGCCACAGAAACAGTTATACAACTTGTAACATAAAGATCTGTGCCCCTTTAATGTACTGATCAGAAAAAAAGCAACAGGCCTACATTCTCACAGGCCTAGGCCCCAGGGTATTTATTATTGTCAAATCCCATATTCTGTTATTATCAGGTTATATACAGTAGATAAAATACATACAGGCCAAAGTCTGGTGTCTGGTTTTTCTCAGAGACTTAGAGAAAGGAGTGGTTGGTCTAACGTTTGTATTACAGATGACAGGAAAAGTAGACCTGCCTCACTGAACTTGAAGCTTGTGTTATAGTTGTGTACAACCTGAAGCATTTTCAGTAAATACATTTCATCTAAACTTTGAAACATTTGTATAATTATACAAAAGGCCGTGCCAGAAAACTTTATACAAAACATTCAATGTGCATTTTCAGTGATGTGTTTTACAGTGAATTGCTGTAATAGAGATTGCTCTGAGGTCACTGTTCTTTGTGTCATTATGGGTTTCTCAGTGAGACCGAAATTGATATTAAAACAATATACAATACAATCAATATTTATTTCCTTTTCAGTAATGGAAAAGAGAAAGAGAAAATAACACCAGGACTTGTTCATGGAAAATACCATCTTCATTTTATAAACACGCACTTGCTATCCCACTAGCACCGGACAAAGGATACTAATTGTCTCGATAATGGTGTCATTTGTTACAGTAATTATACACAGCCATATTTTGATGCTTTAAAAAGCTACACATTGCAGCTTTAGGTGATCGCACGACAGAACAACTGCCCTCAAATGGACATCTGGTAGAACTCTGGAATCACTGAACCTATTTACGCACAGATGATTTTGTTTGTCTTTACTGTGGTCATGGTTACAATCTTGAAAAGTAAAATCACTATGTACTGAATTATTGTCTCTGTGATAAATAGTGCTGCGCTATCGCAGCTTGGTCTCTTTTTTTTTCCGGGTGTCGTGCAGATGCTTAATTTGGATTGAGGATGGAGTTTTGAGACGCGTGTCAGGAGTTCGGATCTGCGACATGTGCGGTAAGGCGAGTCTGTCTGATACCTTCACATGGGCGAGTTTAAGGGAATTGTTTGAGGAAGTGGAGAAATCTACCGAGACCCTGGCTATAATGGAAAGGTCAAGTGTAAAAGTTGTTGGGCGTTCTTACGGCTCATCAAAGGTGATCTCTTATCATCTCCAACACACTGATATCACATTACCTCTGTGGCCCCTGTCGGCATGTGACACAGGGCAGAGAGAAGGACAGTGGAGGGCCACTGTCTGGCTGAACTGGAGGAAGATGGGAATTCATTTTTTGACGGACAGCACTAATGTCTTTCAGACCGGAGCCCCGAAGCTACAAAGCGTTCTCCATAACAGGAACGCTGTGCGGCAGGCAGGACGACAAAGCCGGCCATCTGCTAACCAGACACACGGCCGTACGCACACATATACAACACACAAGGGGTGCCAAACGGATCGATTAGCAGACAAGGAGTGTGAGGGCCACAGCGGGGGCCGGGGGAGACACCCAGGGTCAAAGAGATGGTGTACTGTTTCAGCACATGCTAAATCAGTTACCATCTCCACACACATAAAGCCCAGGCTCAGTGCTGCAGCCACCCCTCATAATCCCCAAACAATCTGGCTCAATCTGGAGAATAAGTGGAGGGTTTCTAGTTACAGTAACACTCAGCTAAACAGACACAAAGCCTCTCGCACGAATAACAGAGACCCATGTTGCAAGAATGTTACTACTTAGGTTCCTGAGTAATATTTGTTTATTTCCTGTTTCGCTAAAGGTTTGAGTTGCTCATGATTCATTAAGAGCAGGTTGAACCAGTGGAAAAGCAATGACTGTTGAATTAAAGTAGTTTTGAGTGGGATATGTGCTCTATAAGTGATCGTATTTATGAATGACCTCTTTTGGAATATATGGATAATTATCCAGATGAGGCCCACATGTCCAGAATCAGAGAGTGTATAGGTTAAGTAGGTGAATTGGTGTACACTTATTGTGAGCCTCTGTGTTAACAGGGTGTGGTGTATTAACTGACAATAGCCAGCTCCTGGGAGGGATGTGAGCCAAGCTACAGAAGTACACTGGCACACCGCGCTCCGGCGCAATTAGCCCACTAATGCCTTCCCCAGGACTCCCCAAGGCTAACGCTGGGACCTTAACCCGATACCACACATGCTACAGAAGACATAGGATTTGCTCTCCTCTTTCTCAAAACACATCTGGGATTCAGATTTTCCTGTTTGTCAACAAACCCCCCCCCCCCCCCAGAGCTGAAATTGCGCAGAATGGGACAGAATGGCGAGCTTTCCTCTGCACATGTTTCAGTATGGGTAATCAGTGCACATCTGTCACGTTAACCCTTTCCGACACCAACGTAAGGGTTACACATTTCATTACTTTGTGTCACAGCGCTCCTCATTGTGCTCTGCTGAAGCCCTCTTGTGGGGGGGAGGTTTACGATGGGTTTAGACCCCGACTTGTATGTCGTGACAGCTGTCGCAGCTTCTCTGTTAACAGACACAGGATTTGTGTATCACAAATGGTTTTAATATAACCATTGTAGTCCTAATAAAAATGTATTAAGTCAAAGTAGTAGTCGGACACAAATGGATAAATGAGTACATCTGCCCAGTCTCATCTAGTCAGGGACAGAAAACATTTAAATCAAAACAAAACGATATGAAATATTTACTGTGTACCTCAATCAAACCTTACTTCCTTGCTGTAAAGAACAGAAGAGAAATATTCCTTCAGCACAGTTGTGTTCATAGCACTGGGAGATAATATTACTTTTCTCATATCCTCCCTAGATGGATCTTCTTTGCATTTTGAATCCCAAAGAAACACAGCTAATTAACCTTATTACTTAAAGGGACAAAACATCTCCCCCATCAATAAAATGACTTGCTTGCCTGTTCAACAATTAGCCACTAAAGAGAGATTACTATGAAGCAGATAAGAAATGAGATTGTCGTACTGAAGGAATGAACACAGATGTGTAGCTGTAGGTATCTATTTTTAGCAGTGTTTCATTAGATTGTACTGTGTATACTTGCAGGCATATATTTAAATTCAGAAAAGAGTCATTTCCTATATCACGAGGAAGGGGATTTCAGAAAATGCTTTTTTAAGTTTGATTCCCTACTCTATTTTCTGAACACAGGAGATTTATTTAGTTTGCTCTAGCTTCCTGATTAAGGGTATATCTATGAAATAAATTAAGCAATTATTGAACCCAGAAATTTTTCCTGTCGGAGACTTTAATTTCAGTATGGTTCTATAGGTTACCTCATATCCCTTCTATAGATTAATCAGCTCTGGTGCTCCTATCTGGCCTTTGGATCGGCACACGGTAAACAGATCCATGTGTCAGTGGACTGTTTGACTGACAGCCTGTCACTTTCTCTTTGTCATCATCGGTGTGTGCTCAGATAGGATCTGCAGGAGTTTGGCCCAACTGCTTTTGATCCAACTGGGATAAGCCACATTGCCTCTGATGTGCTCCTAAACTGTTGGCCAGTTGTAGCTCCGATAGCGAGCCATGAAGTGTAGCCAATATAAGCTTTTGCTCTGCAGTGGAAAGTCAGTGTGCATCAGAAATGAATGGAGTGAAAGATATCTGGTGTACCAGCAGCCAGGTCAAATCTGCGTTAAGGCTGACTTATGCTTCTGTGTTAAATCGATGCCGTGGGTACGTACGTAGGTACGTGGAAATACTGACCCTACGCCGGATCCTACGATGTAGCCTGACGTGCACCTCTCAAAAAATGTAACTAAATGTCGTATGTTGTATGCTTTCATAAACAAAAACACAGATCAGTGTCACTTCTGCAATCATCTTACATTCATATCACATATCATATCATCCTAAGTATGTGTGCAATGTGCATCATATGGATGGGTGCACTGCATATGGTTAACTGTGCAAGGGTAAAAGGCTTTCATCAACATCTACAACACAGCCTTGATTATGCATCGCTTGCTGACATATTATAAGACAGATATAATCAGGTCATCACAAAATGTCCTTTGTCAACACATTTAAATAATTTAAGGAAACAATGAACTTGAAAAGTGGCCATTGAAATAAAGTGCTTGATGTGTAATTTAAGACTGCCATGGTGCTAGTGGTGGAGGGGCAGTGCATGGTCTGCACGTGAACTGCAGCGTCTCCAGCAACACAGAGCTGCCTGTGGACGCCTGTTTGTAAATAATGACAGGAAAAAACTATCGGCAAACACAGCAGTAAAAACGCAAATATCAGCCTGATATATCGGCCGGTCTGTCTATCACTAGCACAGACCAACGCACAAGTATAAACTTCAGGCCACTTACGTAGGCTACGGCGAAAGCTCTGTGTGGAGCCTCCACAAAAGCATAAATCAGCCTTTAGAGCAAGTGAAGAAGGGACAGGACAGAGGCAACAACACACACAACTCAACCATCTGTGAGGCAAGGCATTGTATAAATGTCCATTATTTATATTTTTTCTGTCATCTACCTCAGACTTAAAAAAGGAAGATCCCACACTCTGCTCTTGCTCAGCATCACAATTTATTAACAATTTATTTGCCCCTCTGGACCTAGCCAAAATGTTAGTATCATCAATAAATTGTTATGCTGAGCAAGAGCAGAGTGTTGGAACTTCCTTTTTCAAGTCTGATGTGATATTTTCCAATGCACCTGCATCTAAGAATTGTTGGCTATGCGATTTTTTTCAGTCATCTACCGGACATTGAAGGTCTGTCTTTAATTTGGTCATGTAGGAGAATATATACATACTGTATGTCATATTTTATATTGGTAAATGTGTGTGTGGCATATGTGAGCAAATGTGCAGTATATGTATAATAGAAAGTCTTCCCGAGTCTGTCTTCCTGTTTAGAGTTGTAGTCCAGTATCAGTTTCATATGTGAATGATGTCTAATTGTTTTGGTTCCCTAGGTGAGCGTCCATACCAGTGCCCCTACTGTGACAAAGCATTCAGCAAGAATGATGGCCTGAAGATGCACATCCGCACACACACTCGTGTAAGTTTCCCCCTTTCTGTACTCACGTTTGGAAGAACTTCATCTTTCGGTTATTGTGTGTGTATAGTGTACAGTATTTTGTATTCTCCATTACAGTATTTCGAATCATAAGTACAATCAGACATTTGTTAGTTAAACTTGATCGGAGGCATATTGATAATTTGATAGAATATTTGCTCTGGTGCATCAAATCAAGAGCTCCCTAAACACTTGTAAATGGTCCAATCACAGCCATTCGTGTCCAGCACACTGTGATTAGCCAATCCTTGCCTCCAAAAACACAGTAATGGATATAGTGAAGTATTTTACAATGTAACTTATAAGTGTAACTTTTTTTTTAATCAATGTTTAGATGTGTCCTCTTGATTTTGTTACATGCCATGGTGGCATTATTATATATTTACTGAAGCAATGGCATTGTTAATCAGACAAAGCATCACCAAATGCACCGTAGGCCTTTGGTATTTGGCCTTTGTAGGAAAAGCACAGACGTAAATAATCAGGCTGGCTCATACATGTCGTACATGTAGCTACGAAAAGAAATGCATTGTTATTCGTATGTATCCCACGAATTTATGAGTTTGCCCCACATGGACTGCTGCTGTATAAAACCACAAAGAAGCAGGGCTTTTAAGCAGGGGAGGGGAGTTTGTGTCCCGGGAGAAGAGGAAAAAAACACCCTTTCTCCCAGGTAACGGGCGTTTGTGTCCCGGGAGTACTACTTAAGGTTAACCCAAACCACTTTTTTTTTTTTTTTTTTATAATCTTAACTAGTCTTTGGTGTCTAAACTTAAAGGAGAATTCGGGCCGATTTTTACCTGAATCTTGATCGCTAGATGTCTCTGAGTATTGTCGATAGGAAGAAAAAAACGACCAAAATCTGTGCTAGCAAACTGGAGCTGCTGCAGCTAATGCTGAGCTCCCAGTTAGCTAAAATGCCAGTTGTGGGGGCATGTTCTAAAGAGTGCCTTTGTGCCTCTTAACAGACACAAAATGCAATTAAAATGTCTGTGCAACACAAACAGGGCCCTTACGTGACAACAAGATGTGTTTTCAACTCAGACATTGTGAAGAAACAGTTTAAATTCAAAGTTTGTACTGTCACCTACCTCTTTTTCCATCGGTCGCTTCACCAAAAGCCCAGAAGAGTCGATCACGGAGGTCATGCCTTCGCGACGAAGTTTATTTCCCCCTCAAAAATAGGTAATTGAGCACTGTAGTGGTTATGACCATATCAGTGACTATGTAACTACATGGAAACGGTCCAAACGATGCCTGTGGCTTGCACAGTAATAGCGTTACTGAAGGCTAGCTGTAGTCTTGCGCTGAAGTCCCGTGGGAATTCAGTTGTTGAAATGGTAAACAAACACAAACGCAAACCATCTCTTTTCTACAGTAGATCAACACACGTTATTCTTACTCCAAGCGTCTTCCCTTGTGAACACCTCCGATCTTCACTCTTCACACACTACACTCCGATCTGCACACTACTGTTTACCGTTTCCTGCAACAACTGAATTCCATTCCGAGACATCTAGCGATCAAGATTCAGGTAAAAATCGGCCGGAATTCTCGGCCAGCTCGCAGTACCTTTTTGTTGTCTTAACAACTGTAAAACAGATGCGGCCATGTGACCGTAATTTTGTAATATATCATACGAATTGTTGTGCTAGTTTTTGTACGATAACGATATCATCGTTTCAGGGTCCTGATATTGTGCATGCTGGCTCACTGTCACACTGTCATGGCTTACTGGGACAATTGAATTGAACAGAATAGGGCTTTGAGTCTGTTAGTCAACTAATCATTTTGGTCTTAGTCAACTAAGATTTCTTTAGTCGATTAGTCATTTTTTTATGCTTTTCATGCTGAATGACTTATTTAAAAAAAAATGTATGATCATATCTCTGGTAACCACAAGATTTGAAGTGGTGCTTTTGCATGATTCTTTTAAGTTTTACAGATCTGTCGATTAAATCAGCTAATCGATTAGTCGAAATCATATGAGTGTTAGTCGATTAAGAACTTCATTAGTCGAGGACAGCCCTAGAACAGAGCCATTATTAATATTATGAGTAACATGTTTGCTTTTCAAAGTCAAAATGCTGTGAAAAAGGCCTATTAACACCTAATTGCAATGTTTTTTAGTGTTGTACTATATTCCAGAATGCAATGAGTGCAGTGAAAAGGTGTCAAGACAAAGAAAGAGAGAAAGGGATGCTCACACAGCGTCAGGTCTCCCACTGACTCAATCATTCAATCTGGACCACTTTGCTTCAGTTTTTCTGTCCAGTCTGAACTTCAGAGTGTGCATAAAGAAATTCTCACACACCTCGCCTAGTGAAAAATGTCCTGTCTCCTCTGTGTCTAACAGAAGTGACACTCCCTAGTCATTTAATTATGAGGTAAATCCCACATTTGCAGGTTCTTTCATGAATCATCTAGTGACGCAAAAGGCAAGAGAAAATGACATACACTTTACTTAGACTGTTTGCTGTTTGTTATTGACATCCCCAGCTTTACTGCTTTAGAAACTGGGAGAAACTTTCCGATGCAGACATAGGAAATGTTGTTTTAATGGCCCAAACATGTAAATGTAAAGCGAGCCAGGGCTCGGGGTGGAGAAAGGAAAAGGTAGGTTTCTCCCTGGACGTCATGAGGTCATATCCTGGGTCGGGACAGCGCTCATTTCCCAGCATCACTTGAAACGATTGAAGTTCTCCACCAAAGCGCCACTTTCCATGAGCTCTTTGTGAGAATCTGGACATGTGTTGGTGGCACTTTTGATAAAAGCGACTTAATATGTATTTCATCACAGATTTCCATCATCAATTCATACAGTTATGACTGTGACAGTCTGGGCCTGTCAACACTGTTCATTTCAAAGATTTGCCCTCTGTTAATGTTGTCCAGAGCACGGCGCTCTGCTGTTACCGTGTGCCGATAATGGACGTATCCTGCCCAGGTTGACGTCCCTCAGTAGAAACAGGCAGGTATAATTTTCTGGTGAGCTGCTGATTAAACTGACTGATGTTTTGCTCCTAATGTTCCCAGATCTGCCTTTGCTCACAGCGCTCTGAAATATGGGTTGAACAGTTACAAACAGCAGAACCAGATGAAGTCACTGTCATTTGGCTGAGAGAGCTGCAGCTCACTCTTAATGTACACGACGATTTGAGATGTGTGTATACCACAAACCACATCGTCTGCAAACTCAAGTGGAACACATTTGATGCCGATATGAAATTCTGACATTTTGGATATTAAGAGATTTTTTTTACAATATGGTTTTGATCTCTGATGATGGCTGTTGTATGATTACAAACGCATATTTTATGTAAAAGGTTTCATCTTTCGTTGTCACGCACGAAGGCGTTAGGACACTTTAAAACTGGTTAAAAGGTTAAACTTTTCCTTTTTAACTTTTCCTGATTGTGATTATGGCAGACACACGCTAGTAGGAGAACCATTCTAAAAATTCCAATTGGGGAAAGCGTTTGGTCTCTGGAAATTATAGTGTGGTCTAGACTTACTCTACCTGAAAAGTGTCCTAAGATAACGTCTGTGATGATTTGACACTATGGGCCCTATTTTAACGATCACAGGTGCGTTTAGGGCGTGTACAAATCCACTTTTGCTAGTTTGACGACGGAAAAAAGGGATTGAAAAGGGTTGAACTTAGTGTCTTCATTAACCAGAGGTGTGTTTTGGGCGTAACATGCAATCAACCAATCAGTGTCATCTCCCATTCCCTTTAAAAGCCAGGTGCGTTTGGACCTTGGAGCATTGCTATTATGATGGAGGATTTGCACCGTAATATTTTTATTTGTAATCTTTTGCATGTTTGTGTGCTGCTGTGCGTCCCTGTGTGTGTAACAAGCAAAGTGTGTCTGCACTGTGCACGAGCCTAGGAGCATTTTACTAATGCTCTGTTAAAATAACAATGAAATGCTGCGCTATTGACTTTATTCCAGGTTTTTGTTGGTCAATGGCGCGATCACCTCCCGCTGCCTCAAGATAGCAATATTCCCAGAATGCACCTGAACACACCTCCCTGTAAGACCAGCACGCCCATGGGCGCACAGATGGGTGCAGGTGCATTTGTTATTTAAACGACGCGGGCGCTGGACGGGAAACTGACAACTGCGTCGGTCTTAAACTAGCAAAGACACTCACGTCGGGCTTTGTGCTGCGCCGGGTGCAGGATAGGGCCCTATAAATTAAATTGAATTGATTAAAGTGTTGTTGACAAATACAGATGTTACAATCAGACGTAATGCTGCTGTGCTCTCAGCTAAAGGAATTTGAGGCTTCTGTATCTCTTCATCCAATCCACTTCACCTTTGCGTGTCTCAGTTCTTTCTCACAAAGCAAAACCAACTTGCTAAACAGTTGCTAAAAGTTTGTCTTCATTTTGATTTAATTTTGTGATGAATGTCAGTCCTTGTTTTCCAAGTCGCTTAAAAAACTTTGTTAAACGAAGGAAACTATTAGCTAAACGCGAATGTCATTGTCAACACGTCACTGACTTCACAGTAAAGGCCAACCACTGACTTCAAATTAAAATGCACTTTTATTGTGAAAGCAAGTGCCTTGTTATCACCAGTGGTTTTTATGAAATACAGAAAACAAGTTAGTAACCAGGTTAGCCATTGTTAGGAATACCAGATGATAACAACGCATTATGCTGTTTTTTTGCATACAGTACAAACAGCGTAACATGTCCACTGCTAGAAGTTGGACAGGACTGTGTATATGACTGATTTAGTGAGACACAAATAAGACAGAAGTGCTTCTAACTGTATGTTACTACAGCTTTCATTACTGTTGATGCACAGAACAGCCATGTTGTATTTTGAGCTTGAGGTACTGTGAGGTTGTCTGACTTCTCAACTTAGAAATCCGACTAAAGGCGGCGTGTTTCTGACTTCCGAGCATAACGGAACGCCCTATTAAGGTGGACCGGTGCTCTTTGTTGATTTCTAACTGAAGCCTGATAGAGCACAAAGACATCCTGTCAGCATGCTGCTTTACAAATAGCCACATATTTAACTTGACACATGAGATGTGAGGCTCTTTTGGAGCAAATAAACACCCTCCATCCAAACTCCATCTGTGCATGTATATATGTGCTATTTGCTTGAGAGTGGTCAAACTCAGAGGAAAAGGCCAGATCACAGGCCAAAGGGTGAACAGCTGCTGAAGAGTGAAGGTCACCAGGTACAGATGTTCAATGTTACTTGGGTCATAGTGATGCATTCTGGGTACACCATATCACCTAAGTCCATCCATGTGTTTCCTGGCCTTTGAACTTTGACCCCTCATAGTTTTTTTTTTCTTGGTCATACAAGAGCCATAGGACAAGGATAGTTTCTTTTTCTATAAGGCACGACCTTATAGAAAAATAAATTATCCTTGTTAAAGCTGAAGATTTAAGTTGGAATTTGCATTACACAGATCATCACAGAGTCTGTTTTCACACACACACACACACACACACACACACACACACACACACACACACACACACACACACTGCTTTATTTCCATCGCTCCCCTTCATTCAGTCACATGCACACAAACAGTTGCATACTTAAAGCCGCTCACACACGCACATGCAGTGAACCTGATCTTTACCTCCTTTTGTATCCTGTGTCACTGGGCACTCCTTGCCCCGCCCACATGATAGCGCCTTTCCCAGGACCCTTACTTCCTGCATTCACCCTGTTCCCATGACAACTAAGCTTTAAATGGGTAGAGCCTTTGCTATCAGCCAGACTTGTCAAAAACAGCTTTCCAAAGAGTGACGATCTCCACACTTCTTACTTCTCCTCAAGTCTTTTACAGTAGGTGTCACCACTGTTTCCCCTCATACTGTAGGACACACCTACTCTTCAAGGCAGCCGTCCACCCAGTTGAACACACACACACACACACACACACACACACACACACATACTTGAGATAGCTGCTTTGACTGACACTGAGACAGGCCTCCGAAAGGCGTAGAGGAAATGTTCTTTGGTAAACTGATGAGGTGTGGAGACAGAGGAGTGATATTCTACAGCACCAGAGAGCCAGTGCTCTGATACATGTTCAAAGGGATTTTCTGTGCCGTGTTTTCCTTACTCTTTTGAGGAATCCATGTGTTTTTGATGGCCCCTTTGCCGGTCATTTCCTCCCTACTGCAGGGGCTGTACAACCTTTCATTTCATATCTTCATAAACTCACAGGGAGAACACCGGGGTGTGAAGCAAGTGAGCAAGTGAGAGGGTATCTGTGTGTGTGTGTGTGTGTGTGTGCGTGCGTGCGTGCGTGCGTGCGTGTTACTGGGATATTTCTACATCTTCTTGTGTTTTCCGCTGTGCTGTGCATGCACATGTGTGTGTCATTACCCTGGTGTATGCCATATGTGACCAAACTGGGGAAGTATTGTTTTATGTATTGTTCTGCTGCACACTGACAGATCAAGTGCCCTCTTTAAACTTAGTGTGTATGTGTGTGTGTGTGTGTGTGTGTGTGTGTGTGTGTGTGTGTGTGTGTGTGTGTGTGTGTGTGTGTGTGTGTGTGTGTGTGTGTGTTGCTGCAGGAAAAGCCGTATAAATGCAGCGAGTGCAACAAAGCCTTTAGCCAGAAAAGAGGACTGGACGAGCACATGAGGACCCACACAGGAGAGAAACCTTTCCAATGTGATGTGAGTATCCAACTTCTGTCTTCCCTGGATTCTTGCACGTGTTTGTCTGTGTGTACTTTATATGTGATGGCACAAGGCCAGATGTGGGGAAGAGTTGGGGGGCTCAGTAAGAGGCAGATAGTGATCTTGCTTCTCTGGAGGGGCAGAGTGGGCTGATCTCACGTAAACACATTGAGAAGATCAGAGGGAGAAATTACCCTCTGCTTATAATACTGCAGGAGAAATAATTATTCTCAGAGACTGGGGAGGGAACATGTGACAGAAGATGTTGTCCATGTTAGAAACAAACTTTTTGAATGCTGTGTTTTATTGGCATTTCTTTTTAAATAGAAACATTTTAATGTGATAAATAATGGAAGCCAGATGCCTTTTAAACAGAATGAAGATGATGTTATTGTAGACCGGGGGTTTTCAGACTAATGCTGTGTGAGGTAAAAGAGGCAGGTGCAAGCTGTTCTAAAAAAGGACAGCAAGTCAAAATAGTTTGGCTCGCTCAACAACACGGTCAATTAAAGTGCTTAAGCTACTTCTTCTTGGAGTCATAACTCAGTCAAAACTGATCACAAAAACAAGATGAACCTATTTTTTAGATTCAGAGTAACTAAAACCTTTCAGGGATATCATTGTGTCCATTGCAAATCAATGCCCATAAATCATAAATCCACTTAGAAATCATTGAAATAAAGACAAACCTTGTAACTCAGAACTTGCTTGAGAATCATCATGTTTTTAAGTTTTCTTCAGTATCAAAGTAATCCAGCGATGGTTCACATGGACATTCATAGAAACATTGCAAACAGGAACTGATAATAACTACTTCAGCATACTTTTACTGTAATGGTGCCACTTTGCTTACTAAATACAAATACAGGCTTAGAGGTAATAAACTAAAATGTGGGAGGCACAGTTGTCTGAGGGGGGGGTCCACAGTGTCAGACTTTGAAAGCCTTTGATCTAGACAGCTCAGTCATGGACGATACTCTTAGATCGTAACTCTGGAAGCCAAATATCTCTTAATTCTTTGAAGAACATCAAAAAAACAATTGTGTCTAATCCATCACCCAACTCTGGATTCTCAGACTCTCGTTTGAGCTTTAACACCCTAATAAGCCTAAATCTGTGGCATCGCCTCACGTTCCAAACCAAAAAATGGGCATAGAGTTGTTGTTTGAGACCACAGAATCAGTTTCCTATTCATCGTCAGTGAAGCATCAGAAGACATCCAACATTCATCTGGCTTCTTTTTCCCAGCTGTGGAAGAGAAATTCTCATGTAAATAATTCTACGCTAAACTAAAAAGATAATAGAAATAACATGTGGATTTTATTTCGGAGTGGATTTTGAGTCAGACAAAAGGATCGCACAGTTCCAGGAACATTTTCCAGACAAGCTAGAGGGGCTCTATAAGCAGTGTCTGTCATAACAGCATTAAAAATGTTGTAGAAGCATCCAGTAACATCTGGGTTAGGATGAGATGAGAAGGCCCTTCTCTCATCAGCTCCTGCCACTGGTGCACTTTATAAAATGTCTAATATTTTACTGACTGGATCAGATTCGTTGATTGTTTGACAGATATTTGGATAGACAGAGAGACAGACAGACACACACACACACACACACACACACACACACACACATTACTGGCAACAAGAGCTTTTTGTCTATATTCCTACTGCAGCCATTACTGTAGCAGGACACACATGTATAGTTGTCATGAACACATTACATTATAATTTCATGAGGTTATGAAGTTACCCATGATGAAAAAAAATCCATTCTATAGAGTGGAGAGGAGCAGGATCGCTTTGTGACCGGCGCAGAGAAATGCGCATCTGATTTGAGCAGCCAGGCGCCCGATCAGGCACAAATCTACGCTTCGCAGCGCTTCGCGGCCAGTGTGCCCCGACCGCAAGAATTATTATGGTAGAAAAACGCTGTGTACAGTTATTAACTTACAACGACTCTGGACCAAAAAAAAATAATTCTGAACCGACCACATGATATTAGGACAGGAATCTCCTTATTTTTCACCATGATTCTCGCAGGAATTCTGTTTGTCTTTTGCCACAGATATAAACTGTCTGTGAGACTTTGTGAATGTAGTCATGGCGCTGAAGTTCTTCCCAGATAGAGTGAGGAGGACACATGCTGTGCCTCTTGAAGCAGTATGTTAAACTGCAGCTGCACAGCAGCCAGCGGCAGATTATCATGATTGATAGAGGACGATGGAGTCATTTTGTACAGTGTAAAATGGCTCATTTATGATGGATGTTAAGTTGCATGCATTCCCTCTCGCTGCTGGTGGAGGAAACAAAGTCTGTCGCCAAGGTCCGCCGCGTGTGATTTACAAATCACTCTCTGTGTCTCTGGCTGTGGCGGAGATAAGCCTGAACTCTACAGTGAGCAGAAGAATTCAGCAAACAAGACCACGGGTTAAACGACTTCAAGTTTTAAAATCCTGTATTGTTCCGTGTGTTTTCTAGGTGTGTGACCTGTCGTTCAGCTTGAAGAAGATGCTTAGCAGGCACAAGCTCACACACAACCCGAACCGGCCAATGGCAGAGTGCCAGCTGTGCCATAAGAAGTTCACCAGGAACGACTACCTCAAAGTACACATGGAGAACGTCCACGGGGAGACGGAGAGCTAGAGCTAATTATGGAACCGCTGGCTGACAATGATATCTGATTCCTCAGATAAAGTTCAGTCTCCCTATGCAACCAGTATGGCCTATACATACTGTATATACAGATGGAGCGATAGCAGAAACGTTGTTATTAAAGATACACACATGTAGGATATGGAAAACATTTGGGCGAGTATTTCAGAATTGAAACACAGGCTGTACATTTGTTATTTGTAATGTTTGTCATACTGTTTAGTAGGGCTGCTCGATATGAGGAAAATATGTGATAACATTGTTGAAAACAATATTACTTACAATAAATACACAAATATTAAAGTGTACCTAGTTCTGCCTTTCTGCTACTTTCAGTGTTCTGCTAAAATACAACAAATTGCTTGTTGAATTTGGAAAACAAAATTATTTTATTGAACATTGAACATAAAAAGCACCATTAAAACAAAATGGCAGTTACATTTAAAGTGTAGTTTTCTACTGATACTCTCTTTCAACTAACTCAAAAAATCTCAGAGTGTCTTTGGCGATGTGTTTATTGCGCAAGTTGATATCGCGATGACACTATAAAAACCATGTATTGTGCAGCCCTACTGTTTAGGTATTGTTTGAGCTGCCTTCAGAGTGTCTGCTCACAGATATGTCTGTTATTTCACTTTTAGTCTGTCTGACTTCTAACCAGTGTTACTGTTCATACTGTTACAGCCTGACCTCTTCCACTGTAGCATTTACTGACCAGCTGTCTGAACACATTACTGTACATCTGTGGCCAGTAGACCTTGAAGCGCACTTACCTGTACGCTTTCTACATGTTTATACCGGTTCTTTGGCATCCAAACATGTTTAATATTTAGACTGTTAAGCCCTAGAGCACACTACACAAGCATGTTGCTCCATTTATTATTTCAAAGTAAAAGTATTTCAACAGTATGTTTGAACGGGAGATGGAGAGAAGTGAAGCTCTGAAAACTGTAATACTAACCAGCTACGAGATCTGAAACAGCTCACCTGTAAGTTTTTATTTACATGAATGGCCAGAGTATAAACATACTGTCCCCAGTCTTTCATGCTCCTATTTCAGATCTATTTGGGTCCTCATTTAAAAAGCGATCAAGAAAACAGAAGTTTCATGGCTTTTTAGGTATAATCTGGTAGACAACTTTAAAACTACAGGGCATACATTATTAATTTAAGATGAATGAGTTCCTCCCTTTCCCACAGCCTTTTGGTGCTTAAAGTGTGTTACTGTTTCTGCGTCCCAAATTGTCTTAGGGACATGAAGAGAATCCAAAGTACTGTGTGTGTTGAATTTCTTAATGTATTGAGTATGTTTTCATATGAACGGCCCAGGGTTATTGTGCCTTACGGTATGTGTTTAAGTTCTTTGTTCATCATTGTTCGATACAGTATTTAATGTATTTCAATAGAAGTGCAATTCTCTCTTGTTTTATGTCCACACCCATTTGCTTCCTCATGTACTGCCCCTGTGATGAATGCACATGTTCCCGCTGTTTATTCTGCATCTGTAGACTGTGAATTGTCACTTCACACTTTTGTATTTTGAAATATATAAAACCTCATCACCTACCAAACATCCATTTCCTCCGCCCGTTCTAATTATGTGTTTGTGAACTGTTGACGTTGGGGGTGGGGGTGCAAGGAAACGCTTTGAGAGTTGATTAAAAGTGTTCGCTTTCTCGTTGTTAATCTAACCCCTATTCTTGGGTTGGCAGTCTGCTGGGAGCGAGGGCTAATTATGCTTTTTCTTCTTACTGAGGCCACAGTCACCACTTGCCTGATCCGTAAAGCCACACTCTAAATATTGCCTGTGATGGTTTCTCTCTGTGGATGCGGGGAGTCTTTCTCACATCCGTCCCCTGCAGAGGCTCTCTAGTATCTCAGGATTTATCTGTGAGAATCTCCGGAGCGGTGGAGTGAAGTGGGAGAGCTGCGAGTATTTCTCATCTTCGCTGTGTGAAGATTGTCAAACGGGCTGCTGTTGAAACTCAATAAATCTTGCCATGTGTGCTTTTGGCTTCCTAAAAACACATAACTCCTACAGTATGTCTATCTTCACTTATTTGAGTGTGTCCTGTTTGTTTTAACAATTAGCTAATGTTCATGTTAGATTACATTTCAGCTCCGCTGCATAAAGAAATCAAAACCAGCATTATGTTTCAGGCGCTCCTATCAGCCTCTCTCTGCCAGGCTTCCAGAGGAGCGTGGTTATCGATGACTCTCAGATCCCATGTGGCCGGGTTACCCTGCTCTCCCTCTGGAGCTCGGTTCACCGCGTGGCCGTGCAGGGCGTGGCTGCAGTCGCCAGCCCTCGCTGCCCGCTGAGCTTGTGCTGCCCGCCGCCTGCTTGTTAGTGGTGAGGCCTCCAGGCCATACTGACGCACTCTCAAATACAGTAGCATTTATACTGCATCTTGTAAACAGTAGTAGTAGTAGTGGGGATATCCAACAGTGGAATATTATTGTCTGCCACATGTCTGTCTTGTTGGACTGACAGGTCAGAGTGGGAGTTGAGATATCTCTGCTTTTGATTATCACTTTGCTATCTCTCTCTGTGTCTGTAACAGGGGCGATTTAAGCCTAAAAAAATAGTCTGTTAATCTATTGAGAGCTAAGGAGTTCTCCTCTAGGAATATTACGGCATCGTGAAATTAAATCCAGAATCTAGATGCCTAGATCATTCAGAAAAAAGTGCTTGTCAGCCATTAGTCAAAATCGCATAAATCTCTCATTTTTAAAATTGATAATATTGATACTGCATTTTGGAAATGTCAGTGTTTTTTCATAGATAAATATCGGATTTCATTTGTAATACCTCCTCACCTTTGTAGTAATGGCCCAGTGGCTGAGCATCACAGGAAGATTTCTCAGAATTGTTGGTTTCTTTCTAGTTACATAATTCAGTGATTCCTCTGCCGTGATGGTCCAAAATAATGTTTAAGTGCACAGTTAGCACAGTAGATTAAAGATAGAAGGGTGCCAGCCTAAAGCTCTGATCCTAGAATCGCCCCTGGTCTGTAACGATGTCCACATCTCTGCTTTTCCATTTCGGCCCCCCAACCTTTGATTTTCTCCTGGGACTTTCCCAGTGACCCAGTGAGCTTGTCCTCCACTTTTTTTTTCTCCCCGCGTGCATCCCTGCCTGCATGTGTCTCTCCCTTCCTGCTGGGTGTATCATACCAAAGCTCCCAGTCAATGTGTTTCTAATTACATGTTTTTACTGGAAGCCCCAGTTTCCTGTGTTGCCTCCCCATTTGTGAGTGTGGCCAGACTGGGCCCCGACCAGCGTCCACAGAGGCCAACGCCAGCCCCGCCCACTGCACAGGAGTATCATTACCACGCCAGGGCCGGGTTTATGGCAAGCCGCTGTCACGTTAGGAATGACACGGACACGCTTGTCTGACCTCTGTGTTTGGCCGGCGTTGCCGTAGCAACAGGTAGCTTTCCCCTCCACTTCCCCTGACCAGTAATGTGGAATGTGTGTGCCCGGCGAAGAGTGCCATGCTGAAGAATTTTAATACGAGTGGGCAGGGTGTGTTTGGTTATTCTGGGTCACCCTTTCAGCATGATGGATGTTCCTTTAAAGCCACATTTCCATGGAAACAGACTGTGGCAAAAGCCTTGACACTGAAAACCAGCAAAAGGTTAAATGCTTGACACAAGGCCATAGGGCTCGAGCCGAAAAACTTGCCTGTCTGAGGAAAACACACGCGCAAACACACACACACACACACACACACACACACACACACACACACACACCATTCTCACGATATTTCAGTCTTTCTTGATTATTTACAAGATGGTTCTAATTTAATCTGCAGACTCCACTCCAGGCTATATCAGGTCAGGTAAACAGAGATTCTTTCATTAGGAGAAGAACTATCATTACACCGCACACAGCTACTCCCAACTATACACACAGCCCAAAACTTCACTTATACACACTTATGTTAGAGAGATAACACAAAATGCAAGCATTGTGCATGCAGTTTTCGGCCAAAAAGCTAATGAAAGCCCACGGTGCGTTACCAAACAGCAGACAGACACAGTTAGCAACCAGCTGGTGAACATAGTGGAGCATTTAAACAGCTAAAGAGCCAGATATTTCTTTCAGGAGTTAAGATGATTTGTTACACAGAATCAACTGAGAAGCCACCATTGGAAACTGTTTGGAAAAGTGCAGTTACTTTCAGGAAATACCTGGCAGGTGATAGGATGAACCATCTGTCTATTACATCCGCCATTGTTGTTTTGAACGCCGCCACACACACACACCTAAACCACGCCAGGAGCTCCTCATCGGACGCTAATTGGTTCGGTAAGCTGGTAGTTCAGACACAAACACGCTACTTGAAGCCTGACAAGATGGATTTTTGTGTGATGATATCATGGTATCACGAAAAATCAGCTGGGAACTAGACTAGACGTAAAAGGAGAGTGAATATTGGACTTTTGGACTGTTTGCTAACAAATTTGCCAAATCCACTTCATAAGGTTTTAATATGTCAGGGTTTTGTTCACAGCTTGTTCCCGCTAAAGTGGCCAAAAAATCAGTAAACGCTGGTTTGAATAACTATATCTTGACTCAAACTATTAAAAAAAGTCCCCTCTGGTGGAAAAAAATGGGAACGTCATGTTATTTTACATCAAATTGTGTTTCCCCACCCTCCAAAATCAAAATAGAGTATATTGATGAGGAAACAGCATGTCCTGATTGTTTAGGTTTGAAGTGCCTGTAGGAAATGGAACCACATTTGAAGCACTGCAGCACAATGGTGCCTTGGCTCGTGAGAAAGACTCTCGACAACATACAGAGGCGAAAAGCTGGCCAGGAAACGCTCCAGAAGAATGATGGAGAATTGTCTCCTTTTCCCACTTTTGTCCTCTTTAGGGAGGTTCAACTGTGTAAGAATGGCTCAGCCTATGCCAAGTATAGCTGTTAATTCCAATAAACAAGAATGTTGACTTTTTCTAACTGTGAAGACATGCGGGAGATGAAAGGCCCCCGCTGTGTTACAGGACATAGAGGCTCATTCTGAAAGTCTGCGGGTTAAAGACTTCAGTCAGTGTGCAGGTCCACCTCTGGAGCTTTAGTGTTGCTCAGTTCTGTCAGCGCGTTGTTGCTGGGTGCCATCACTCCTCAGCCTCATTAGGAACCACAGCGCTGTCCTCGCTCGGTTGATGTCTCGCGTCTCTTTTCGTGGGCCATGCATTGTAGCAACAGAACAGATACAAAAGTCATGAAAGGTTGGTCCTTTACAATGCGTGATCTAACAAAAATGGAACACAACAGCAGCCTGCAGGGGCAGAAGAAACAAAGCTGATGTCGTGCTGAAGTTCAGCTGTCAAAGGAGAAATTCAACCTGGCAGAAAACATACACCAAAACAAGCAAATCCAATAAGATTTTGACCTACGCCAAGGTTCAATGTGACCCACAGAGGGGAAAATGTCTATGATGAGCTGCCAGGAACCAAATTCAATCCATTCTATTTAGTAGTCTGTATATTTGAAAACGCTGTAAAAAGGCTTCCTCTCCAGCAACTAGACTAGTCTTTGTGCTTCTTCCCTTCACCGCGTGCTGCTCAGGGATTTATTGTGAGGTGATTAGTGATGACAGAGAAGACTCAACTGGTCTAGCCAAAACATTTGTGCAAAAGTGATGATAGAAGCGCCATAATTCCTCTCTATTCTCTTTGGTCACACTGCTGCTCATCCTCCTCCTCCCTGTTATTGTGTCAGCCCCCATAATCTTGGCGGTTTTTTTGCGAGCAAAACGGCCCAACACAAACAACACCAAACTCTTGCTGGGGTGGAGAAGCAGGGGTAATGACTGCATGTACAAGAACACACACAGAGACAACACTGAGCCCAGGATTCACTCTCAAGTGAAATCACTAAAACATTAAAACACTTTGAAGTAAATATGAAACAGTTGGATGAAAGGAAGAGCAAATTTCAATAGATGCGAAATATCCTAATTTTGTTTTTTAGTCATGTGAAATTGATGTATTTGGAACAGCAGTGAACAATCTGTGGAATTAAATGTAACTATTGACATAACATTGGCCTTATTGTCCCCCCCACTCATGCTACATTTCTGTTTTGAATTTTGCACCATGTTTGAAATGGAGTCCTGTGTGAGTTTGGAGAAACCAAATACCACTGTGAGGATCTGTTTCCTGTCAGAGAAGCAACACTGAGATGCACACCTTTCATGTGCTGATTTAGGTTTCGGTCCAATGGACCGTCGAACACACACACACACACACACACACACACACACACACACACACACACACACACACACACACACACACACGTGGAGACGCACATGGACGCTAACTTCATGGAGAAAGGCCTCCAGTGTCTTAGACCCTTCATGAAAAGTGTGAGGTGGGACTGGGGTTTCTGTCTGAGCCCTCTGAATTAGCCACGTTGAACCTGTTAACCCAGACCACACACACACACACACACACACACACACACACACACACACACACACACACACACACACACACACATTAATGTGTGTGTGCACTGAATGATAATTCCCCTGCCACACAGGGACATCATGCGAGGGGAGTGACTGTTGTCAGAACAAAACAGCTGCTGTGCCAAAACACATCTATCTTCCACAGGAAGTTATTGGTCAAACAAATGTAATGAATCTGTTGTTCTTGTCTTGTTGACCATGACTAGATCTGTCTGTCTCTCACACACACACACACACACACACACACACACACACACACACACACACACACACACACACTCTCATTTTCTCTTCCTCACGCCCGTTAACAGAAACAGTAGAGTGGAAAAAGAATCAAGGCCATGGACCTCTTACATAAAAGAAGGCTGTTTCACTCCCACGCCCATTTGGTTTCAAAAGCCACAGTATTATTAGGCAAACTTTTATTTTATGTTTGTAACTAACGTCAGCATTTTAACATTAGCAAGATGTGGAAAAATAGAGTAGGGTTCAATTTAATGCTGATATTAAACTCAAGTCTGCTAATTTGCTGTTTAGATTAGCTTGTTATGATGGCTGTGTTTGTCAATGAGGTTCCATTTTTATTTTTTAAATACTGAGAATGTTTGTTAAGTTCTATATTTTGTGTATAACACTGGCATTGACAACACAAGAGAGGTTTATGTTTTTGTTATATTAGAGGATATATTTCATAAGAATTGGTTTCACATGGTTTTATAGGGCTAACAATGAACGTTAGCTTAGGCTAACATCAGGACAGAATATTTGGCTTTTTTTTTAACCAATAAAACATTACCTAAACATGACTTGTCAAGTCTTGAGCAAGAGAAACAGCATTTTAAATGAGGATGCATGAAGGAAAGGGGAAAAAAAGGCCATTAACGCAAATGACACCTCACTGCTGGGGACCATCTAATGCCTGGGGACCATGGATGCATTACATAAGTGATCTGTTTATCCCAGTGGTCACTTGTGGTGTTGCAATGACGGCAATACCACAAGAAGGTATTTGACAAAGACACCTCGAACTGCAAACTCAGTAAATGATTACTCTTTGTATAAATATGTCCAGAATCTGGTTCTTAATAATTAGGGCTGGGTGTCATTCAAAAATATTTGATACAGTTACCAATACCAATACCGTGACTTTGTTACCGGTTCCTGAATGATACTTTTTTCAATACCAATTTTAAAAAACAAAAAGAAATTACAACATTACACATTACACACAAATCTTTTTAGTTATTTCTCAGCTCCTACTACGTGAGCCCGTCTCTATGGTAACGTAGAGTTTTCCTGCCTGTCTCTACGACGTGTAACGTTAGACAGCCAATCACAAGCATTGTTAGATCTTGGTAAAAGCATGCTGCATGCTTATTGGCTCACTGACGCTGATGAGATTTACTCCTTAGGTATTGATATTTGGTATTGAATGACGAGGCATTTTTCTACACTCAATACTTTAGAGACAATTTTGTCGGTGCCTAAAAAGTATTGAATTTGATACCCAGCCCTACTTTTAATACATCCATGCTGGGGACCCTACTCTCTTCCCATTGGCTCGCAGATGGGGTCCCCAGAAGGGAGGTCTGCAGTTGGACCCTTCTCCTAATACAGTATAAACAGATGCTAAAGCTAAAATGGCCCCCAATTGAATCACAACTACCACCTATAGTGGTCACACCCTGCAGGTGTACTACACACACGCAGAGGCACGAGGAGGGCTCAGTCTGTCATGCTACATATCTTCTAAGAAGAAGAAAAAAGATGGCACACGTGTACGACATCAGTCGATGCTCTGCCCTGCTGCCTCTGGGCTGTTGTCAGAAGCAAATGATTTATGCCCGTGTTCATGTTCACTTGTTGGAGAGCTGATAAAATAAGGAAGTGCACATACCTGTTCCCCCCAAGCTGTGCTCTGTTAGACATCAGCCTTGATCCCATAACTCCAGGAGCCCAGCCCTGTCACGCTGAAGAATGAGAGTGAGTCTGACCCAGGTTATGAAATAGTCAGGGCCTTCAGATTTTCATAAATTACACCCTTGTTATAGATAAAATCCCATTTGCAGAGCGACACGGGGAAAAGAGGTGGTGGATTTCAAGGCAGAACATTGGAACATTGGACAGAAAATACTACAGACACATTACAGTTGACTTTTCAACAGCTGTGGAAGATCCTTTACAACAACATACTCTGTTACGAGTAAAAGTCCTGCATTGAAATGTTACTTAAGTAAAAGTATGTAAGTATCATCAGGAAAATGTACTAACTTATAAAGTATTTCAAATTAAAAGTACTCAATGCAGAAAAATCCTCATATTTTAGAAACTGGAAACGGAAACAGTTCTGTCATTCAAGTGTTTAATGGTCTAATAATTTCAGCTGGACTTGTAGGCCGTTAAACTGTTGGGTAGTTTACTTTAGCATCAACCCTCCTGTTGTCCTCGGGTCTAATCTGACCCGTTTTCAAAAAGTTTCTATATCAGAAATTTGGGTTTCCTTCAACCAAATTGTCAAAAACAATAATGTGGACGGTTCCCTACAACACTCAGTTCACTACTTTCCTTGAATTTGGGTGTTTTATTTAATTTTATAGCATTTGAAGAAAGAAAAGTGACAGAAATGTAGGGGAAAGCTTCAAAAACTTGGTCAAAACAACAACAAAAATGTCCCAAAAAATCAACAAAGAACTTCGGGAAAAGTGACAAAAGTGTCTGGAGGTTTTAACTTTAAATTTGACCCAGATCAACTTGAGTTGGATGGTCTATGGGAAGACAACACGAGGGTTAAACATCACATGTCATGTTTTTTATGTGCAGAATCTTAATATGTAAAGTAACTAGTAACTAAAGCTGTAACAGATGAATGTAGTGGAGTAAAAAGTCCAATATTTCTCTCTGAAATGTAGTGGAGTAGAAGTAGAAAGTGGCATGAAAAGAAAAGACTCAAGTAAAGTACAAGTACGTCAGATTTGTAGTTAAGTACAGTACTTGAATAAGTGTACTTAGTTACATTCCACAACTGCTTTTCAAAACAATACCTGCACAAAGAAAGGGAAAAGCTGCTTTTCTTTCTTTTAAAATGAAAATACCCAGATAGTGAACGCAGAAAGAGCTTGTTTGTGTTCTCGGGTTTCGTAGCGTTGGGTCTGAGACAGTTTACCTCCATGTCCTTGAATGCGTCTTTGATGCACTAGCCCTCGGTCTTTGTGCCTCAGTAGCAGACAATGATGTTTGTGTAGGACTTTCCGCTTGTTTCTCCTGGCAAATGTGGGCAACCCGTATATTTAACCTCTGCACCAAACATTTACAGTCATTGCACTCACATCTTCTTTTTTCTTTTAAATCCAGCACTCCAGTTTAAACCGATACCATCACAAGGTTACTCATGCACACCAGAACTGGAGGCCGCTCACACCACGGAGCGCTATCTGAGAGCCATTGTACTGGAAGTCATTTCAAAAGCCTCTGATCTTCACGACAAATGAGCGAGGCCACTCTTGAGCTCCATTAAGCAGAGGGGGCTGTTATTTACTGTATTTGTTTTCTTTGCTGCAGCTCGGGACATGGCCGGCCGCAGGTGCAGGCTGAGCTCGGAGACCACCAAACACAGCAGTCTCTGTGGGGAGAGTAATGACCCTTCCTCCTGCTCTGACCGGGAGAATCACTGCAGATCACCTCTGGGACGTTGATACGGACCATTTGAAAGGGATTTGTGCTCCTAATGTGGTCTTTTACTCAACCCATTCAGCCTTTTTTCTCATGCAACAGTTAGTATGCAACTTTGTATGTATATATTTGTTTTTTCTCTATTTGTAGTTTATTTTATATTCATGTTTAATATGTTTTTTATATATGCACCTTTCACCATCAGGGCAAATTCTTGTTGAAGAAGACACTGTAAATGCTTTATTTCACAACAGACCTTCCTCAGGTGAATTTACACTACTGCGCTCAAGTAGTTTAGTTGACTACTCTGAACCAATCAGAATCTGCTCACAGGTTACATCATTCGTTCACAAAAACTTTCCATCACCATTTGTGAGTAACAAACATAGAGGTAATGTCAGCTCTCTTTTAACACAGTCAGAATATTGACAACCATTCCACATTAACAGATATTAGAAATCTGACTTGAAATATACAATCTGATCAGTTCAAATACATAATTCCATCATGAAGAACACAAAATAAGAAAGTACATAAAAATAAAAATATATTACAACATGATATTTAGGTTGAACTCATCATTCAGGCCTTTGGGAGATAGTGTTTCCACATAAGTGTACTTATTGTGGCAATAAAACCTTTTCTGACTCTGATTGTGTGTTGGGCTGAGGTACATAGGATAAAGACATTTAAAAAAATACTTTTAATTCCATAGAAAGCAAAAGACTGTTGCTGATTGATAGTCAGTATATATTTGTGATTTTAAAGAAGAACAAAGAAACCATTTGCCTTCTTGCTGAGAGTTAGCTGATTAGATTGATGCCATGTCTGTTAGATCTAAATCTACAGCCGGCGAGCTCAGCTTAGCGTCATGATTGGAAACAGGGAAACAGCTAGCCTGACTCTGTCAAAAGGTAACCAACTGCTAGCATCACCTTGAAGGTCTACTATAGCCTCTTTCCGACCGGAGGGATTTTTGCAGTTCCTAGAACATAATGCTCCTAGAACCCTTTTTTTCTCGTGTTCCGACTGGACCAATTTGGGGATTTTTAAGTTCCTCTGGCCGCAGTTCCTGTAACTCTTTCAGCTCCTTCTTCAGGGAAGGGTCTTTTCCCTTTTCCACATAAGAACCCTTAGTGACTTAGCAACACGTCTGAAACACAAACAGTACATATTCTTCACTGTCTGTTGCAATTCGCCTGCGTGTGCTAACTCATAAGACAAACATCACACATTCAACCAGCTAATTGTTAATGCTAGTTAACCCGTCGTTTCGTTAGCCTGTTGCGTTCTGCTCTTCTCTCTTCTTCCATCATATTAATTAGGATCATATTACGCTGGAGCCTTCGTCTTCTGCGTTTCTCTGTATAGTACTCCAGCCTAGTCTTTAAATGCCTCCGTTCGAACTCCGTTATGAGGATCCTATAAAAATGTTATGAAGACCGTTGCCGTGCTTGCGTCACTCCCTTACCCCTCCTACCAGTCCCTATGGCCACTTCACCAGTGCGAATGCAAATGGCAAAACCAGTTTTGGGGGAGAGTAGTTAGTAGATGTGTTTAGAAGTGGACTGTTCCTAGAACTACGTTCCTGTAACTACTTGGTCGGAAAGAGGCTGATGCAACATGTTATATCTCATTTGTTTATTTCATACAAAAATACGAAGTGTAAAAACATCTAGTTGCTGTTTTATGGGGGATTATGTCCAAAACTATTTCTTAGCCAGGAGCAGACAACAAGGCTTTAGGAAGTTTCTGTAAAACCACCACTTGAGGTTTTTACACTTTGATTTTTGTTCACATTTAACAAATGAGAACATAATGTGTTAATTAGTGAGCTTTAGAGGAAATGGTATGCTCATTTTTGCCATTGCTTCCAGTCTTTATGCTAAGCTAAGCTAACTGCTGCTGACTGTAGATGTACATTTACTGTACAGACATGAGCGTGGTATCAATCTTTTCATCTAACTCTCTGCAAGAAAGCAAATAAACTCATTTCCAAAAATGTTGAACAATTGCTTTAGGCATAGCTAGTTTCACTTCATAATTTACACAGTAATACAATTATGCTGGAATGAGCCTTTTTTTTTTTTTTTTACAATTCCATATCAAACAAAGAACCTTTCCTTTTATTCACGATGTGTACTTTTCATGGGTGTGCAGCGTAAGACAACATATGTTTGAGATTGCCGTTGATTCATCTGATTTTTGAAATGTTTCTCGTCTTCAAAGCTCCCTGAGGTTTCAGTAGCCTCAGCTTTTGGCCTTTACATCTCTGGAAGTCATAAGCAACCTAAATTGTAGTTTTTCTATATGCCATAGAGTTTTCAAAACAAATTGTAATCCTAGATAGCAAAGGTATCAAATCTGGCCACGTCTGTCAGACTGCTTTGCGGTGTTACAGGAACAGGATGCTTCGGAGGGGCCTTGTTTGGAGTCGGCCTTTAGTGAGGAGCTGGTGTTTGGAGCTGTGAGCACGCTTTAGCCCAGGTCACCTCTGCAACAGCTTTTGATTCTCCGTCTTTGTTCTCCAATCAGAAACGTGTTTCAGTTTGAGTTTCATTAAAAGCATGTCCTGAAATTGGATCCATCTCTTTGTACAGCCGCCGAACAGGAACAGTGTGCAACCTAACTGAAAGCAGATCATCCTACCCTTCATCAATGGGCTGGGCTACACATGTATGTGTGTGTGTGTGTGTGTGTGTGTGGGGGGGAACACACCTATGTTGTTGTCTGCAGTGAATGTTACAGTGTGTAACATATCTGTGCTTGTGAAACACTATAGCACAAAGTGTCACTCTCTGTGCAAACGTCTTATATGGCCTTTCAGCAACATTTATTCACCGTGCATGACATCATTTACCCTTCAGACGTATTAATGATTGTTTCATTCTCTCCTCCTGCCAAGGGAACACCCTTGCTCGCCTGTAACAGAGCACAGCAGCACACTGAGCATAGACTTTCCACAGGAAACAGAGGCTTGAACTTCAAAAAGTCCTCCAAACCATACGACGATATCATGTCGTCTATTCCTACTCTCTAATAAGACCCACAGGAGCGGTTCATAAATTAGCGCCCTTAGTGGTAAGCCAGAGAACATAACCGAACATCGCGGTTTTTAAACCGTCGTAAATGTTGTGAAACGTGTTAAGCTAAAGATCGTGGTTCATGTTAAAATCAGACTTCACTTTTTTGTTTGTTCTGTAAAGTAAAAAAAAAAACCTTGTGTCCTGTGTTTGTTTGACCAATCCATCCCCACCTCCTTCTCGCTCTTGTAATTCGTCACTCCCGTCATAACTACTACGGCCACTAGAGGGCGACGTCACTACACATGTAAATATGAGTCGTAATCGCTGCTTGAACAAACAACATATTTGGGCGTTTTTCGGGGGAGGGCAGTCTCTTGAATTTCCTCTGTTGCTGCCTGCAACAAGTGACAAGTGTCCGTCTTTGAAATTTCATCCTTTGCTTACAGATGCCAGTATGCTATCACACATGCGTCTCATCCTTGTCAACTTAAAATAGTTTTCACTTTTCTGACCTTACACAAAGAGCCCCTTGGAACAAACGAGGTGTTGAAGACTTGCAGCAAATTGCTACCATTTAGATACCTTTATTCTTCTGCATATTGAGGAAACTGATCCCATAACAACGAGGGGGGGGGGGGGGGTTGTGTCCAGAATGCATTCATTAGCCCAGAGCTGTTGTATAGAGATCTCAGGCTCCTTTTTCACATTGTTACAGGAGCTTCACATTCAGGCCTCCTGGGAAAGGGAAAGTGAGCAGAGAAATGTCTATGCAGCACATGTAGGGAAGAGCTTCCAGATGTGACATGTCAGCATCAACGACACTCAGTGACGAGGTAGGGATGTGTTGGGGGGGAGGGTGGTGACTGACTGACAGGCTCTCAGTGTGAATGAGAATATCACTCAAGGAGAGAAGAGAAAAAATAATCATCTCTTCAATGGCAACCTGTGTTTGTATCTCCAGACGCTTTGGGGGAAGGTTGTGTTTACATGGGAATGACTGCACTCAGGTTTGTGTGCATGTTTCGGTGACAACATGTGCCTTGTAGTCAACATGAGAGTGGGTGTGTGAGGAAGAAAGACACACACACACACACACACACACACACACACATGCATTGTTTAATCACAGAACAGCTGTGCATTTATGAGCTTGCCTGTGCATGTTGAGAGATAACCCAATCGCCAGACAAGAACGCCAACAATGGTTCTGCAAAACGCCCGATTGTGTACAATGACAACGTTTTTTTTATGTCCAGTGTGTATGTTTCTGGTTTAGGTTAGGGACAGTGTGGTGATGGCAAATAAAATATGGTCACGGTATGGTTAGGGTTAGCCAACAAAAACCCTTTGTTAGGGGGGGAAATCGTGGTTACGGTGAATAAAAATGAGATTGTTAATGTTTGAATCTGTAAGATTTTCACGAAATCAAATCCCCTTTTGTGATACTATTTATGGTCAGCATTCTTTCTGCAATAGCCATTCAATGTATAAACATTCAATGATAGTTTCTACAGTGTATAGTAGTTTTCATTGTTTGTGGCCACCTTTCCCGCTTTCGATTCAAATTGCCTTCACATGCACGAGGGGTTCAGTGACAACAGCCACACTGTTTACTGTTCATTCTCTTTAACCATTACGGAGCAGTATTAAGCTACTGGTTATGATAACCAAACATTCCTGCTGCCGCTGCTCCACATTAACAGTATTCAGCTGGTGAAAATGAGTGTATTTGTTTTATTGTGAAGTTGTCACAGGAAATTAAAACAAGACATGGTCGTTTTGGGGATTTTTTGCCATTGGATAATTTTGGATTTTTAAAAAAAGTGTAATGGAATAAGAAGCAGCTGCCATACCGAGCTGATAGATAAATAACTAACTTTACTGTGTCCTGCTGTTATGAGAAAACTACATATAAAAACATGAAAACCGATTGCTGTTGCTGTATTAGTTTGTTTGGCTGTACTGTAACACCAATTGCTGTACTTATTACTCTGACGTAATAAGGATGACAACTTTGTTTGCAGGCTTGTGACGGTTGGAAAACTCTCTCTGCAATAAAGTTGGATGTGCTACACGCTCATCTGCCACCTTCAGCTCTACACCCTTTCGTTTCAACCTGGCTACATAAAGGCCACTTCCTGCAATGGCACTAAACATTGGCAATGGATGTAAATTGTTCAGAGTAGAATCATCCATAATTCCTGGGATTCTGGCTTTTGAGAGCACATGTCTGGTGAAAGCATGCATCTGTGTGTGTTCATTACTGCGTGGATACACTAAAGTGCCGTATGTGTGTTTGTGCATACGATTGCTAGGTCTGTGGGCCATATGGAATGTACAGTACAACCAGAAACGGGAAGCCCAGCTGGAGAAGTCGAGGCTGCTGAATTCCTAAAGAGAAGATCATTTTCCAGCCAATACTGGCGATGACACATCTTCAATGGGGTTCAAACACATGTGGAGGAAGGCTGAGTGCTTAGGTACCTCGTCCAACTCAGTCACCAGGTCGGCTTCATTACCTCCAAAGCGCGCCTTGGACTTAGGCTAAATGGACGATAGAGAGCTGACCGGGCCCACGGTTTCCTGCTGGGCACAAAGTCAGTCTCACAACCATCGAGCCATATGTCAGCCAGATGCTGCTGGCCTCAGTCCCCTTCAAAGAAACAATTAAGTACAATTATCGCAACATATAAATGAATTTCATCCATGATTAAAATGTTTGGGGCAGGGGCGCGAGCAGGACGCACAGCCAGGTGGTTGTAATCTCGATGGCGGTCGCAGTGGGGCTTCGCTCAAAGAGGGCAAAAGAAAGAAAAACCTGCCAAGCTGTTTATTCAGGCACTTGTAAGTCTGGTCAAGTGCCCCCCCCCCCACCTCTCACTGCATGTTCACCCCACCAGCGAAGGCCTCTGTCCCTTAATACCACTTTAATGAAGGTCATTCATTTTAATGGAGCCTCATTTTAAACTCCAGTAATTAAAGCTTTTGCGGTGCACTTGACTGGGAGGTTGTTGAGACAGTGTGAGTGCCAGTTCTCCAAATAAACAGTACCCCTGCAAGCCAACGGGCATCTGAACACCATAATGCAGTCCACAGTGGGCCAGCTCACAGTCATGGAAAGAGGAGAATGCGGTTCAGTTCGGAGGAGGAATATAAACCATGTTCGAGAGATGAAAACCACATTTAGTTTAGTGGCAAGAAGGATGACAGGTGGCTCGAGCATGTTCAGAGGATAACAGAGTGATCACGTATAATCGGGTTTGAAAAGGTTGAGAACACAAGGAGGAACTGAGGAGTGATACAGTGAGATTCCGATGTCAAGTGTTTGTCAGACCGCAACTGAAAAACTGCTCCGTCTGCCTGGTGAATGATCAAACTGCATCACATTCAGTGTAACTGTCTGTGTGTGTTTATGGCATTCAAGAGAGAGACATGAAAATATAGACTCTGTTGAGAAAAAGAAGTGTGTGCTGAGGTGAAAGATGAAGACCTATACAGTTCCTCTGTGTCTCCTCTGCACAGTTGGTCAAGGTCTCCTGAAAAACGACTATACAGTCGGCCTTAAAGCTATAGTGCGTAGTTTCTCTCCCCCCCATGAGGAGTATTAGTAATGATAACAACACTGCCGATGCATCCACATGACGCAAGCCTTCGGTGAATGCGCCATCCCCACCCCTCCTTCACGCAGTTGCTGGTAGCACATCATTTAGGTCGAGTAAATGAAATAGCAATAATTCCTACTCCTAATATGTTACAAAACCCATTACTAACCTGTTTAAGAGCAGTAAGGCGACATCCTTGTCTGACTGTGTCTTTTTTCAGCGCTCTCCAAATAGGAAACGCCCCACCAATGGTTATCCGTGTTTGTCTTCGCCGTCGGTCGCTTTCTTTTATGGATTTTAGTCCTTCTGCTGAAAGTGTAGGTCTATTCTTAGCAATACAATCACTGACTGAAACATTTCGTGGGCGATTCTTCTGGTTTTCAGCCATGCTTCACCTGTTGCAGCAGTCCTCTTCGTCTCCAGAGCTGAACGCTGGTGTTGTCCTTTCTCAGCGGTGACGTCAAACATATCACTCGAACTGCTGCGCCCAAAAGTCGCAGGACTACACACCATTTTGTAAACACAGCCATACTAAGAAATACAGCGAGAGTTGTGTGGAGCTGATAGGCTCAATTAGCTTTGTATCAACTCATTTGGCAATGGCTTGAATGGAACGGACATTCATTAATATAAAATAGTGGCGCACTATAGCTTTAAATAGATGTGCCTCTACAGCACCATGCAGCACTCAGGACAGACATGAGGATGATATGTTTTGATTCCCAGAAGAAGTGAGTGATGAGGTAAGCTGCTATAGATGGTACTTGTCACTGTCACACTCTCACACTATAATGAATTCCACCCCAGTTAAAAGATACTTTGACATTTATTGTATTAAAATTTCCATCTGCATGCTGGTGTCATATAAAATAAATAATGTATAAATATAAAAACATGAGATAAAACTCTCTTACGCTGCATCTCCGCTAAATTGACACCAACTTCCCACGCACAAGCTTAAATATATCCCTGGATAATTTATGTGTTTACTCCTCAGATTAGAGAGATCCATCTTTCTAGGTGTGTCATCTACCCAGCATGCTTTGCTGCTTCCTGGCGTCAGATGGTATAATGTTGATGTATGATCTGTGAAGAGGAGCCTTGTTTTATCTCCTGCGTGGTGACATGGGACGGTTGTTTTATCTCCTGTGCTGAGGCATGAGATGCTCGTCCCGCTCTCTCGGCCTATCTGCCTGCCTGCTGAGAGCCTGATGAAAGCGCAGGGCCACCTTGTCCAGATGGCTAACATCCATCAGAGGAGCAACATGTCAAACGGCGAGGGCAGAGGAGAGTCATCAGCGGGGCGAAGGAAGGGTATCGGCTCGGTCAAACAGGGTTTAAGCCTAACAAACACCTCAGCAGAGGTCCTGTTGGTAGAGATGTTTGAAAGGCAGCCGTCACTTTTTTACATATTAGCAAACAGATGTACAATGCTGCAAATACAACAGGGATTCAGGGTTTGAGCCAGAGTGCCAGTGTGACAATATGCACTTTACATTTTTTGTTTTATAGTGTTTATAACAGAAGTTATTTTTCTTTCTCCAGAGAAAACCCAGTAATTATGTCCACCATTCCCTCGGTAGTGATAATGACTGACACACATTGCTGCGCGAGCGTACAGCAATGCCAGGTAATTCCAGGCACATGGTAGTGAGACAACACTGTTAAATGAAAACAAACGGACACAAAGACATTTTTCTTGCATGTCTCTATTCATCGACCGACACACTCAACACACTTTGAAGTGGCCTTTGAAGGCTAATGATTGGCATGTTGCCTAGTCTCAATACTAAATGTGTCCTATTTTGCTAAGTGACCTCCTCTTTAGCAAATAAAAACAAAATGCAACATCCATTTGGAGGCAATTGCCCAAGCAGTCTGATCGGTACTCGTTTCAATGGGGCCTTTATACAATTCTACAGTTTATCCTCCAGGCTAAGTGACATTTGAATCTGTGAACATAATTTCTCTCTCTCTCTCTCTCTCCCTCATGCTCTCTCTGTGTTTCCTGATTGCTTCCACACACTCGAAGCAAGTCCAGCTGGAGACTGTAAAAATAGTCTTCATGTTTTAAAAATGGGTAGATTAGCCCTTTTAAATTGGCTTCTTTTCATGTTTTTGCATCCCTGTGTGTCCAACCTGGCAAGAGCCGGCAGGTTGAGAACAGAGACTGAGAGAATGCGTGTGTGTGTGTGTGTGTGTGTGTGTGTGTGTGTGTGTGTGTGTGTGTGTGTGTGTGTGTGTGTGTTGCATGGGGACGTAGAGGAGTGCAGAGAAACACTAATTGGCAAGAAAGTGGTGAATAAGACCTGTCGCCTGCCAGATGTTTCTGTAAAAGCCGTTACAGGTCTACAGCGAGGTGTTGGAGGCCTACACATCATCATCAGAGCGATCCTGGACCGCTCTCCTGCTGGACACCTGGCTTCCTGCCTCCCTGCACAGCTGTGCACCTCCACATGCAACATCATGTTCAGGCTGTTCCATCTTGCTTTTCATGTTCCATTTTTGTCAGAGCTTGTTTACTGTTAAACAAGAATGCCGTGCAGAATCTCTTCTGTGGTTGAGTCAAACAAAAGACAGCAATAAGTCAGAATGAAAGGTTTATATTATTCCCAGTTTTATTACATAATGACTATGGAGATCCTGTCTGCGCATTGACTTGTAGATAAACACACTCGGTGAAGGTATTTCTAACCTCACCCACAATGTTTTAGGTTTCCCTTTTCAGTCTTTATTGTGCAGACAGTGCTATAATTATTTTCCAGAACATTTTCTGGAGCTGGACATTTATTTGCAGTACTTCATAGCCTCTTGTATACAGTGCCACTGGAGGGATACGTTCAGGACAGCTAATTGAGGACTAAACAAGTGTTTGGAGCATTTTTTTAGCACAATCTGTGATGCTGTCTGTCATTTTTCTATGGCACATTATGAAACCTATTACCCTTCACTCATCACTTTTAGGGCGACAGACGGAGAGACTGGAGAGAGAGGCTTAAAGTGAACCTCAAGCAAAACCCATCTGGGAGGCTTAATTACAAGTAAGCTCTGTTTAATAAGCACTGGATCATATATCACAGTTCAGCATGTAGAGGAGGAGAGAGGAACCTCCAGAGGCTCAGGAATGTCAGTGTTTGGGTTTGAATGTACATGGTCGCATGCCAGCAGTGCTGCACTGAGGAGCTGTTTCAGGCTGGCACTGTAATCGACTCTGGCTGGGGGAAATTTGGCTCTGGAAAGTGAATGAGTAACTCTCTCCCTTCCCTCAATGACTGCTGATGAGGTGCGCTTGAGCAAGGCACTTAACCTTCACCTTTCCAACACAGCACCCAGGATTGTGTAGAACTGTGTGAAAGAGAAAGCAGATTGTTGCTACCAAAAGTACATTAATTCAACTTTGCATGGCTAAATACATTTTTAGAACAAGAGTCTACAGCCATGCTGACTGCTCTGTAAGGCTGCACAGGCACAGCAGTGCTTTTAGCTAAATGCTCATATCAGCATGCTAACATGCTCACAGTGACAATGCTAACAGCTGATGCTTAGCAGGTATACGGCTGCGTTTAACCAAGCCGCATTCCAGCGCTAAAAAGTGAAGCCATTGTGGAAGTGCCTAAAACTGCAGTTCCTTGAATGGCCTTTTGAGGCTGGCTGCAAAGGGGAGTCAATAGCTTGGTTAGCAAGGTGCAACTGAATGCTGAACAAGGCATTTATAGGTGACCAACATGTCCCAATTATGTTCATGAACTGAAAACACACTGTAAAAGAGTTCTAAGACGAAAACATGGACACCCCAAAACAAGTTCTAAATGTACACATTGCCATGGATGGGCATTGCTAAGCTTCTATCCCAATTAACAGGTTGCTGTGGTAGCGACTTGTCAATCACCAAGTCACAAGGTAGCCAGCCGTAAAGCATACCCTCTACCTTGTAGGTTCTCAAGTGTAAATGATCTGTCAAAAGGAACTTTTGCAACTTTGCAACAGTAATCACATGTGCACTTTTAGCCCAAGACTCCACCATACTGTATTTGTGTGTGTTTGTGTGTGTTTGTGTGTGTGTGTGTGTGTGTGTGTGTGTGTGTGTCCTATTCATGGTATTCATGCTTATCTTATCTTACATATCTGTTGTTCGTTTATGCTGCCAAACCATCTTTGTTTTCAAGAAAAAATCAAAATAGTCATAAAATCTGACTACACAGATATGGTTCTTGTGGTTGTGATTGCTGCGATGACATCATCCCCACGGTGGTTTAGCAGTGCACACGGCTTAACGGGAATGTTTTGAGTCTCTCCTCCTAACAAACGCACCCCCTGCTGACAATTGCAGACGTTACGAAGGGCCACATTACTCTGACAATAGCGAGAGAAAGCCCGTCTACCACCACCCGCATGATTTTATAGCACAACATTCAAACCATCTAATCTAGCATGCAGATTAAACCACTGAAACAACAAATGAGGGCTGAAATGCAGCGTAACACACACAGAAGGGAATTACCCAGAAAAACAAAAGCATGGAGGTTTTATAAACTTTGGTGGATGTGATGTGTGACCAGATGAGAGACTCATCTGTTTTGTCAGATGACATCACCCCCCGTCCTGTCTCATCTGATTCAGTAATAAGACAGCACGCCACTTCCACGCTGTAGGCTTCATCTTCTTTCAGAGACAACCATTATTGCTCTACAAGGGTACTGAATGGTCATTCATTCATTCAGGCTCAACTACATGGCTGCCAAGCTCCTAAAGGAGGAAAGTCTTGGCACTTCTTCAAAAAAAAAAAGAAAAAAAAGAAAAAAACCACCTGGTCTATGGCAGCGTGAATCTCAGGAGAATTCCTTAGATAGTCAAACTTCATGTACCACACACAGACCAGATGCTTATTACATCAACCAAACTATCGCACTCCCTTGATTTTATCCCATATGCAGCAGACACACAAAGAGACCAAAATGTCATTGTTGCGCATACAAAACAAATATGTATTTCAATTACCATTGATGTTTTTAGCCATGGAATCTGTTGATCACCAAAATAGCTACAGAACTACTGACATACCCATCAGCCTTAGCTGTACCTTGTGTTAAGTGCTATTGTTAGCGTCCTAACACTAAACTAAGATGGGTAATCTTGATCTGCTTAACATCATGTTAGCATTGTTATTGTGAGCTCGTCAGCATTGATTTAGCTCAGAGCACCGCTGCCTAATGCCGAGTTCACGTCATATCATTCAAACTGTAATTATGAGAAGCCAAGTCAACAAAAAAAAAATCGGATTCAGAGATATCAATAAATTCTGACAGCAACAATATATCTCATTGGGTAAAAAGAACTACATTGGTGTCAACAAACCTGTGGCAAAATGGCTGCTCGCCACCATCACTGGCTGCTGCAGCTAAATTAAATTCAATACTATCACTAATGCAGTCTTCAGCTAATTTAAAAGAAGCTATGCACTACAAGTATATCTGGTTTCACTTGTGAACAAACTGTCAGGTTGTTTGACTGACCAACAAATGGAAGAATAATGACCTGATTGGCATGGAATTTGGTGTGCACATTTAGGGCCCAATGTAAGAAGCTTGTTGATTTAGGTGACACTCATGTTTCCTGTGGTGCCATAGTCAGCCAAACTACGGCTACTCTTGCATAAATATCCAATAATAGCTGTGAAAGGCTAACTATTTGGCCTTGGTCTTCACTCTTACTGAGTGCTTTCTCGTTAACACCTTTATCTCAAAGCTATTTCAGCTTTACATCACCAGTGTCTCTGATTATCTGTCATAATTCAGAGTTATCGCTTTGTTGACTGTGGGTCAATTCAGTCTGCCGGCACTTCAATTAGTGGGATGTTCTGCTGAAGTTCTGTTGAAGGAGAGATGAAGGATTTCTGACTTGACTAATAGCCTGAGCTCTAATCTGGGGTGTTGATTGACGCTGTCTTCAATGGCGGTGTTTACACAAGGTCCTGCCGTTAGCGTCTGTCATCCAGTCACCTCTCATACATGTCATGAGGTGCCCTGTGTCCATGCTGTCTGGCACGGGGTCAGAGTAAGATACACAAACACAGCTCCTGTTGTCGCTAACTAAACTTCCACGTGCTCTTAACGTTAAAGGCAATAACATTGTGTACGTACTTGAAATTCTTTTTCTAGTTTGTGTCTATTGTACCGGCCGGCCCTCTGCTTTACATTAGGCTATCGCTGCTCGTGTCTGCACTTGGTCGACATAGTTAAAGACAGGTGGGCTTGTGTTCCTCCGTTTCGAAAAAGCACTCTTGACAGTATCAACAAGCTTAAGCATTTTACTTCCTTAATGATTTTTAATGATTTTATTTGGTTTCTGTTTCATCATTTTTTTTATTGGTCCTTTGTTGAGTGCCACATTGCGTTACTCTCTTTGTTTTTATCACCTAAAACAAGAAAAGCAACTGTCTGGAGGCCATATTTAGGATGTCAACTAACAAAACGTAACTACAAACCCAACATAAAGTTTCTCAAATTTCTTTTGTTACCTCATTTGTTTTCTACCTGCTTTCTACACACGCTCATCTAAACCAACATGTGTGAATCAAATGATTTCCTAATTTTAATCTCATCTCTCACATTACCATAACATAAAGTTGTCACTGCACTCAGATTCAACTATGACAATAGTTTTGGGGACCTGCATTGCTAGGAGACGGGCTGTCAACTTCGTGGTGTGCTAGTGACTGGAGAATATCAGACTTTATGTCCTACGAACATGGATACAATATGGTATTTTTTTTTTCTCCACAGTGTTAGCTAACAACCGTTAGCAATTTAGGACGTCAGTCAGGCTACAACATTCAACATTTAGGAAGACCCATGCTGATAAGTTTATAGTACACTCACAGGAAGCTAGTTAAGGTTACTGAAAGGAGGAGGTCTAGCTAGCGTTGTTCTCGCATTGCCAGACCTTCCTCCACAGTGCTGCAGAAGAAGGTCTGGCTAGTCCAGCATTCTGGGATGGGAGAGAAACGTGCTCTGGTTTATTGGCATTTCTTTTAACCAATCACAATCTTCTTGGGCGGCGCTAAGCGCCTGACGGAGCCACGGTGCCGCTGCAAAATAGCCTCAAGAAGGAACTTGTTTTGGTGGAACATGTGTACGTTCAAAAGTAGTTTTAGTCGTGCAACAGAAAACTCAGATTGGACAGATAGTCTAGCTAGCTGTCTGGATTTACCCTGCAGAGATCTGAGGAGAAGTTAACCATAGTCCTAGGAAACACAAAGAAAGTGGAATGAGAGGGACATCCAACCGAAAATTAGAGACATCCAGCGGAATTTCAAATGGCACCTGAACAATCCCGGAAATGACACGTTGTCGAAGACGTCGATATAGACTAAGCTAGCGTTAGCTGTCACAACTTTAACCAAATAAGTACACAAGTCAAAAGAAACATCAAGGATACATATATATATATATATATATATATATATATATATATATATATATATATAGGCTATGCTAATTTCCTCAGGTATCAGTTAAACTTTAATATTAGGTATTTCTCTTGTCTTAAATAAATAACAAAAAATAACTATGTAGCCTATTTCTTTACAGTCGTCGTTAATACGACAGCTGTGCATGTCTAGCTTGATTTGTTGGCATGTATGTTTTGGAAGGAAAAATCAAAATCCAATTACATATGGTTTGTATTTCACATTGACTGAGGAAAATGTACGCTATAGGCCTACATATTGTCACTCTGAATGACACCTGTGTTGCTCTTTAGTAAAACATGTAAGGCGCACTCATGAATATAACATACAGTCAGAACCATTTGCCTTCACAGTAAGCAGCTATTTTAAAAACACTTCCTTCATTTGTCATTCCCAATCAATGTCAGTCTCTCATCTCTCTGGTGACACTGATGCGGTGTGTGGGGTCTGAGCAGTGTAATGAACTATATATTAAAGTCCAGTAATTACACACTAGGAAGTGCTCCCTGCATCCCTCAGGATACATCCCCATGCCTTTCTGACGACATGGGAGTTTCCCATTCCTGTACTCTGCCTGCTATTTAAGGTGTTCAGACAAGCTCCCAGAAGCCTTTGCCTCAACTTTGCTTGTGTATTGTTCAAGCAAGGTTGTGGTTCTGCTGAAGGTCTTTGATGAATAACCAGAGCCCCCGAGAGACAATGTCTGGTGCTTTTTACTTCAGTCATCAAAGATTTTGTGACCCAGAACCAGGAGATGAACATTATTATGACTGTTTATTTGTGATACAGGAATGCACAGGGGGGGGGGGGGGGGGGAGAAACAGCAGCCTTTCAAAGAGGAAGACTTTAAACTGAGGTGGCAGGGATCAAACGCGACAGAACCGGAGTAACGATAGGGGGAATAGATTGAGTTTCGTGCAAGAATAATTCAACACTTCTGAAACATTTCACGTCAAACACATGGCCTGGGTAGCTTTCCTCCAGGGGAGAGTTTTATTTCACTGCCCTGTACCTGCGCTCAGAGCTCTGCCATCACAGTTTCCCTACTTCGACCAACGTCACCGCAAGTTCAGTTCACCATTGGGCACCATTAAATGCCTATGTGCACCGCATATGCTTTGTGGGAATACATTTAGGCGTAATGCACTTGATTCAGTGCTGGCAGGAAATCCAGAAAGTCCCAGCTTTTTCCATGCTGTGGACCACAGCTGTGTTGAACCTCACAGACATGACATCATGCGACAGACGGATGCACGTAACAGGCAACCCTCAATGACATTATTTCATCTCAGCCATCACTTTAAGGGTCTTTCACTTTACCTGAGCTTTGGCTGACTTCAACTCAATTACTTGAAATGAAGCTCCTAGCATGAGTAACTGAACACAAGAGGGCTGTGTTTGAAGCATTTCAGACATGTTTGAATAGAGTGGAGTGCTCTTCCACTGTAATGCAGACAAAAGATGAGACTTGCCCTAGGTTACATGATTTCCAAGTTATAGCCTTTGCAAAGTTTTTTTTAGGATATTTTACCGTTAGACAATTATGTCATTTCCATCAGCATTTTCCATGTCTGCTCTCTGATCACAGCCTGATCAGTGTGATGATTCACAACAACTCACTGCTTTTACAAGCACATGAAAGACAACTGCCATTCATATTCCCTTTAACCACTTCGGTACAGTAATTTACCATAGTCCAATATTTAACAACACTAAAACCTATTTCAGGCATGGGTTTATAGACTGTAAAAAAAACTACTGGCTTGTGGACTGAAGCCAAGAGTATGCATTTTGGCCGTCGCCATCTTGTATTTTTTTTTAAAACCAGAAGTGAACATATTTGGACAAAAGGGCAAAGCTGGGGAGGATGCAGGGCTAATAACCATGTTGTTTATGGATTCACTAGCACGTTGCTAAGCTAAGCACTAAAAAGGGAAACTTCACGATTCTGAGGCGACTGCAGAGTTTTTCTGGTGGGGAAACTGTGACCCCCCCCCCAGATAGTGGCACCGTTCATCTGCATGTACAGCAGTGCACAGAGTCGGTTGAAAATCTGTAAACTTTCTTTACCAGCAAACACTAGCGCTAATGCAAGAGACAAAATGCTCATACGGGGCACAAGAAAGTAATGATGATAATGTCATGCAATGATGATAGCAAAGAAGAAGACAAACATATTTTGCTGTAAAAGTCCTAATTAATGACCATTGTGAGCATGAGTGACATGAACATGGGGAACATGAATATCTGTACAAAATGTCCAATAGTTCTTAAGATATTTCAGCCTGGACCAAAGTGGTGGACTGACTGGAAACTCCCCAGAGCCATGCCGCTAGAATGGCTACAAATATAGGTATCAAAAATATTGGAATAGAAATGCTTTTGAAAGGAAGAAAAAAACTTGTGAATTTGGGATTAAGTGGAAATGGTTAAGATCCGATTTTGTAAAACTACTTCAAAGTAATAGCTTTTATTTATGCAGATATTGGAAGATGATGAAATGGAGTACAGTTGGCAATACGTAATCCCACTGGAAAACATTCCAAAGAGAAAAACAGATTGAATGAGTGGGCGAGAGACGAAAATAAAGAGACAGAAAGAATAAACTGACTTTTGGGATTATGTTTTGATGAGTGTAATTATTATCCAAAGCTTTTTTTAAAAAGCAGTTGCATTTATGGCTAATTAGTTTAGTTTTTCCACTGAACATACTTGATAAATATTGTAACGTCCTCTGTGTTTACACTATACTGTAATATGCTTTCAAACTTGGCTGTGTGCTTCTTTTTAAGAGGACATTATTAAATATGTTTGCTTCAGTTTAAAAGGTTGAAACCTGATGATACCATATCCTTTCTTTTCCATATCTATTCCCTTCCTCTCTCTGCTCACTGTGAGTTATAGTCAAACTCAGCAGTCCCCTCATCTCGTCTTCCACCACTAACGTTCCTTTGGAGCATCGCCCTCTCAGCCGTGAAAATCATTCCTGTGTTTAGACACAGCCCTGTGACATGGGCTTTTAGCACTGTGAGACCACTGAAGCGTTATCGACTGTCCAACGTGGTGTCCGAGTTCGCACAGACACAGACACCAACGGCAAAGTTAGAACCCAATTTGTATTCGAAAAGAAACAAAAACTCAACAGAGATTTGTAAAATAAAGCAGTGATTAAACACAAAGCCTTTATGGCAAAATTCTGGAGAGCACATTACGTCTTCATGAGTCCCTGGAGGACAAGGGATGAGGGACGTGTTACAGTGCATTGGCCAATCCGTCACATCATGGGTCATGGTCCAAAATACCTCTTTTGAACACTGATCTCCTGTATGAAACTCCAGAAAGCCTCCAGATGGGAACCAAAAGTGACAAAGTGTTCCTGTTTGAGTAAGCAAGTGTGTGCCTGTGTCTGTGTGAGTCAGTGAGCGTCTCCAGGCTGTACAATAGATAAGAAAGGGCAGCGAGAGGCACGGGGGTATCCATTACTCACTGGATACCTATAGAGAGCAGAAGAGGCAGCACCTGAATCCGGTTTAATGGTGGAAATGGATGCACAGTCTCCCCGCAGAGTAATCCCCTTTATGGCCAACACTCACCTGTGATATATGGAAAGAAGACAGATGCCAGCGAGGTTCGGCAGTGGGACACAGAGGTGATTGGACAGACTCTTCTGGGTGATGCGGAGGCCCAGTACAGCTTTGAACTCATGCCATAGTCCAGGGTCATGCTGGGGGTGATTGAGTGCTGCTGTGCTCCCATAGGAGAGGAAAAGAATAAGAACTTATTTTTAGTGAGCCAACTGGAAGAAGATGATCTTAATGGCCATACTTTAAGCCAAGTTTGTTAGAGTGCACTCGGAATTCAGCTTCCGCTTTAAAAAAAAATTGAAACTGTCACTAACAGTATAGTGTGAAGTTTTATCAGTCAGTGCTTGAAGTAGAGGTAGAATAAAAAAACAACACCAGAATTCTTTTTCCTCTCTGTCTAGCACCTCCCATCAGGTGAGCATGGGCATGCACCAAGGTTATAATCGTTAACGAAAACGAACAAAATAACGAAAACTACGTGGGAAAAAACATTGTCATTAACTAAAATAAAAACAAAAACGAGTCATTACAAAAAAACGATAACTAACTAAAACTGTAATGTCTGTTTGCAAAACTAACTAAAATAAAATAAATGTCCTTAGTTTTCGTCTTTGTCAACGTCTTTCATAGAGCAAATAGCATTATATCTTTCAGAGTTGACATTTCCGACCATAGACCTGTTTTATACAGTCTTTGCCATAGACATACTGTGTATAGTTTCCTACTGGGAACCCAGAAATTCCGACATTCCATGTCAAATTGAACACAACCTAGTCCATGCCCCTCGTCTGGCGTCATGGCTGTACTGTAAATCAGAAGAATGCGGCAGAGTCCTATTTGATTATGACTGTGTCAGATAAAAGCATGTGCCAAGGTGGTAAAATATGTGGACAATTTATTAAAGGGAAAAATCCCACGAATTTTAAAGTACATTTGAGACGCGCACACAAGCTAGGAGGCTAACCTATCTTACCTTAACAAGGTAAAGGAGAACGCAAAGCCCGCCTTCCCCGAAACAGAAGCTAACCCCGGTACAGGGTATGGATGTATAGATACAGGGCCAGGCAGCATGACGGAGACAACAGCAGGACAGAGAACACTACAGGAGGGCTTTCACCAGCGACCCGATAGCTGCTGGTTAGTACATACACAGGAACACCAGAAGCAGGAGGAAGCGTGGGTTAATATATGTGTATTGATACTGGGATGTCTACACAACTATGTGAGTTGATTGACTTCAAAATGTTCACCACTTTACTCAAACCAAAGTTCAAAGCACCTGTTCATGTATGTCTTCTTTAGTCTGTTGGCTGTTTTCCTGGCACATGTCACTTACACATTTTGCACATACTGCCCGCTCGAGACTCTCCGCATCTCGTTTCCTCAAACAGTCTCCTGAATGAATCTCTCCTGCACACCTGCAAATCTGGGTTATCGGCGTCACACAAACACGCCCTATGATGTCATGCGTCAGCACTTTCCCTATCAAAAGGCTACTTAAAAGACCTGTTGTTACTTTGTGTGAGAGGACAGGCTAAAGGCTAACCCCAGCAGACCAGCTTTCCCGACTGTTTTAACAGAAAATGTCCACTCCCTGGACAATAAACTGGACTAATTTTTTTTTAAATACAATTTTGTTCATGTGTGTACTGTATATACATGGATGACAAAGCAATTATCTTATATAATAGTTTACCCATGAATTAGCTGCAGCTCTAAGTCGTTGGCTATGGTGAACAGGCATCTACATTGGCAGAAGAGCCAATAGGAACGCTCTCTATCTGAAATGACCTGTGATTGGACAAAGTCTCCTCTGACGGCTAGATTTACTAAAGCCAACAGCCAAGGAAGTGATGCAGAAGTTTAGTTTTTTTTCACAGACCACTGGAATTACAATATTCTGAAAGATTGTCTAGAATTTTTTGCCCATGACGACAGAAATAAACTGCCTCCCCCAGCTTTAACTTTAAGTATTACATTTATAGTTTCTACATTGAATAAAAGATACTAAGAAATATTTCTGTTCTGATGTTCACAACATAAAGATATAAACAAGACAAAGGATCCTATCCTGCACCCAGCGCAGCGTGACGCAAAGTCCTTCACAAGTGTCTTTGCTAGTTTAAGACCGACGCAGTTGTCAGTTTCCCATCCAGCGCCCATGTTGTTTAAATAGCAAATGCATCTGTGCGCCCATGGGCGTGCTGGTCTTACAGGGAGTTGTGTTCAGGTGAATTCTGGGTGTATTACTATCTTGAGGCAGCGGGAAGTGATCGCGCCATTGACCAACAAAAACCTGGTCTAATAAGGAATGTCAAAATGCTTTTGTTTTTTGAATAATCTACAATTTTTGGCCTTCGGGAGTGTCACACCTTTTCATCTTAATTAACACAGAAATAAATAAAACAGAGCCGCCTGCAAATGTTTACTTCCACGTGTTTTTCAGTGTTTAAGCTTTTCCGATGATATTATCTAATAAAAAAAGTTTAAACAAGTAAGTGTAAAGTCGCTTGCCTTTATACTTTTTATATATTGATAGACTACTGTAGGATTGCAATAAAAGAAACAAAGTTAATATCCAAAGCAACTGGCAAAGGTCCTGCAGGCCGATTCACTGTGTAAAATGAAAGCCCATATTCACAGTCTGCGTTTTGTGTGTGTGTGTGTGTGTGTGTGTGTGTGTGTGTGTGTGTGTGTGTGGTGACACATGAGCCTGTTTAATAATTGATATGTTTATGCCATACCTGCTCAGTATTTGCATCATGAAAAGACTAAAATCTAATATTGAAGTATTGCTCTGAGGATGGGATCATTTTGAGAATAAAACACACACACACACACACACACACACACACACACACACACACACACACACACACACACACAAGCCTAGTTGCTGTTAGCGGTTATGATCTGTCACAGGGCCTCCTCTTTCACACTGGAGCGTAGGGGGAATCAGGGCACAGAGGACTCAACTACCAAGGCTTTGTTATTGCTTTATTGCTTCCTCCCAAAGAAAAGTAGCACAAAGGACTGTAGAGCCACCCCCTCCCCGACCTCCCCTCAGCCCCCCCACAGACCCCCTCCTGCTGAGAAGAACAGGCCTGCGGTGGGCAGGAGGCCTCCTCCTTTTTGAAGGCCGGCCTCTGAATAGTTGGCTGCGGTCATCGTTATCCTCCCAATTAACACTCGTTTGTCTCCAGTGAATTCAATTAGAGACATATTCATGAGTGACCAGCAGGGGAGGCGTGCATGTGGGAGGGCGGGTCACTTCCCTACACCACATCAGAGCACTGAAGGTCAGCTCTTGTTCTGCCAAGACATCTATACATATGCGAGGTAGCCCCTTTTCTCTGTAGAAAAGAACAGAGCAGTGAGGAGCAAAGGATCAGTGTTCATAATTAATATTGATTAAAGAATGGGTGGGGGGGGGTTTGAAATCTTTTGAGCAAAAGCGAAATTTTGAGCGTTAATTTTCTGCATTCTGGTGAATTTTTCTGCAACAATTTATGCCTTTTCTGCATCAATTTCTGGTTCAAATGTCTTTATTTATGTAAAGGAAATTATAATAGGTTTTTGGAGTGGGTTGTACTGGCCAGTTTTGATTATTGGTGGGGTTGTAACCCCCCCACCCTCCCTGTAAATTGTACCTATGTATGAACTGGTTGGCAGTCGACTGTAGTCTTTGCGGTGTGTATACAGTAAGTGCAACTTTTTGGCCAAGAAACAGGCGATGTGTGGCAGCGCCACAGTTGGCCTTCGTCATCACTAGTTCTCTGCTGTGTGTGTCAGCACCTTCACATGCTGATTAAAAGGCATACTGTTTGTGACCATTTAAGTTTAGGGTGTTAGCATGCTAACATTTGATTATTAGAAGCACTGAACACAAAGTAGGGGCTGATGGAAATGTCATTCATTTTACACGTATTTGGTCTTAAACCAAATATTAAAGAACTGATCTAATAATATCACTGTTTGGAAACTAGAGAGATCATCAAAGTCATTAGGATTCATCTTCTGGGGATCATGAATGTCTGTAAAAAATAAATAAATAAAAAAAAGTGTCATGCTGCTAGCCTTGCAAAAAAATTCACTTTTCAGCCAAATTTTGTGATGTAACTGACCGTGGTGTAAGATGACAGCACAGTAGAAAAAGTTCCCCACCGAGTTCAGATTTCAGTCTGGTGTCTCTGCCCTCACTGTCTCTGCCCTCGCTGTCGCTGCATAATGCTGTCCTCGCATGCAACGCAGACAGGATGTGTCAACAGATAAAGCCAAATGAAACACATCTGTCCAGTAGTCTGGATCAGCTTCTCTGCGGTCAGCATGATGTCAGCACGGGGACACGCTGATCGCACTAGCAGCTTCAACTCTAGACCCCCGTCTCCACAGGGAGAAGAAGAGGACATTTCTGAGTGATGAAGCAGAATGAGTGAAGTGCTTATCCTCTGCGTGTCTGACACTGGGGGTCACGGGGAAATCAGATAAGATGTCACTGAGGTTGAGCGTTTTCATTGAGAGGCCTGGGCTGCTGCTGCTCTACATGAACCACGAGATGGGATCCAGTTATGAGTTTTCACTCTCCGTCTCAGCTTGAAACTTCACTTCAGATGGCTAACTTGAATTAAAACACACAGTCAGTCAGCGTCAACTTTTTGTGAGTTTGACCACCAAGACCTCTTCAACCATATTTCTTTGTTTATGTGTGTGACATGCCTTCTGTAAGGTTATGTCTTAATTAACCGACTTTAAAGATGCAATAACTGAGTTTTTGGCCACTTGGGAACAGCAACAAAAAGCTGTGAACACAACACTGACATTGCAAACTTGAACCTATTTACACATCCAGCAGAGCTGGAGCAACATTAGTATTCATTTGGAATTGTATTCTGGTAAATATATTTACCTTTTAGCTTTGTTTTGGTCTCCACCAACTCCTGGGGGAAATATCTGACCAGCTAGTTGCTAACTTTCTTTATCTGCTGTTTGGTGCTCGGCAGGTAACGCACAGTGGGGGGTCTTGAAGCTTTTTTTCTGAAAACAGCTGCCTGCTGCTTAAAAACACACTGATGAGAGCGGTTAGAGTCAACCAAAATAGTAAAATTGCGAGCCAGAAAACCCAAACAATGAGCTAAAAAAAAGCTTTTAAGCTCTGGAGAGTTCAGAGAAACTGCAGAATTCACCGATAATTCTCTGTAGTTTCATTACTACAAGCGACATCTTTCACATAGCCTACACACATTAATTTGAGCCATTGTTAAAATACAAAAATACTGATTATAGCACCTTTAAACTGGATGCCTTTTTTTTTAGCAATCAGGCTGCTGAACAACGGTGTGGTCATACTGCAGGGGTTGCTGGCTGAAGCGTTCCTCTCTGCTCCTTTTCACTTGCATAGAGCCATAGCACCTAACACTGTGTGTGTGTGTGTGTGTGTGTGTGTGTGTGTGTGTGTGTGTGTGTGTGTGTGTGTGTGTGTGTGAATTACGTGTGGTGGTGTGGTGACTGGATCTACCCTGGTGGTTTTCTCTTTCCCAGCCTTCTCTGTAGCTGTTCTTGTGATTATCATGAATTCTTACTCTGTATTTTGATCATATACTGACTCACTGACTGATCCATCGCCAAGTCATTTTTCTCTGGTAACATGGAAAAAATAGAATATTATCTTTGATTTGGTTGAGTCTCGTCGTGATCTCTTTTTTCTTCATATGAGTTGTTGATGTTTGAGGTATTTGAACTAGAGCTGGGCGATATGGAGAAAATCAAATAACACAATATTTTTGACCAAATACATCAATGTCGATATCACTTTACTGTAATGCAGTAATAAAGCCAAGAAAATTGTGATATTACGATATCCAAAATGTAAGACTATATCTAGCCTCATATATCGATGTCGATATAATATATATATATACATTGCCAAGCCCTAACTTGAACTCGAAGCCACATTTTTCTATTCTTCTAATTTCCTATGCGAGTTGTGTGAGTGTTAAAACACAGTGAGCATAAAAGCCCTGCATGGTGTGTTTGGGCTGTTGCCTAATGCCCTCATTCAGACTAAAGGATGAGCGGGTTCACTTAATGTGACACTGAACTAAGTCATCATGCTTCGCAAATTCTGATGGGATGATATACTAGTCTGTGATGTGTGTGCGATCATGTCGTTGTGTGTGTATACTTAACTGTTAAATGTATCCATGCTTAAATGTTAAGCAGCCTTGGCGCACATTCATGTCATTAGCCTTCAGCGTCCCAGTGTGTGTGTGTGTGTGTGTGTGTGAGCTTTGCAGGGCCAGGGCACACAAGCCCCTGCGTCTCCTGAAATCACCTTCATGTGGAGTGACTTTTTGCTTCACCAGCGACAGGGCAACCCCACTCTTCATTTAATAGCTCGTAATTACTTCAGAATAGTTTAACGATTGCACTAAATCCAAGCTGAAGTGTTTAGGCCTCTTGTCTCCAGGATACAGGGCAAGCCTGGCGCTGAAGAGTTTCCCTACTGAATCTAATACAATGGGCTGAATACAGAATTGTGGAAAAAATTGTATTATTTCAATGCAATTCTTTTTTCTTTGCCAAACAAAATAAGGAAGTTTTCCAGAAATGGGATCAGTTTGACTTTCATTTCACTGGTGGCAAAAATGTATCCAAAAAAATGAAATAATTTTGCCCAGTGGAATATAACTGCCCACAGTCAGACAGTTTTAATAGGCTTCATATTACTGCTCTTTTTATGAAAATAAATGTATTTCATTCTAAGAGACAGGCCTCCTGTGATGTGCTTTTCTATCCTATAACCCCTGTATTCTTGTATTTCTCCCATGTAACAAGGCCAGGAGAGTTTTGAAAAAAAAACAAGAAATAAGGAGAGAAACAGCAAAGACAAATTCTTACGATATTATGCAATGTCCCTCTTGATGCTGAACATGCTGTCTCAAACAACCAGATGTGATTCTGCAGACGTAAAAGCAGTAGAGAAAAGGCAATCATGGTGGTGGACTGAAGCATGCGCTCTCTGCCCTTTCTGTGCCCTAATAAGTTTCACTGATGAGTTCATTTATATAAAAAGTATATGAGCTCACTCTATATAGCTGGCGCACATGCAACCCAGTCAAAACACAAGGAAACGGGTCCAAAAACAAAAACAAGCTTGTGCTCTGACCTTTGGGGGTGTTCATGGGATCACACACCATCGCCGCTTTCTAAAGGTCACAAGGTTTTGGGGGTGAAAAAGCCCATCTGGAGGAACCTATGACACATGGGTGCAGAATATCAGGTAACACTTCGGCTGTATTTTTTCCCCAAGTGTCAACTTTGGAAAAGTTAAGCTGTTGTACGTGCGTATGTGTCTGACAGGGTTTCATTTCTAAAGTTCCCAACCGGGACGTCTTTGACTCTAACACTTCACTTTGTAGCTCCACCAGCATCGCACTATAGAAATTCATTTGAAAGGTGGTTTCTGCGGTGTATGGACGTATAATCTGCAACTACCACTGTTTTTTAAAATGTTATATGTCTGTCTTTCTTTTCCTAAATACGTCTTAACTCTGTAAAACAACATGAGCAATATCTTTACTTGTTGTAAATGTTTCTTTTATCCCTGTTGTGACAAATGGCTTTGGTAGCTGTGACAGCGAGCAGCTGAACAGGACACTTTGATTGTATGGAATTAAATGCAAGCAGCTGCGGGGGCTAATAGAGGGATATGCCATTTGGCTTTAATTACAGAAATGTCATGAATGAACCACACCAACACAGTGGAGTTGAAAGAAAAGGGGAAAATAAAAGAGCACATAAGAGAACCTTTGCAGAGCTTGTCTGGTGGAGATTTGTAGGATGTAGGAAAAGATCAGAAATATATGAGTGGAAAGCAGCTCCCTCTTCTCCTGCTGTCTTTGACCCCAAACTGGGATGTTTTATGAAGTTAATGCATTCATTCTTCTCAGTTATATACCTTGCTATGCTTCACTTATGGCTTAAAAACATATATAAGAATTTCTTTTCATAAATCATTTCGCTGAGGGACAGCCCTCTGGTTCACATGGAAGGCTGATCCGTTTTTTTTAAAGTACCGTGGGAAAGAATGTCTGAGACTGTAGGCTTTCTAATCAAGAAATAAAAGCACAAATAAAAATGAAAAGAAAGATTACGAATATAGTGCAGTTGTAACATACTGTAATGTTCTGTTCTGTGTTACGTCAAGATTACCTCTCTCGGAAGAGGTTGACAAAACCTATATAAAGTATATATTTGAACCTGTGAAAATTGAAAATACCTTGGGTATTGATCTACTAGGAAAGGTAAAATCAGGGGACATGCATCTTTTTAACATAGGACATGGATGCATAAATGCATGTCTATCAACCATAGAACGAACTTTAGACATGGAAACATTTACCTTTACAATCAGAGACACATACACAAATGTACCCCAAAAAAAGAATCCGTAAAATAAAATATGTCAATCTTGCCCAAGATTTGCAGTAAGGTACGGGTGAGGGTTTCTTTGGTCTTTGCTGGTTTTGTTGTGTTTCATTTTTATTTTGTTCTGGTCTTAATGTTTTTGATCTGATGGTTGATTGAGTTTTGCGTGTTGCAGCTATTATCTGTTAGCTATCAATTTAATTTTTGCATGTATAAAAATGTGGGAAGATGGGGAAAGAACTATGCAATGAAGTAAAAAAAAAGAAAAGATTAACCCTGCATCAAAAGCTAAAAATCAGAACCCCTTAATTTCCTCGGTGCCAGAGCACAGGACATGTGTGATAGAAAAATCGTATGGGAAAGAAGTAAAAGTTTGGCGTGTGAAGTTAAGCAAGCGGGGTTGTGGAATTACCCTTCAACAGATGCAGTGGATTAGGGTTGGAGCGGGCCACACCCGGCCAGGCACAGACTCATTACACTGTGATTGATTAGTGTGTAATTAGATCGCTCGCTGATCACTGGTTGACAAAAATACGCATCACATCCTGTGTGCTGCGGAACCGACAACAAATCCACACAGTAGCCTGCAATGGAGTAAAAGTCATGTCTCTAAGCTTTCCCTTTCTCAGACATGACATTTACCAAAGCACAGGGGGAATTCCATGTGGTTTTCTGTTGACAGCCGTAAGTGGGCACGGATCACATCACGCTAAACAATGCTGCTCCCTGTTTCAGGATGGTGACGTAGCACCAAGGTAAAAAGCCTGGCAGATAATACATTTGACCGAGCTAAGCTGCAGATAAAAAAAGAGAATCAAGGCTCAAATGTCCAGGTCAGGACACCACGTTGAATGCAATAATTCAGCGATGCTGGAGTGTCAAGTGTAGGCAGCTGCGTCACAGCTGGGCCCTGTTTCCTCTGCAAGAGCTGCGGCTTTGGCAACAACTTCTCCAGAATGGTTATTGTGAGGGGAGGTAGGAGGAAAAGGCTGACCACCCTTCCCAAGCTAAAGCACAGTGCTCTTTTTTTTTAAGATTATTTTTTAGGGCATTTTTCAGCCTTTATTTCCACAGGACAGATGAAGACATGAGAGGGGGAATGACATGCAGCAATGGGCCGCAGGTCAGAGTAGAACCACTATGCGTCGAGGAGTAGACCACTATATATATATATATATATGCACCTGCTCTACCAACTGAGCTAACCTGGCCACACAGTACTCTTTTCTAACTTGGCTTCTTTTTCTTTTGGTATTCATGCGTCCAAGTCGTCCTTTCCACAGTGTATTCACATGCAACTGAGCTGTCGTCAGCGAGGAGCATGCTTTCCTTTCCCTCCGTCACATGTGGCCAGAAGTCAGCCGGTCTGGTCTGAGGGTTCCTGCTGAACCCAGGCGCCAGGTGAGGTCCTGGTGAGTGCCGAAACCCTGGAATGCAACATCATAAATAACAAACTGTTTAAATATGTGTTGGACTAATAAGAGCATGTGACCGAGTGGAGTTTTCCACATTCCTCCGCATAAACTGATTTCGCCATGAACCAGGTCAAGCTTTTATGGCTCAACGTAAAACCACAGTGATGGCATACCGTTTTACTATACAGTATATCATCCATATAAACATCTTCGAAATAAACCTGTGTATGTGGTTTTCATTGGATTCACTGGGTTAAAGTTACAATTTTTTTTTTTTCCATAAGTAGATTAAACTGTCAGCATCCACTCACAGACTCTCAGAGTAACGTTACCCTTATGTTCAAAGTAAGACTCACTTTTTCTTACTTTTAGGTCCCTCCCTTTTATAAATCATAAACCAGTTATTACTGCTGATCTCGTGAATGCACATCCCAGGAAATAGAAACCACTTCACAATGTAGGTGTGTCTGGAAGCTCTTATGAACCACTGTTATGGATTTATTAAGAATAGTTGCAGATTATTACTTCAACAGAAGAAATGCAAAGGTGCAGAAAGTCACATGCATTTTTAAGGTACATCTCTATCGGTGGGGGGGCTGGGGCTTTGTGGCTAAAGTGCAAGTAGATAAAAAAGAAGGGGCAGAAGCCCAGCTCACAGTTTATCATACAGTAGGACCCGCCGTTAATCGTTTCCTCACTCAGCCTCCTGCACTCTCTACTCTTCAACTGAATCATCCCACATGCTTTTTTTCTTGCGTATATTGTGACCATATACCAAACCTGAAGTTTGTAAATCCATCAGTGAAGTATTTTCAAGAGCACGCTTTGTTTTATTGCAGCTACATTTTCTAGAAGGCTCCCCGAGCTAACCTCCTTCTCACTTCCTGTCAACCTCTGCAGCCCCCTCTTTAGGTCAACACACATTCCACGTAACCCGAGGGGGTCCTGCTGCTCACACCAGGACACACCAACACACACTGGGAGTAGGAACTGTAATGTAATTAGTGCATTTCAAATTGTAATCCTTTACACTTCTCATTACTACAAAAAACTGTTCCTCTATAAAATGTTAGGAAAAAATATATCTTAAAGTGCTCATATGCTCATTTTCAGTTTCATAATTGTATTTAGAGGTTGTACCAGAATAGGTTTACGTGGTTTAATTTTCCAAAAACACCATATTTTTGTTGTAAGGTGTGGCTACACCACACATACATTCTGGGATGGAGAAATAAACGGTCTGGGTTGTTTACATTTATTTAATCCAATCACAATCGTCTTGGACGGCGCTAAGCTCCAAACGCAGCGACTTGTTGTGGTGGAACATTTGCACCCCGCAAAAGAAAACGCAACATACAATATTAAATGAAGTTAACTGTTCACACAATACAATAACATGAGATATTTAAATTAGCTGGATACATGGTTATAATACCATACAAGTGTATCGCTGTGTGTACTTCCTTCACAGCAATCACTCCCAAAACGTCCCAGTTAGAGCGTAGATGCCGTAAACATATTCTTTGTAAATCTTTACAATTATTCCCCGAAAGAACCAAGCAGGCCTGCCTTGTTTCACGATCCCAATTTTTCTTCCCAACTTTTTTTCAGCCATTTCCAGCGTGTAGCTCGCTAGCTCAAAGTTTGTTGTTGTTTCCTGATGAGAACGGAGTTTGAGAACGGCAACACACAGAGAGCGGAAGTGCCAATAAGCCCATTGGGTTTTCTGCCTCTCCCTGCACTGTACATTATGTGATTTTTGTTTTATTTGTCAATTTACATTGTGCTAAATAAAAAAAAACTCAAAACTAAACTTACTAAAAAAGTAATCACTTTGTGGTGTTACAGCCCAACACATCTTCCAAAGCTGCTATACACCATAGACTGTTAGTCTATGCTTTACACACAGTCAGAGCACATACGAAAGTAAGAAACACACTTAAAGTGTCCATATTATGCTAATTTTCAGGTTCATAATTGTATTTAGAGGTTGTACGGGGATAGGTTTACATGGTTTAATTTTCAAAAAACACCATCTTTTTGTTGTACTGCACACTGCTGCAGCTCCTCTTTTCACCCTGTGTTCAGGTCTCTGTTTTAGCTACAGAGTGAGGCATCTCACTTCTGTACCATCTTTGTTGCGAGTCGCACATGCTCAGTAGCTAGGTAAGGATCACATCAGATAGCTAGCTGTTTCTCTAACTTCAGTTAGTACAAGGCAGGATTAGCCAGGAGACTTCTTCTAAATGACGGCGCACTTCCAACTTTCATGGAATACCTGCAGAACAGGGACATGTAAGTCCTTTTCTAGATTATGGTGAACTCGTGTGTGTTGTAGCAGTGTTTTGCCATTGAGAACGAGGGGGCTAACCACTAGCATGCTAGCGCTAGCATGCTTGTTTTGACTATTGACGTAGAAAGCCGTGCAGATTTTGAACAGCTCACCTGGAGACTGAAGGCAGGTTATATACAGAAACCCATTATTTCACTCAACAGCATGGATGTTTTTTTTTCCAAGTTTGTATGCGTGTGGAAGCACCAGAGACACAAAATAACATCCCAAATCACAAAGTGTTTTTTTCATAATATGGGCACTTTAAATACACCCAGTGGACAGTCAGCACATATACAGTCAGTCAAGCACACAACAGCAGTAATCCAACAAAGATTCCCTAATTCCAGCCTGTTTCGAAGCCAAGAGTCAACAGCTACGTAACTGTGAACATCTTTTGCCATGCGGCCTATGAATAAAGATGAAAAAAGAGAGGGGGAGATAAATCTACTGTATGTGCCTCACCCTGCACATGTCCCACAAGAAATACGATACTCGCAAATCTTTGAGCGAAACAATGTGACACACGACTTTAATATCCACTCAGTGACAGCGCACGCGAGCCTCGGCCGAGAGCCTCGCAGAGCTGCAAGCCCCCTGCACACTTTGCACACTGAAACCTTTAACAGCTATTCTTGTCTCCAGCAGCGTGTAATTAAGTTCCTGTCGTTCTCCACTCTTAAACATTGCTTAACATAAACGGAGGCCTGGCCCGTTAATTAGTTCCAGTGTGCGATCACGAGCCGCTGCTCTCAGACGCTGACATGAACCTGCTCCCTCTCTATGTAGAGCATGGCGGCGGAGAGAAGAGGGCCATAAACGAAAGTGGAACATCAATCGTGAGGATGCGACGGAAAGGGAGTCCATGTCACATTAATGAAGAGAGCGTTGTATCGCTGCTCCTGACTGTGGATGATGGACTATGGAAGAATTAAGGGAGGAAACTTTATTCTTTTCTCTTTTGTTTTAAAGTGTTTTTACTGTATGGATTTCATGTATTGCTTATTGCTTTTCAACGCTGTAAGCAAGCAACAAAACATTTCTGTTAGCTCCTTTTAATTGATCATGTTCTACAATGAAAAATAAACGTCACATAATCTAATTTATCAAAAAGGGTTCCAAACTACAATCTATTGTTTTAACTAGTCAAAATGTTATTTTAAGTGCTACTGTATGATTAAATAATGGATAAAGGTTATCTGTTCTCTTTTTGCATGTACGGATGCTGGGAGGTGGCTATATGCTGTGTTGTTTCCATATTTGACATGAATCATATGTGACAAATCCGTGATGGGATGTATGGTACAGGTGGAAAGATGAAGTTCCCCGGCTTTCATCTTCAGATGCAATTACTGCGCTATGGATGGCCAGCGCTGATTAATGCAGCCCGGTGATATAGGGCGCCGCAAAATGGAAGGGCATATTTATGAAGTCCTTTAATCTCCCTTGACAACAGCCTCATGTGAGCCAACAGGCTCATCTCCGATGGCCACATTAGGCCAACTGTTCTCTCCGCGCGTGAATTACTGCTGTCACCTGTCGGCGATTTCACAGGACAGCGCCTCATTTGAGGTCAATTCCTGTCTTTCCCAGCAGATCAGCGGGTCCAGCAGAGAGGCAAGCCGATAAAGTTTGGGATTTTGAGGAGTGAGGATTAGAGAGATCAAAAGGCAATGGCGCTAATCCCTCCCCGTTATTAAAGATGATCGCGCTATAAATGACAACACATGCAAAACTTCTCCCATCTCCAAACTCTTGGTAGCATATGTAAGTACTTAGCGGAACCAGGCTCAAGGGATGCGTCCGCCTCCAAGCTGGATTAACCAGTAGAGATGGGATGTTGATCCTATAGTTACTCTCTCTGTTCCCTTAGTTTCTTTTTCTCTCTTTCTCTGTGAGGAAGTGCATGACTGCGTGTGGGATGGAGACAGGAATGCAGCAGAAGCAGCAGCAGCAGCAGCAAGGTTGTGGGAGCTCCTGTCTCTGCACTGTACACTGCAATTATCTCCAGAAGCTCAGGAAGCTAATTGGAAGAGATGTGGGATAAATCCCAGCCTGGGGGAATTGTGCTAATTTTCCACTTTCAACTGACCTAATAAGAGGGCCATCCACTGCCACTGGAATGATTGTATACTGGAAGAGAGAGAGAGAGAGAGAGAGAGAGAGAGAGAGAGAGAGAGAGAGAGAGAGAGAGAGAGAGAGAGAGAGAGAGAGAAAGCAATGCCATCCTCATTCTGTGTTAACATGCATACTTAATGGCCCTCCCACACTGGGATCTAACTGCACAGCGCAGATTACATTACATCTTCTGCGTTTTGGTGCCTTCGTTCTCTTATACAAGCATTCTGGTAATTATCCATGTGCACGAGTGTGATATTTCTGGGAATTGAGCCCAGTACCTCTCCAGCTGACACTGCCCTCATATTACTTTGTCCAATGAACATCCCAAACAGCACGGACACTCGCTTCACGAATTCCTCCTGAGCAGTGAAGTGTGTACAACCACAGTCAGGGCTCCTCTGTGCATATGACAAATCTAATCCTCCTCCTTGGAATTTCTAACAGGGAAGTTAGCCACATTAACCCCCTTTTGTCTCCACTGTGTGCCAGACCTGCAGCTTGAACTTGGTTCCAGGGTTCCTGGTAGCTTCTACGGCGTTGGGTTAAGCCTGTGCAAAAGTCGTCCAAGAATTCAAGTCCATATAATGGCAAGTTTGTAGACCACAATGTGTCACCGGAAATGAAAAAAGAAATGACCTTTGTTTGATGGACAAATAAAACAATAATAATAATAGCGTGGAGAAAGACTTCCAATGTAAACTGACAATCATACAGTAAATACATACGACGAGACAAGAATGCACTGCCTGGATCATTGATTGGAACATTTGCTTATAAAAATCTTCTTCCTGATTAGGGTTGGGTACCAAAATCCGGTGCTAATATGGCACCAGTGCCATAACAACTGGTATCTACCAGACTGAATAGCACGCATGTGACGCTAGTTATATATGTCAATGGTTAACACTATACTCGAGAGCAGGTAATGTTAGCCTACCATTGGCTAGTAGCTGGATTAAACACGGTTAAAATGCTGACAGCTAACGCTAAACGGTGTAAAGTGTGACTGTGTTTTACTGTAGAGGATTCAACACCGGGATGGAACAATCTGCAGCTGCTGTTGTCAGAAAAACACAGACGTTCAATGAAACTGATTGGCATGGGGTACTTTCCATAAAATCATCTCTCTATCATCTCTTTATCAGGATGCATAGTATCCAGAATAATATGCATCCTGATAAAGTTCCCTTGGCCTTTGAAATTAAAATAGCCCCACATCATCACATACCCTTCACCATACCTAGAGATTGGCATGGTTTTATGTCGGTTAGCCTAATAGCTGGTTTGATTTGCATTGAGAGATGATTTTATGGAAAGTACCCCACTCTAGGTATGGTGAAGGGTATGTGATGATGTGTGGGCTATTTTAATTCCAAAGGCCAAGGGAACTGTATCAGGATGCATAGTATCCTGGATCCATGAAATAACTGGCCTTTAAAAATAAATATCTGCCTGCCTCTATGGGAATTTAACATAGGGGTGTACTCACTTATGCCAACTGTATTTTAAGGAAGAACATTTATTTATTCATGATACATTATTTATTTGAAAATTGGTGTCCTTAAAGGTTGGATTTCTTTTAATTAAGGCATTAAGATCAATTTCCAAAAGATGATTTTTATATTCCTCTTTTTAGTCAAATTTAGCATGGGTGTACTCATTTATGCTGAGCACTGTATATACACATATATATATATATATATATATAGTATATATATATATATATATATATATATATATATATATATATATATATATATATATATATATGTGATAATGCACACACAATCCAAAGCCAAACGTATGTGTAATCAATAAACTGCTGTTACATGCACCACTTGTTAGTGGTTGTCTGGCAGACTGTTGTTGTCCCCAGTATGAAACTGGGGAGGAGCCATTGATCAGTAATGTCCATTCAAACAGACATGGCCACAAACTATCCAGCAGGCTTATTCATCCTTTCCATTATTTGATTGCAGTTGCACCAGATGTTCGTCGCAGAATCTGAGCCTTGGGTAAAGTCACTTCAGAGTAATGTATTACCAAATCAGACCCAATCGAACAGCACAGCATGTAGAACTTTTTTTTAAAAGAGGAAAACACTGTCAACAGCTACTAAACAACTTGCTACATCAACCTTATGAGCAGTATGGACTCAGGTGTGAGGAGAGATGAGATTATGAGATTAGAGAGTTGCCACAATTGTCAGACTATTGCCACTGTGGGCGGCACGGTTGCTTAGTGGTTAGCACTGGCGCCTCACAGCAAGTAGGCACTGCAGAGTTCGATCACCGGTCCAGGCACAGTCTTTCTGTGTGGAGTTTGCATGTTCTCCCCGTGTTTGCCTGGGTTTTCTCCGGGTGCTCCAGTAATAAAAACATGCATGCTAGGTAACTAGGACTACAGTTGAAAATGAGCCAGCTGGCTAACATTAGCACATTTACAGAAATGTTGATTAATGTGCATTGTCCTCATCAATAAATACATCTTAAATCTGACAAATTCAAAGAATAGCAAGAGACTTGATTGTTTATGACCACATTACGAACCAGCTATGTGACTGCAGTGTAATCCACTAAACTAGTTACTGAAAACATAGAAAGGACTTTGCAGACAAAGTGAAAAAATGAATGTACACATACAGTAAGATGGTGCAACTCTCTTGACCCATAAAGGAACAGCTGACAAGCCCTCCTCCCCACTTGAACCTTAATTCCACCACTGTAACCTGAACATGTGATTGTAGTTGAAGGGTCTGACATGGCTTTGGATGGCTCAGATCATGGGATGTGCTGCATGTTAGCAGGGAGAAGCTTTGAAGTTCGAAATGTGTCAGATTATATATTGTAGCAGTGCTGTCAAAATCAAAAGTTTTGATAGTTGAAAGCTTCACTAACATTAATGATGCTTTGCGTAAAGGTTAGACCAGGGGTCAGCAACCTCAGCCACGCGGTAGCTCAGCCAATGGAGTTTTTTCCAATCTGCATGCCAAATGACCTATTTCACAGCCATTGGCAGTAGCAAGACCTGTTATTTACAGTAGTTTGATTGACTTTTTTCCCATCCGCATTCCCAGAAGATCCGCCCTACCCTGCTTCTGATTGGCTAGTACTCTTTGCCTTCTTCATAGAATGCGGCGTGGAGGAAAACACAGCCTGAGCAGGCTTAGTAGATGATGGCAGGCTTAATGCTGAAATAGCACACTGATTAAAAAGAACATTTTGAAATGGCACTTCATAATGAAAAGATTGCCGAACCCTGGGTTAGACTGTCTGACATGTCGTCTCATTGCACAGTGGGCTCCTCTTCACTGTGTCTCTCAGTGTTTCCACTGACTTCTTTAACACTTTGGAGCGGAATTATAATCAAAAGAAACAAGAGACCCCAGAAACACCCTCCAACAGATGCAAGCAATGGCACGCAAAAGTCTTTCTAGAGGCCAGTTCATAATGCCTTTTAATGGTCTTGTTTAACAAGCAAGGGAAGTGGTTTTCCCCCATTACACACAAACCCCGAAATCTTGCCTAGCCAAGGACAGGGATATCCCAGAGTTCAGTGGGAGCAGCATCAATCTTCTTGTCCCCAAAGACATGTGCTTATTCAATAGAGAAGGATCAACCGAGATCTGGACCCTGTCAGAACTCACTAAACACGCATCACAGAGCCTTTGCTTTGCTGGTTCAGCCAAACCACTCGCACTAAACTGAAACACCACCAGAACAATCTACTGTAATTGATGTTTTCTCGAGAGCAGTCTCAACACTGCTGAATAAATTCAACGAATCATCTGCATGCTGTCTGGATTACTGCAAAGAAACTTCAAACACTTGGATGGCATTATTCCCAAAATGTCATCTCATTTTGTTCCACAGTGTGACAGCAACATTTCACACTGTAATAGACTTGAAGCAGTAACAAAAATGTCACAGTTCTAAAAACATTTTTAAAAGATGTAATCATATCATTTTTAGAGTGCAGTGTTGCATTGAGTAAATCCTAGCTACAACTGTACAAAAGCCTCCACTAAACAAACCCCAAACATTTTCTGAAACATTCACAAATTCTTTAAAATTCCAGTGCATGCTTCATAATAGCGTACTAGTTCAGCAAATAATCCCAACTGAACTCAATGTCCATTTACTGGCTTTTTTAGGCTACTTATTCTAGGATCAAAAATTAATGTGGCTTAATTTTATTTTTACTGTCCTTGCATGTCATCAGTTCCATCTCCATGACAACTGAGCCATCAGCTGATAAAGGCCATGGCTGCATCCGAAATCACCTACTATGCATTACCTGTAAAATACTGAATATGTGTCGTTCAACATACTTTTGTCAATAAACAGTAGTATGTATCTTTTTGGACGCACTGAGCTGTAATTACCACGTCACTTCCTGAGCGTCTCCTTGGTAACTATGGTAACCTGTGCCAACCTCACCGTCTGATAATGTTTAAATAACTGGAAAGGTAAGCAACTAGTTCAGGTGACAAAATCACAGAATTTTTTATATGTAGAAGTGTTATTCACGTTCTAGAGCTACCTTGGTCACTGTCCGTTTGACTGTTATGAACTATATTATTACCATATTGCATGTTTGTATGGAATATTAGGCACAACCCCTGTCATACAGTATGGTTGAAAGCTCTGGAAAAAGCTAATAAGTGGACCTTGAGTTGTTTTGTCAAACTACATCAAAGTTTCACAGAGTTTAATTTTTATCGTGCAGTTTGCAACACACGCACACGCACACACTCCGTCGGACTATGGGTACATCAAATCATGTCTGGTTGTCAGCAGACGGCATGATTTGGCTCTCAGAGGATCAGGTAGGGACATATTTGACTGTACCTCCACTTCAAAGATGGTGTTATTACTTCACTACTGTTAGAATGGAACACATAGCCTCCTAAATTCCCCTGCTTCACACTAATCCTTCCTCTGCAGTGTTGAAAATCTGAATTGACTCACAGTATGAGAAATGAAGTGGCATACAGTAACTCAATTGTCCAAGCCCCAACTACATTCACAGAGATATTGTAGGATACAGTGGCTTGGAATGAATCTTTTTGTAATAACATCAGGGTAAGACATGGTTTTTAATCTTAAACCAAGACAGGTAAGTATTTCAGTCTTCAAATACTGCAAATACTTCAGCTGATATGTTGTTATACCATTTAGACAGGCAGGTGGGGCTGACAGCACACTCTACGCTTTGATGCTGACTGGCATTTATGAGTAGAGTTCATACATGAAATGATGTCAGGACACATCCTCCTGTTCATGTAGTCAGGTCTGCCTTCACTACACACCAGGAGGACATTAAATGTCTGAGGAAAAATGGCCAAAAGGGGCCTAACCTTGCCCTGGGTCATGGTATTTACACTTCAAGTCTGCATTAGGTAAATGTACACGGAAAATTAGGGTAAATTATGTTTCTTTAAGCAACCAAAAAAAAAGATTTTTTTCATTTCCCTTAAAGCGACTATCACTGATTTATTTATTTTTTATTTTTCAATGGATCAACTATGAGTAGGCCCTATGTGAAAGGGGGCACTTGTGGTGATGAACGTATAGAATTATCACTCTGCAGTTCCCCTCAGCTCTACGGCTTAGCTTGAAAACTGGAAACAGGGAAACATCCAGCCTGCTTCTGCACAAACGTAACAAAATCTGCCTACCAGCAGCTTAAATCTCACTAATTAATCCTGTCTGTTTGGTTGATTTTATTACCTTTGAACAGAGTAAGGCTATGTTTCCTGTTTCGCGTCTTTATGCTAAGCTAACTGGCTGTTGGCTGTAACTGGAGCTACAGTATAGTATAGTATAGTATAGTAGTATATCAGTCTTCTCATCTAACTCAAGTAAGCGCATTTCCCAAAATACCAAACTATTGCTTTAAAGTCTAATAATTGACATAAAATGGCAACGTTGTTTTTGAGTAGAGGAAATCAGCAGCAGGCTGCTCTGTTGTTTTGGAGTCAGTGAAGAGAGCGAGCAATGCAGTGGAACCAAACCCAATGTTTAATGCTTTGTCCTGAACTTAAACGTCCTGGATCAGCATCACTGAACAAAATAACTTGAAAGCCAAGGGCTCACACTGCTCATAATCAGTGTGAGATTTTATAAACTCGCTATATGCTTCCGATCTGTAATATCCGCTCTGCTCCAAGGAAGCAGAGAGGGAAGGAAACATTAAAGCAACCCCCTGAGGTTTTCTATAAGGCAAAGAGACACTCTGGACATTATTGCATCATTTTGCTTCTCCAGAGAAACTACTTAAATGTCTTCTAAAAGTAGCCTCACCCTTTCCACCTTTATATTCCCATTTGAATATAAATTAAAAAATGTTTTTACTATTTCTGTATTGCTATTTTATTTATCTGTGCCATTTTTATCAGGATATTGGCAATTACAGCACCAGTGTGCCCTGCCTGACCATTAAAGTGCTTAAACATGTTGTGGATTTCCTGCATGCACAGGGTTTTTTTCTGTCCTCACGTTGAATGGTAGAACTGTATGAAACTGAACATGCAATACTTGTCACATTTCATTGAGTGTAATGGATCCAGAGGATAAAATTCTGCTTAGCACCGAGAATGTTTTCAAGAAAACACTATTCTTCCATTACACCTGTGCGTTTCACATTTCACACGTAACAGCTCTCTTCTCTCTCTTCCTCTCTTCCCGTCTCTTCCCTCTATCTGTCATGTTAACGATCCTCCCATTTGGGGTTCCTGATATCCCGGCTCCTCTCAAAGGATCCTGCTTGGCAGAAATAGAGTTTGGAGCAGCAGAGCTGTTTCCTCATTGATTTTGGATCTGACCTTCCTGTAACCTCGCGTAAAACAATCGCCTGTGTGCCCAAAGTCCCCCTCGCAGCAACCGGCTGACTGCAGAGACAGTCAAACACAGAAACAGGCAAAGAAAAGGCAACTTTATCACACTTCCCTCCTGACAGCAGTGAAAAGACAAAGTAGACAATAGGGTCACACAACCTGAGAATACGAAGGGCTGCTCCGTCCCAGAGCTGGTGGATCCCTTCGAACTGTCAGCCTTAAAAAACAAAAGGGGGAATTCATACAGCACAAGTTAAAAAGTTGAGGTTTTCTTCACTACGTGGAGTCAAAGATGTCCTTTATTCTCAAAGGAAAATAGATAAATTAAGCAGAGGGTAAAGAGGTGAGCCAGGAATACCCAGCTGTGAATTGGCCTGAAAAGCGTGACTGTGCCAAACCAAAGGGTCATTACTCTGTGATTAAATACTGTATGTGCTAGAAGTCAAATCTGGAGGGGATGGGGTTGAATAGAACTGTAGTTTAGCTGTATTTGCAGCAATGCAGTGTGACCAGTGATTTCCCTTCTTCTACTTGAACCATACACTTCACAAGTCCTTTTCTTCATGAAAAGACGCGTGATAAATAAAGGTGTTTGCCCACCTTTTCCATTTTGCAGCGTGCAAACTCGGCTCACTTTCACACATCTGTTTCTACGCTGTCTTGTTATCACGGTCCAAGGACCATGGTAGGGAGCTCGCTGCATAATAGAGATCATAGTGATGGATGGGCTGGAGTTTGGAGAGACCTCTGGAAAGAACTTGGGATCCTGCTTATGAAGTCTGACAGGAATCCAAAAAAAGTCCTGGAGGGAGACAAGAAAGGTGAAAACCTCAGCCTGAAAGGGTTTAATCAGAAAAGAACTAACTAGTCATTTTCTCACTTTTTAGGGATAAAATGCTATATTCTGTTATCCACAGCGTATAATGTGATAGTCACTAAGCTGACAGCAAACTGCACTACGACAAATGTTAAAACTGCATTTTTGTTTCTGTGTACACTTGGGTGTGTCTCAATAAATTTTACGTAATTCTTTTTAGGACACAGCTTTCCTTTTAAAGCACTCCTAAACTTAACTTTACAATCCTGTTGCTGAGGTGAGACATTTTTTCCTCCTCAGACTTCTTTTCTCTGTGTACACTTTGAGGCAAGTGTGTGTGTGTGTGTGTGTGTGTGTGTGTGTGTGTGTGTGTGTGTGTGTGTGTGTGTGTGTGTGTGTGTGTGTGTGTGTGTGTGTGTCTGACATTCCTCTGGGCTCACTATTGTTGCAGTTTGTGGTTGTATGAACAACAGCGGGACAATGACTAATGCAGCTGTTCAGACTGTGTCAGTGGTAAAATAGCAGACGAGGTCAGCTACTTGTTACCAACAGAGATATGTCATTACAGTTATTAATGGTGAGTGTCATGTGTTTACCTACCTAGCCAAAGATTGTGTTATCAAAAGCATCTATTCTATTTACTCTGAAGAAAATGCAATGTAACATGTCAGTCTATTTCTGTATCTGTACACTGCAGGAAAAAAAAAAGAATAAACATTTGCTGTGGTAAAAAGTTTTAAAAATGCAAGGACAAGTGCTGCATACACATTTTCCTTTAAAGAGTATTTTGACTGGTTTCCAACAAGTTGCCTCATTTCTGAATACTGAAAATGTTATAATAATTCAGCTATCATGACATTGTGTCATATGTTTTTCTACCGCTCTGCTGCATGTTCATCCTGGATTGTCTGTAAATGGGAAACCTGTCTATGCAACTCACTACAACAAATCACAAGCTACAGCCTTTAAAAATCTCCACAAATGAACAAAAAGGTCCACAAAGGTACTATTTATTGCATGGATATTGTCGTGGAATGCATTACATTTTACAGGTCTTTTCTATTGTATTTGACGACTGCAGATCCCCGAGAGTCTACAGAGAAGTTAATTTACATTGTAGTAGGGCCATAGACCGATCTAAAATAGCTACATCCTATAGCTGAGGTTCACATTTATTGCTTCTCTTCATCCACCCCAGTGTAATTCCTCCTTTTGTATGGTGCCTCGCTAAGGCTGTCAAAGGTCTGTAATGAGAAGTATTAGCCTCCTCACTGCTTGTTAATTGCTTTTCTTTGTCAAAAATGAAGAGACGGGAAATCGCTCACTCTGCACATTTTAGATAGCATCACCGCCTTTTGCCCGTTTTCTCCATCCGGTTTGCTGCACATGCAGTATATTGCCAGTTTCTCTGAAAGGACACCAGTCTGTGACTATGAGACAGTGAGCAACCATCAAGCATTAATAATGTGGTAGACCACAAACAACTAAACATATCCAGGGCCTGTCGTGGAGTTGGTAAGCTGAGGTGAGGGTTGGGAGTGGATCTATAAACAAGACATTCCAATGCTTTATCAAGGGCGGCCACTCGGCTGTAATGAGTGCGGAGGGAGTGGAGGGACCTTGATGCCCTTACCCGTTGCATTGCATGTGAAAGTTTGTCTCCAGCGTTACATAATGACAGCTCTAGGGTTAATGGTGTCATGGGTGTTAATACTATTAGTCCTAACTCAAAGAGTCATTAGGGACAGTAAATCTATTAACAGTGTGTTGATAGAATCTGAATCAGAATCAGCTTTATTGGCCGGGTTTGCGTAAACAAACAAGGAATTTAACTCTGGTTAATCTTTGCTCTCAAAGTACAACACTCACTTATAAACATATAAAAACAGAAAGGACAGTAACAAATATAAAAATACTGTTAAGTATGCAGCATAATACAATAGAATTTACAAATTTATAAAAAATATACAATAACATTTGAAGAGAGGGAAAGAATAGTGCAATATGAGTATAGTCTGAGATTTAAGATTTAAATATAAATATAGTGCAAGGCAGTTAGATGTTTGTTAGTAGGTCAAACTTGTCATTCCAGTTTCTGCTTTGTTTTCCAACTTTTGCTACCAGCTCCAATCGACGCCATGGCCGAGTGCTCTGTGGACTAGTTGACTCAAATGCCTTTATGACTGCTGCTATGCTAAGTCTTTTTTGTGGTAAGTTTAAAGCATAACATCTGAAGTGTATATCAGTTAAATATTTGCATATATTTAACAGAAATTAAATTTTCATTTTCATTTGAGAAAAAAATCAGAAACCAAATTATATTTTTGCATTAATTTGACGAAATGCCGTTAGCTATCAGTTAGTCTCGCTTTGCCAGACCCTCCTCCAAAGTGCGCTGAAGGCGAGTCTGGCTACTCCACATAGCATTCGGGGATGGGAGGAAAACGTGCTCTGGTTTAATGGCATTTCTTTAAACCAATCAGAATCGTCATGGGCGGCGCTAAGCTTTGCCCAGAGCCGCTGTAAAATAGTTGTGCGAGAGAAAACTCCGATTGGACAGATAGTCTAGCTAGCTGTCTGGATTTACCCTGCAGAGATCTGAGGAGCAGTTAACCATCCACCGGATTTAAAATCCCAACACAAAGAAGGTGGAAGGAAACGGAAAATACATGCGTCCGGCGGAATTTCCTGCAGCACCGGAGCGATCCCTGAAGTGGAACGTCAAGAATATAGACTAGCTATCAGTCTATCAGTAATGCCAGCGTCTTAACCACACCCCTTCGTTGTTACCAATTTCAACATCTTAGTTTAGAGTGTTAACATGCTAACATTTGCTAATTAGCACTAAACACAGCAATTATTATTATTATTATTATACAGTTCATCCTAAGGGGAAGGTGAATGTCTGTACAAAATGTCATAGCAATGCATCCACTAGTTGTTGAGATATTTTAGTCTGGACCAAAGTATAGTGGAGCGACAGACTGACATTGTCATCTTTTTAACCACTGCTTTTAAATATATATCAAACCCAAAACAAGGAGCATATTCTGAATGTTCTGAATATTGTGAGCACCTACTTGCCCTTTGTAATGATAAGAATGCGCTCACATGACATTTGTTACATAAAAAGTTAATAAAAGAAGGTATCAGGTGAATCATTCAAGTCATAAAGTTAATAGTAGCATTTTGTTGGGTCTTAATATCTCATGTGTTCAAGTTCATTTTTAGCTTCATTTACTTTTTTTATCTAATCTCTCCTGGGACTTGGAACCATGTTTAGCACTCAGGTGTTTCTGGGTAGAAGTAGATAACAGATGCTGGCTGAAGCCAAGCTCCTGCTCATGCAACCCATGCGTGTCATTGGCTGAAAGTAGTTTGCTGTAAATCACTGATTAAAGGAATACACTGTAGTGATTGTATTTATTGCTGCACTGTGTTGTAACATCTGCTTTTATGGAGGCCACCCGCATGAGAGCGTATACACACATGCATACTTACAAGAGGCATAACCGCAGAAGGCAAAGTTTGCCAGGCTTTATTTACAAAAGTGTGTTCTGTAGAGTTTTAGCAGTCAAGCAAATAAACCTCAATTTGCAAACTGGTTCTCCCTGTCTTATGAATGAAACTGTGCAGAAAGTGCCAGCTTTTATATAGGAACTCTTTAAGGACCAGTTGCACTCATAATCAAGGGCTCCAGAAGAGGATTGTGCAACAGATTAGAGATGATTCGGTAATAAGACTCCGATATCCACAGGTCAAAACCCCTGAGTTCTGCTCCACATAACAACGGGCCCCTTTACTCCTCTAGAATCACTAACAAATCTTTATAATACTTGCATTGGAAATAATATTGTAGAAATGCTAAATTGAGAAAATGCTAATATAAAAACCTCCTTACTCATCTTTCTCATCCTTTGCCATCAACATTACATTTCAATCCGTTTCATTCAGCCATCTTCTCTTTCCCTTTGTTTCTCCAAACTGATCAATCCACCCTCTTCCTGCCACCCATTCTTTTTCCACCCCTCCTTCAACGCTATCTGTTTTTTCCTCTTTTCTTACTTGCCACCCCCTTCACTTTTCCCGGTCCACTCCCTGTCTTCTTTTCCATGTTCTCCATCTCTTCTCTGCCTCTCTCCAAAATCTTTTCCACTGCAGCCAAATCACCCTAACACTAATGAGGGTTTTAATCATTTATATGGAGGAAGAGAGGGCTCACATCCAGCGGCACAAGATACTGTGTCTGCAGAAAGAAGAGAGAGAGAGACGGAAAGATAGAAACACGCCAGAAGCCTTGACACTCACCTACAAAGGGAGCAAAATCCCCAGTAAGTTGTGTATTTTTCCACTTATCTGAACCAAATACAACCTTTAGTTAACAGGACCCTAGCATAAAATTCCCTCGGCCCCCTTAGCTTAACAAAGTGGCTTGCCAAATGAGATGACCTGAGGGCATGATGGCAGATAACAGTTAAATGAACAGATGTCTGAGTCAAAGCGCAGCACAGTGCTCCCACCCAGTTTGGCCTATAGCTGGGCCTGGCCTGCAGTATTTACACAGGATAACGTGTGTGTGTGTGTGTGTGTGTGTGTGTGTGTGTGTGTGTGTGTGTGCGTGTGTGCGTGCGTGCGTGCGTGTGTGCGTGCGTGCGTGCGTGCGTGGCTCTGGTCCATGGAGAACTTCCAGGCCCAGACGCCATAGATCCAGAGCCAGAGTGGGTCTAGTGGCCCCTGGGCTCTAGTAAAATTAAAAGTAGTTGGAATGTGGATGCTTTGCCGAGTGAAAGAGCTGCGTCTATGTAGCAGCTCAGCTGGGACCGAGCTGGCGGGGAACACCTGTCTCTAGACTGGACTGGCCCACAATCTCTGAGCCTACATTGTAAACAAGATTTTCTGCGTGCAATTGTGTGTACATGCTTACAAATAGATAATCAGCAGGAAAGTAACATCTGTTCAGGCTAATAAAATCTTCTCTTGTCGCTGATATCTGGCTCATTTTGGAATGTAGGATTAAGTTAGTCAATTGTTTTTCTGTGTGACGGATGTGTCGTTGTCAATGCGCTGACCTTTCAACAGTGGTGGAAGGTGACTAAGTACATTTAACTACTTGTACTGTACTTAGGTATTTCAATTTTGAACTACTTTATACTTCTACTCATTACATTTCAGAAGGGAAAACATTTTTTTTTTTGACAAATATAGTACACAAAACATGAGAATTAAAAAAAACTTTAATGCATTGTTATTGAAACTACTCAATATCCAAAACTAGCAATAATCTTAACCAGCTGCAATATTTCCCTTAAATTAGCCAGGTGACCAGAAACATGACCCCAAACAAATGCTCATGCTAAGTGATAATATGTTAATGTTGTGTCTACCACTTTCTGCACTGCCCCCAGGTGGCCAAACAAATGAATGAATGCAGGTTTAAGTAACATTGTGAATGCAGGACTTTTACATTGTGGTATCACTACTTTCACTTAAAGGATCTAATATTTCTTCCATCACTTTCTATTACAATTCACTATATTAGTTATAGCAATATATGAGCAGAACTTGTACATTGATAATCCCGGAAGCTGTGTAGACCTAACTTTATTGGCTACAATAGAATTGACACATTTTTCCACTGCTGTTGCTCTTGCCCCTCAGCAATTAGTATTGATTGCTGCATTTCTGTTTTTTACTGCTTGAGGGCACAACATTACCTTATTAACGTCCCACAAATAATGACATCTGCACATTGCAAAACATTCTACATGGCAACCCAAATAATGATTTAAAGCTGTAACCAGGGCAGAAATTGTTAAAGCTCAGTTTATGTCTGTTGTGGGGGGATGTTGTGTTTATTATGTCACATTCTTTCACACGAAGTGAAAAGGCGGGAGTTTGGGAGTCCTTGCGTCCATTCACTGAGGCATTACCATGTTCTTTGATGGACTTCATTGGGCCCAAAGGAGAAGGACGTAACCCTGTTTATTTAAATGCACAGCTTTGTGGGCCCTTAAATGCTGCTCTGTCTTCATTCCTCAGTCACTGTGCCTCCATTCACGGCAAAAAACAAAAACCTTTGACCCCTTTTGTCTGCTCCATTTGTTGCTCCATTCGATTGCAATCTTTGTGCTTCATAGATTTCTCAAATTAACAATTTTCCAGTAAAATGAGGTTGTTTCTCTTTAGACCTGCCTTTAGCTTTCCTGGCTGGGGTTCTGTGCCATTCTGGTGGGAATCTGCACCTAAAGAACTCTTTTGCTGTGATGTTCCGATGGGAATGCTTGCCCGAGTGACATTGGCATAATAGATTTCAGTCTTTTTGCTTTCTCCCCTCAGCTTGTTACAATTAAAACCGTAAGCAAAGACACAAAACAGATTCTCAGCGAAGCAGTCACTGAGTCTGGCCAGTTGTTCCTATTTCAGATAATAGCAGGATTAGCTAATTCAGAACGGGCCATTATTTGAGCTAATATTGAGCCCTTGCTCAATACAGTGCGGGCTTGAGAGGTCAATCCCACCCTATACTCTGGAAGATTATAATATTTCATCTCACAAAAGAGGTTTTAAACTTCACGTCTTAATTCAGCCCTCCACTTTACTCTTCTTTTGGTTGATTTTGAGCTCTCAGTCAAATCAGGGTGATTCATAGGTCACCTCTTAAAGCAATGACATTGTAAGTGCAATACTTTTAAGCCGACAGGTTAATATAAAGTTTTAATGCAGTGAAGTTAAAACATTTAGCAGTTAAAAGCTTCTTCAATCATGTGCACTCTGATGGCCCGATTCAGGTGAAAAGAATTGCAAGTGCTTTGAGTTGTTGTTAATACCGTTCCGTTAATGTGTTGTGTGTGTTGCTTTGGATGCTTTATGTATCTGGGCAGAGCTGGCTCTGTCAGTGTCAGTTTATGAGCAGCTTTACAAGCAAGTCACAGCTCTGCTCACAGAGAATGATGGAGAGGCCTTGAACAGTGCCATTGACTGGGCTAACTGCAGTTCGTCTACAGCCGGCTAAAATCAACAGCAGTATTATATGCTTTAGTGAAAGACCTGCCAGTAAAACACTTCTCTGAGAAACACTGTTGTGGCTAGTCCCTTTGTGACTCCTAACTTCCTTCGTTCTGCATCAACATTACTGTCAGCATAACATGCATCTATATTGGAGCAACAACACACATTGTACTGAAAAAGAATATACGAATAATAATAGGAGAGAGTTTGGCCAACTCCCCGTTTTAATGACCAATACATCTGACAATTTTGTGACACGCCAATTTGGGGTTTCGGAAGAAAATATCGCCTCCTGAGAGTGCCTTCAATTGTGACCCACCACAGCGAGGGTGTTAAATAGGCCTCGACAGAGACAGACAGGGAAGTGTGGTAATATGAGGTGTTTTATGACACCGCCAGGGATAGCCTGATAATCGTGAAATATTGTAGCAGCGCTGGGGCCAGAAATTCAGCCTTCAAGATCCTGGGCAGTGTTTCTCTTAACAGGATCATAAATTACTTTGGCAGGTGGGTCCTAAACTATGGGCCACACAAGACAAGGACCTAAACTAAAAATTGTGGCTTCTAACTTTTA